>NC_035435.2:120748025-121061686 GCF_002127325.2 Helianthus annuus
GAAGAATACAGTCGACTGTTTATTTGGAACTGGTTTTGGTTTTGGTTTCGGTGACTGTTGGACGAAGAAGAAGACATACCAAACTTCTGTTAGGTTTCATTATTAATATATTAATTATAATATTATTGATAATCATTAAATCATCATTACATAATCATTGGATTATAATAATAATAATAATAATAATAATAATAATAATAATAATAATAATAATAATAATTGTTATTAGTGTACTTTATTAAAAAATTGGTATTCTTTAAAAATAATAATAATAAATAAATAAAAAATTATATATTAATTAAAAAAAAAAATTTTTGTTTGTTTGGTGGTGAATTCGGTTTGACAGGTTTTTGAGACGCGGTTTAGAAAGCAGATTCATTCGTGTGCAAAGGTTTGTGTCGGCGAGTACACGGATTCTTGTTTGGTTTGTGTTTTGAGGAGAAGAACAAACGTATCAACCACCCGCTGAAATCATGGCATTCGTATTTCACAAACCCGTGGTTTCAAGAAATGACTGTTGAAGATACACTTTCGGTTTTCTGTACTCCTGAGTGTAGACAAAGAGTTGAAGTTTATAGAATACACAACGCTGAGCTAATTCAAGATTATCAGGATATCAAAAATAAAAACTTTTCTTTATCAAAAAACGAAAAACTTTATAAAGAAAAGATTGAAGCTCAGCGAAAAGACATCATCAAACTAAAGGATGATGTGAGTGTAAAAACAGCCCATTTCTTGGAGGCACAGGAGAAAGTATGCATCTTGACTAAAGAACTGGAAGATATCAGAGAAAGATACCAGATTAACGAACTTAACATTAAGAAATTTGATTCTTTCAGCAAACTGGTCAAGAACTTGTGTGATCAGCAACTTGCATACAAGGAAAATAAAGGGCGTGGTTTGGGTTTTAATCAAGTTCCTCCTCCTTACAATGACAATTACACATACTTACCCATGACTGAGGAGGAATTGATGAATGAGAACAAGATGGCTTACGGTCCTAAAACTGATAAGTCATCAATCAACAGCAGACCTGTTGATAAAGGAGCGACTCCTTCGGTAAATCTTGTTTCAAAGGATACTTTTGATCCTAATGCTTCGTCTTCCCCTGCAGATGAAGTTAAAGTTGAAGGTGTTGTTGGAGATGAACAAGCATCAAGTTCCCCAGAAGATTCGGTTAAACAGGAGTTTTCATATGACATTTTTGGCTCATTTTTTCACTCTATGATTAATTTCAGGTCTAATGATTTGGGCGAAAACGTTGATGCTTGCGTAACAGAGACTGAATCGGCAACCGAAACGGATGAGCCAGCTGAAGCATCAGATTCCAAATGCGAATCACCTGAAGCAGCTGATTCTGAGAAATTGGAATCAGTTAATTCTAGTGAATTCAGCTCAAGGGTGTCATGTGCAGAACCGTCTTGTGCTGATAATTTGTCTAATGATTCAGCTGAAGTTTCTACTAAAGTTTCTGGTGTTTCATCTGATAAACCAGAATTCTCCGACTCTGTCAAAGCTGATGACATGAAGGAAGAAGTGAAGATTGACGTGACTAAGGCTCCAAATGCGCAAGCTGAACAGTCTAAACCTTCTGTTAGTGACGAAAAGGCTCAGATCAAGCAACAAGAGCCGAAGCAAGCAAGTAAAGGACGCGGAAAGAAGAAGCCTAAACATCAAAGACAAGCAGGCTCTCCACAGTCCTCAACGGGCAGCAATAGTCCTCAAAAGGCCCGCAATGTGAAAAATACTTTTGTTAAGCCAGTCACTAATGGCAAATGTGAAAAATATGCATTTGACTGTGCTAACAAAGTTTTTGGAAAGGCTGGTGAGATTTCTGAACAAAACTTGCAGTCTCATCAAAACAAGAAGAATCAAAAGAAATCTCCACCACAGAAGGCCCCGGCAAACGACAAGTATAGGCATCCAAATTCATCGTCGTCTGCAAGAAATGTGCAACAAAAACAAGCACAAAAAGGATCGGTTCATCCTTCAGGGCCTGCAAGAGCTACACGAGCTGATCAGAATGCTTTCTACGTGAAGAGACAGACATGTTTCAATTGTGGCATTGCTGGTCACATTGCTCGGAACTGCACAAATCGTCCCTACGTACCCTACTATATGCAAAATCAGAGGGTTACACCAAAGGGCAACTACCATTCTAAGCCAATGAAGGTATCTTCACCTAAGGCAATGAAGAATGTGAATCCCAAGGTTAAACCTTCTGATGGGGATTGGAACGCTGCTAAAAACAAACGCAAAGCTGTTCAGGAACAAAAATCTGTTTTCAAAACTCACAAACCTGAACCAGTTAAAGTTGCTCAACCGAAGGCAACAAACACGTTTGTTAAGCCGAAACAAATTTGGAAACCCAAATTCAAAGCAGCAACGTCTCCAATCCTTGAAACAAAAGGGGACTTGTGTTTAAAAGAAGTATCTTATTTTGATGCTTCAGGAAATCCCAGGACCACGATGGCCTGGGTACCCATGTCTTACTAATCTCCTTAATTTTCAGGAACAACCAAGGAGGAGCTGTTGACAATCTCTGGAATGTTGATAGCGGTTGTTCCAGAGATAAAACGGGTAACATTTCACTGTTGCAAAAAGTTCAATTTTTTTTTTTTTTTTACAGATGATATGTTTCCTTTGGAGGAGATTAGAGAAGTAAGAAATGATCAGCAAAAGGTACCGTTTAAATTCAGTACTTTGATTTGATTTTGATTAGTCTTCAATCTGATGACAGAACGGTTAAACAAAAATATTTTTCTCTCTTTTTCTTAGTTTATATACCTTGTATATAGAGTGTCCTTTCTCTTGTAAAGGGTAAATTTGCGCAAAAATCCAAGATTTATGCACAAATTTAGGGGGAGAGAGAGACATATATACAGTTTAGGGGGAGAAAATGAGAAAAATACAAAAACATTAGAAAAATGAAAAAGCCAAAAAGAAAAATTGCATGATATGGGAAGTGAAATAAATGTTCGTGTTAAAGGGTTTGACTAACACATGTAAGGTGCCATAGCTGAAAAGACTAGGATCTACTGCGATATGTTGATAGGCTTGACGCTCAACATGATAAAAGATACTAAGTGATATAAACATAACGAACTATGTACCATGTGGGTAACATACCAACGGTGTATGATTTTATGGTCTTAAATCTTGCATTGATAGATAGCCAACATCTGAGGTTTCGGGTCTTTATATTGTTGAATCATCCGGGGATATCTTGGTTGTCCTTCTGCTTAGAACTAAAATTGTACATGACCCCAGGAAAGAAAGTCACTTGGAATTAGCTCATATCTATTTGAATGTCTGTATGTTTCCCGATACACACAATTTTGATCTAATTCTGAAATCTTCTCTGAAAAAGTCGTGTACCTCCTCTGCTGCATCCAGATATATGCTGACCTGGAGGTGCTAGGCAACGACAGCTTCTGCTGCATCCAGATACATGCTGACCTAGCTGTACGTTGTCGCGCTATAGATCTAATACACCCGAAAGAGGCCCTCTAGTGCCCAAAAGAAACCCCAAGAAACCTATATCAAATTGAGAAAAAATCATTTGATCTGTATATTATACCATCTCTGCTTAAGATCTATTCTGTTCTCTTCTCAACCTATTCCCAGTTAAGATTTCAGAAATCTGGATTGGACTTGTGAAATATGTGGTAGGGAAGATACTTGCATGATAGTGTGTGCTGTTTATATTTCCGGGATTTGATTAGTATTTATTTGGGTGTTCATTGTTAAGAAGTCAAAACATGATAAATCAGATTACATGCAGACTGCACAGTCAGGATATCTTAAAGGATGACATCAGTATACTCACCTGTTACGATGAATCGTTGTGCTTACCTTGATCGCGGGGGTATGCCTTGGAATGGGACACACGGGTATAATAGTATAATATCACCTTAAGCATATCACGAAGTTGAAAATTAAAAGTTGAGCGTTAAAGTTTAAGTGGACAAACATATTGGCAATCGCATAGACCAGTTTGATTAGGCTCGTACTGAAAAGTGTTCCTTAGTCTGCCTGAGAACGAATTTTGATCCCATTGCAATTGTAATTGTATATTTTGGTAGTTGTTTATATTTTGAGTTTTTATTTGTTTTAGTTCTTGAAATTAAAAATTAAAAAAAAATAGAAAAATTCAAAAATCCAAAAATAGTGTGTTTATTTGTTTCTCTTAAAAATTAAAAATGTAACCGTTCTTGAAGATTTGACTGATCATCAAAAGTTAAAAGAATTTAAATTGTGAAATTTCATGTACCAAGTGTTCATGTGGTACTCTCCCTGTTGCATAAGAAATGTTTGCTTATGAGTTTGTGAGCATGTGCAGAACTTGGTTTCAATCAAGAACAGGGGTTGATGAAGAATGAGATGCTGTTAGTTGCTGAAGAAGTCCAAAGCATCACAACAACAAGATGTACCTGAGTCAGAAGAACCAGATACGGAACGCCGTCTGACAGTGAAAGTGCATTTGAAGAAGTACCGTGAACCTGCTTGAAAGACAAAGATTGAAGAAGAAAAGAGCTGCTGAGAATCCTCCTCTCACATTCTTTTTGACAAAGATATTTCAAGCAAATGCTGATCGTGATCCTGATATGAAGCTAACCACAGAATCTGAAGAAAGAGACCCAGTGCTGAGAGTTCAGAAGTCAAGAACTTCCACAACATCTGCAGCTTAGAGGCAACCATAGATTTCGTTGAAGACGTTGCTGAATTCAAGTTATGAAGTCAATTTGATGGCATCAGTCTAGGGGGAGATTGTTAGGCCCTAAAGTGTGAGACTGACGCATCAAATTAATACAACGGACTATGGTTACGAACTGGGCTTTACAGGGTTAGTCAGTATTAGGTTTTGAACCTTTAAAGGTCACTTGGGCCAAGCTTTAGGCCATGTGGGCCAAGCAGGCCCAAGGGGAGCCCATGTGGGAAGTGGGCTTGCCTAGGTATATAAACAAGATTTCTACTTGTTTTTGGGTTGGATCTTGATAGTCACAAAATTCCTCTAGAGAGAGAGAGGAGATTGGTGGAGTAGGAACTTGTACCAGACGGTTTTGCTAGTTAATAGTAATAGAATCGTGTGCAAGTTTGAAAGTGATTCTGGTTTGTTCTTCGTTGTTCATATTTCTTGTTGGTTTTCGTTTTATTTCTTGAATCTCACTAAGTTTGGATTCCGCACAAACTTGGTGATTGTTTGATATCATTGAAAGATCCGTTAAACGGCACTTACAAAATGTCACACCAAGGGACATGTAGCTAGCTGCTGTCCTAATAAAAAGAATGAAGCACAAGTGAGTGAAAAGAAGAGAGAGAAGTCACCTGAGAAGAAAGGTGACAATGAGGAGAAAGTTGCAAATTCTCCAAAGAAAGCTGCTCCCAAGCAACCAGAGGGATGTTGCTGTTGGTGTAGATAAGGTTGAAAAAGGAACTCCTCAAGTTCATCGTTTTCAAAGAAATCAACCAAGATTTCAGCCTAGATCTCCACCAGGCAGATTTGAGAGACCTAGAAGCTGTTCACCAAGAATGAACAATAATAATTCAAATAATTTCAGAAGTCAAGGTCAATATCAAAATCAATACCAAAATAATGGCGATCGAACTTTTTATAACAATGGCTTTAGAAATTACAATAATAATGCTTCTTGGAATCAAAATTCAAGGTATCAAAATCAAAATTTTCAAAGGTCAAATAGTCCAAACACATATAGGAACCCTCAGGACCAAAGACCTAGTGGAAATCAAAATCAAATTCCATCAACAGGTCTGAGATCCAAGACTCCAGTTAGGAGTAATGGATATTGAATGGATGTTCCAATAGTTGGTGAATTTGGACGACCCAAGACCATTAAGGCTTGGGTCCCCCAATCTAACTAATTTTCTGGTTGGTGTGTGAAGGAGCTGCTAAGGAGGATTATCAACTTATGGTATGTTGATAGTGGCTGCTCCAGGCACATGACGGGGGATGCGAGATTGTTGACTGAGTTTGAAGATTATGATGGTGGATATGTGAATTTTGCGGGTGCTAAAGGTGGTAGAATTACAGGACGAGGAAAAGTGACCAATGGGAAGATCACACTGGATAAAGTGAACTATGTGGAGCAGCTTAAACACAATCTTATGAGCGTGTCACAAGTCTGCGACAAGGGACACTCGGTCCATTTTACCAAGAGTGAAGCATTAGTGTTGAAACCAGGTTTGGAGATACCAGATGATTGGATAGTGATGCGAGCGCCAAGGAGAAATGACACTTATGCCATGGACATGGGTGCTAAGGATCCGACTGCGGTGGTGGCGTGTTTACTATCAAAAGCATCTGAAGCCGAATCAATGTTGTGGCACAGACGCATGGCCCATATTCACTATCGAAAAATGAATTACCTTGTTAAACATGAGCTAGTGAAAGGGGTTCCAATGCAGAGGTTTCAAGTAGAAGACAAATGTCTTCCATGTCAAAAGGGAAAACAACACAAGAAACCTCACAAATCAAAAACAGTAAATTCCATAGATGCCCCTTATGAATTACTTCACATGGATTTATTCGGTCCAGTGAACGTGAGGAGCATAGGTGGAAAATACTATTGTTTAGTTGTCACTGATGATTACTCACGTTATTCATGGGTTTTCTTTTTAGGTACAAAAGATGAGACAGCAGAGATGTTGATAGATCTTTTTACAAAATTGGAAAATGTCCATGATGCAAAGATCAAGAGGATAAGGAGTGATAATGGCACGGAGTTCAAGAATCGTATTCTGGATCTCTATTGTCTTCGCAAGGGAATTGAACATCAATATTCTGCTCCTTATACGCCTCAACAGAATAGAGTCGCTGAGAGGAAAAACAGGACCTTGATTGAAGCCGCTAGGACGATGCTTTCAGATTCTAAGCTACTAGTTCTTTTCTGGGGAGAAGCTGTGAATACAGCTTGCTACGTCCTAAACAAAGTTTTAACTGTTAAACGTTTTAACAAAACTTTTCATGAGTTGATGTTTAACAAGAAACCAAACTTAAAAGGCTTTGAACCATTTGGATTACCCTGCACCATTGTGCGAAATAAAGATAAACAAAAATTCGGTGAGGTGGCTGACGAAGGCTACTTTCTAGGTTACGTACCTGGCGCACCAAATAAAAGGGTTTTTAATCTAAAAACTGGTAAAATTGAGGTTGTGTTTAATGTGGAAATTACTTCTTACAAACCTCAACAATCAACGAATGGACCAGCTATATTATATGATTATGAAAGCACTTTTAAATCATTTAATATTCCTGAGTTTTCTGTTGCAGATGAGTCTCAGCTGATTCAAACAGTGATTGGTGAAGACAATGAAGGCGAGTTCATGCCTAAATCGAATGTTGATATGACAGACGCTCCGGAATCTTCCCAAGGTGCTGCTTATACTGATTCAAGCGATAGTGAACCTGAACCAAATCAGGGGGAGGACTTCATTAATCCGTTTGCTAATCAGAACATTCAGGGGGAGGTTGGATCTAACCTGGGTGACAACTTAGAAGTCGATGCTGTTGCTACTACACGAGCAAATAGAGATCATCCAGTTCATATGATACTTGGAGATCCTACTGCAGGTGTTCAGACGAGAAGAAGCATAGCAGCGAATACAGGTTTATTTGTGTCGATTGAGAAGACTGGGATTGTGAACGAGTGCTTGTATAGTTGCTTTATTTCCCAAGAGGAGCCGCAGAACATTCATATGGCTCTTAAAGACAATTCATGGGTTGAAGCAATGCAAGAGGAATTGGCCCAGTTTGCGAAGTTGAAGGTTTGGGAGTTGGTTGACCTTCCTAAAGGTGAAAGAGAAATTGGCACTAAATGGGTTTTTAGGTGCAAGAAGGATGAAAGAAGAATAGTCACGCGAAACAAGGCTCGATTGGTGGTCAAAGGTTTCACTCAGCAAGAAGGGATTGATTACAATGAAATGTTTGCACCAGTGGCAAGGTTGGAGGCAATTCGTTTGTTTCTAGCTTTCGCAACATTCAAGGGCTTCAAAGTTTACCAACTAGACGTGAAGAGTGCATTTCTTTACGGGAAAGTCCAAGAAGTGGTGTATGTCTCACAACCAGATGGGTTCGCTGATCTAGATTATCCAGATCGGGTGTACAAACTTGATAAGGCTTTGTATGGATTACATCAAGCTCCCAGGGCGTGGTACGAGACACTGTCAACACATCTGCTCAAGAATGGTTTTGAAAGAGGTCAGATTGACAGTACACTTTTCATCAAGAGGAAGAAGGAAGATTTTCTGCTGGTACAGCTATACGTGGATGACATCATCTTTGGGTCATCAGATGAAAACATGTGTAAAGAATTCGAGCAGGTGATGAAGAGCAAGTTCGAAATGAGTGCTATGGGTGAGCTGTCTTACTTTCTGGGATTACAAGTTGAACAGAAGGAGGATGGGATGTTTATTCATCAAACAAAGTATGTGTATGACATTTTGAGTCGGTTCAAAATGAATGATTGCTCTACTTTCAACACACCCATTTGCGAAAATCACAATCTTGGCCCAGATCATGAAAGTACTGAAGACGTTGATCCAACTCAATACAGGGCAATGATTGGTTCTCTAATGTACTTGACTGCTTCAAGACCCGACATCATGTTTGCCGTATGGTTGTGTGCCAGATATCAGGCTAATCCAAAAGAGTCACACATGAAAGCAGTGAAGCGGATTCTTCGTTACTTGAAGGGGAAACCTAAACTTGGGTTGTGGTATCCAGCTGATAGTGATCTGAATTTTGTTGCTTACACTGATTCAGACTTTGGAGGATGCAAGTCGAACAGAAAGTCTATAACAGGTGGTTGTCAGTTCTTAGGAGGCAGGATTGTGTCTTGCAATGCAAGAAGCAATCTTGTGTGTCTACCTCTACGTGTGAAGCTGAATATATTGCTGCGGGTAGCTGCTGCTCCCAGGTTCTCTGGATACAACAGCAGATGCGTGATTACAGTTTGGATTTCACTCGTACTCCTATTATGATAGACAATAATGACACTATTTCAATAACTAATAATCCCGTGAAACACAGTCGTACAAAACATATTGACATACGTCATCATTTTATACGGGATTGTGCTGAAAAGAGACTAATTGAATTACATCGAGTCGACATTGAAGATAACCTGGCAGATCTTTATACTAAAACATTTGACAAGGCTCGCTTTGAACATTTAGTCGAACTCAACGGGATGAGGAATCCTGAATAACTGGTTTTTCATAAGAATTTTGTAAATAGTTTACTGCTTTTCTTAAAAATCAAAAATAAAAAAATTGAAAAATCAAAAACATAAAAAAATTAGAAAATCAAAAATGAGTTATCACTGTGTGAAAAAGAAGAGATGATAGTACATCAGCAAGTTAGACTGTCACACTGAAATTGAACCTAAATTGCTTAAGTGTGATAGCAGCTTCATCATACGATGTACCAGTAGGCAAAAAGCATGAAATAATCAACTTACCAATGTGATATAAACCTAAATAAACTGAATATGAGTGGGGAACACATCAGTGGTGTATGGTTTAATGACTTTAAATCTTGCGTTGATAGATTGCCAAAATCTGAGGTTTTGGGTCCTTATACTGTTATATCATCTGGGGATATCAGGGGTGTCCTTCTGCTACATCCAGATACATGCTGACCTAGACACACCCAGGATATCTTAAAAGAGCAAAAAATGCCAAATCCCATAAATGAAGAAGCTCTCATAGAGAGTCATTCAAAAAGTGCAAAATGCATAAATCGTACCAAAAAAAATGGTATTTGTCATAGCCCTCGATAAGATATTTTGGTCTCTCTGCTGTACGGAAGTACTGACCTGTTCACCAATTATCTATCGTTGAAAAATAAAACGGATGAATTCAGTATACTCACCTACTACAATGAATCTTTGTGCATACCTTGATTGTGGGGGTATATCCTGAAGTGGGACACACTAGTATATCAGTAAATAAAATTACCTTAATGTATCATACGGTAATGGTACTTGAAATGTTCATGCATTTTGTTTAAGTGGACAAACATACTGGTAATCGTCTTGGACTGCTTTTCATGAAAAATTAAATAAAGAATTATCTAATCGTGTGAAACAGTTTGATTGTGCTGATATGATCTTCTTACCGGTGATTCTCACAAAAATAGAATGTTTATTGCTTTTGTTATTTACTTGCTTTCAGAAAATATAAAAATCCAAAAATAGTGTCATTTTCTGTTTAAAATTCTTAACGTACGGAAAACTGTTATTCTTGGAGGAATTGTTACTGATAGGGGGAGACGGTGTTAGAAAGTGAGCTCAAAATTTTAAATCAGACAGGTTCTTGTGTGTTGAACAAAAAGTTTTGCGTGTTGGTGCTAAGTTGAAAACGCTTAATCTGTGATACAGTTTACCTATCTCTTGAAAAATAATAATTTATTTAACTTTGTTGAAAAATTCTTACGGTTTCTCGAGATGTTTGTTTTATAGTATACAGATTGAAGCGGTATGTAGCTGAGAAGTTGCTGAGAAGATGAGAGTTTGATTGGATGCATGGTAGAACCTCCTTTCTACATTGCAGACAAAGCTGAAGAGTTTGAAGATTGCTATGCAAATGCTAAACTGGAGTTTACTCAAACGCTAAAGTTTTTGAAGATTTGGTGATTGGATGCATCAGCTTAGGGGGAGTCTGTTGCTGACAGAAGCTATTGAAGCTGAAGCTATCCAAAGACCAAAGACAGTGCAAGACTACATGAAGATTGCAAGAAGACCGAAGACAAAGTTTTTATGAAGCTATTGTCAAGGGGGAGTTTGTTGGTAAATATTTGTGACAACAGCTTAGATTTGGTCTTTGGATATCTTGTAATTAGTTAAACGATAAACGGTTAGCGGGTTTAGCTTTGTAATAGTGAAATAATAGAGTTTGGGCTAAACTAAACCCACATTGGGTGATGGGGGACGAATTGGGCCTAGCCCATGTAGTAAACCCTAACCTAAGTTGCAAACCTTGTGTTATATAAACAAGGTTAGGCTTTAGGGTTTAGGTTAATCAGAAAAAACAGAGTTTGGGAGGCATTAGAATTCGTGAGAGGCATTAGAGATTTTGGACGAATTTAAGTGTGTTAGGGTTTTGATTGATTGTAATTCAGTTTGATAGATAATCAATAAAAACCCGGTTTGAAAGTGATTGCTGATTTTTGTTCCTACACGTTTTCTGCTTATTCTGATCAAGAGGATTCCGCACTCTTGATTAGATTAACAATTATGTGAAAGATCCATACATCAAGGGGACCTACACACAGCGATTTTTGAGAATCCTTCGATAAATCGTCGATAATAGCCTGCTAGTCCGAGAAAAGAACGGACTTCGGACGGGTTCTTAGGCGTAACCCAACTCTTAACACCTTCAATCTTCGCGGGATTAACATGAATACCTTGACTATTGACAATGTGACCGAGGAATTGAACCTCCTCCAGCCAAAATTCACACTTGGAGAACTTGGCATAGAGTCGATTCCCCTGGAGTAACTCGAGAACCAAACGTAGATGCTGCGCGTGTTTGGTTTTCGACTTGGAATAGATCAGGATATCATAGATGAACACCATGACAAAGCAGTCCAGAAATGGTTTACACACGCGATTCATCAGATCCATGAAAACCGCGGGTGCGTTGGTTAAACCAAAAGGCATAACAACGAACTCATAGTGGCCGTATCGAGTGCGAAAAACAGTTTTGGGTATATCCTCCTCTTGGATGCGTAGTTGGTGATAGCCTGAACGTAGATCGATCTTCAAGAAACATGTAGCACCTTGTCGCTGATCAAACAAGTCATCGATTCGAGGCAGGGATAGCGATTCTTGATGGTTAACTTATTCAACTCCCGATAGTCGATGCACATCCGGAACGACCCGTCCTTCTTTTGGACGAAAAGGACTGGCGCGCCCCAAGGAGAAATGCTCGGGCGAATGAAGCCTTTGCCAAGTAATTCCTGGAACTGACTCGAGAGTTCACGCATGTCGGATGGGGCGAGTCGATAAGGAGCTTTAGCAACAGGGTTGGCTCCAGGAGTGAGGTCGATACGAGAGTCGATATCACGACTTGGCGGCAGTCCGGGAAGATCATCAGGGAATACCTGAGGAAATTCACAGACAACAGGAACATCTTTCACTTCGGTCTTCCTTTTCTTTTCCTTCTCCGCTACTACAATGTTAGCCAAGAAAGCTCTGTATTTCCTTGCGGAGATACTTGCTAGCTTGGATACACGACATGAGCTTGAGACCTTTCGAAGGAGTTTCACCATAAACACATAATAAATCACCGTTAGTGAGAGCGAATCGAATAATCTTATCAAAGCACACAACTTCAGCATGGTTTTCATGAAGAAAGTCCATGCCTACTATGATGTCATAACTTCCGAGCTGCATCGGAATAAGGTCAATAGGGAAGATGTGATTGTTGAGTTCAAGAGTACAATCACGAAGAACAGAACTGACAGTGACAGTTCTTCCGGTGGTGACTTCAACATCGAACGTTGAGGGCAGATGGGAGCGCTTACGATTAAGGAGCTTCTTGAATTCAAATGACACAAAACAGTTATTGGCTCCAGTATCAAACAAACACGTAGCATAAATACCATTCACGAGAAACGTACCATTAATGTAACAACTGCCACTAAAATCAATAATTAGGACAATAATTAGTCAATAAGAAAACCCTAATTGAGACACCCAATTAATTCTGCACTAGCCCTAAAATTTTCAGAGTGATCGGAATTAGGATCAGGGCCCCTAAAACTCAAGGGGGGCAAACCCTAGTTTAATATTTATCTAAAAATTTCGTTGCACCGTTCTAATTGGCCAATTCCATTGATTCACCCAAGCTAGTCCCGAGCCTAGGCAGCCTATATTTAGACTGCTTAGCTTACGGACCGTAAGGGTCAGGGCATACGGTCCGTAAGGGAGCCCCAAAAATTGCTATAAATAGCCGACATTGGCACTCACCTGTAGAAGTTAAAACGACGTAAAGTTGCTGTCTGTACGTCGAGTTAAGGCCATAATACCACAATAAACACACACACGATCACGAGGTGCTGCCGCAATCAGGGTAATAACTCGATCGCTATTACGATTCAACGTCCGATCGATTATAACTATCCAACGATTGTCCGAGTGCTGCTCAAATTGAGCTTGTACTTTGTTATTCATTGTGATTTCAACTTGAATGTTTGAGTGCTGTTCGAATTCGGACTATGCTCTGTCATTCGTTGTGAATTCATTGAATTGTTAAGTATCGCACTTGATAATCGTTGTGAGGGTTTAATCTCGTGAATTGACGTAACTGCTGAATTAGTTACTAATCCCGTTTGTGTGTGTGCATTGTTATTTAAATTAGGTTAGCAGGCTAATCAGTAAAGCTTATACTCTGCTCGTAAATCTGCAATGTGAGTCATTCCTCTTTTATAAACTCTTTTCTCACAGTTTGTGAGTCAACTGTTTTACAAAACTCCAAGTTATTTTTAAAGTTATAGTTACAGTGATTAAGTCTATGTAATCACCAAGTTACAGCCGGTATGTGGGGTTTTGTATACATTACTTATTTCCCGTCACACTTGGACAAACGGGTGGCCAAGGGGTGATCTGACCACAGTCACAGACACCATTGGACAAATGGGCTAGCCAATGGATGGTCGAGTGACAAATACTGTGGGTAGTTGGTTTGATATCAGAAACATTGTAATTCCCCTTAATACTGTAGATTATAACAAATGTGTCGTTTTCAGTAAAATGAATGATTCACTCAGTATTTCCCCGCTGACAAAACCTTTTTCAAACATGTTTCAGGTGATCTGGTATGAGCAAAGAAAAGTGTCGTGGAGCACTCCCAGCTTAGAAAAGTGGCTCAATGTAAATAAATAAATGAACATGTTTTGAAAATAAAGATTTCCCTGAGAAATCACATTATTGTAAATTCCGGGAATTTATCCCTATGTTATGAAACGGGCAGTTTAAATTATTGAAAGATCCTGTTTTAAAAAGACTTCCGCTGTCGCCTAAATTAAATACCACGGGATTCCTGTCCCGCGGCTCCTGAAACGGGTCAAACCGGGTCGGGGGCCGTGACAGGAAAAGGTGGTATCAGAGCCACTGTTTTAAGCTTACTGATTAAGCTCACTATTTTAATTAGGAAAATTTTATTTGTCATTCTGTGAATATATGCTTATTAACTGATTAATTGTTAAAAAAAATTACAGTATGGGTAAACAAAAGATTTCTGCTATCTACCGCAAATTAGATAGTACACCTAAAGAACAGGGAACCTCTTCCTCCAAAACTTCCGTCAAGTTAGAGGAAGGAATCTTTGTCCGTAAGGCAAATTACGAAAATCCACTTACACCAGAGAAAAGGAATTTGATTATTAGGAAGAGTCAAGAGAAAAAGAAACCCCAAACCAAGAGAGTGAGGTTTAACCCGGAAATTCAGGAAATTAACAGTAATCCACCAGGAGAAAATAACTTAGATGAAAAATGGGCAAATCTGTATCTGCTCACTACTATAGCAGAAAATGCAAATCTTTAAGCTTTAAATCTAGAAATATTTACTTCCCAGTAAATAAATAAATAGATCCGAGTGTGTCCTGTTTGCTATTATGTTATACAAATTGGTGTGCAACAAAAATGTTTATTTGTTAAGCTTTGTTCCAAAGTTTGAACTTAACATTTTGTGCATTTTGCATATATGCTACACAGCATGAGTGATATATCAGAGGCGTTTCAGAACCTCAACCTCTATCCTGTGCCAATTGAAGTCTCCCACAACATCACTGGTTACGTTGCTGACATAGAGGAACCTCTGGAATTCCAAGCTCCACCGCTGGAAAAAGCAAAACCTAAAAAGAAGAGAAGATATGTAGGGTGGCGAAAGGTGCGCAGAAGGAAACCTAGGAGAATCCCTAAAATAGAAAACCCTGTGAGTGTGAGCAAGGGAAAAGAAATAGAAACCGGAGAAAGTTCCAAGCCAGCAGAAATAGGGATAGACCTAAAGCAAAAGGGAATAGAGATCGGAGAAAGCTCTAAACAGTTTGAGGAAATCACATTCCAGGACGAAATAGACCGCCTACTGGATAATTGTGATGTTCTAGAGCCTATCAACGATAATCTCTTCTCTTATCCTGCTACAGCTCAATTCCCAATAAACCTAGGACCAGCTATTCCAGACCCACTAGTTCACACCCGACCATTAGGCCAAATGGAGGAATGGTGGACCAATGACTGGCAATTCCAAAATATAGTTAATAGTCCCTATAGTTTTCTCCCACAGTTTGATCCAGAACCTATCCCTAATCCGCCAATGAGCTATGAAAATTTAGCTGAACTGCGTCAGTTTGGTGAAGAACTTATAGGCACCGGGAATAGGATCTGGGAAATGGGGGAGCAGATTTCTTGGAAGTACGACGAGAGGGAGCGTCGTTACTGAAACTGCCAGCGAACCAAAAGATAGGAGGGGCTTGGAGAAGTTTGTTTGTATTATAACTAATATAGTAAAACTGATTCTGTAAAATGGGCAATAAAACACTGTAAGATAAAAAATGTGTATTGAAGCAGGTATAATATATAAAACAAAACAGAAGTCGAGGCATCGACAATTTTGGCTATGCTTGCATGTTATATTGATCTATGTGTTTATCTGTGATTTTGGTATTAATAATTAGACACTAATAATTTCTATTAATACTAATTAGCAGATGGAAAACGCTAATAGTGAACCAGTTAATGAAGTAAATCAGTCTGAGCAAAATCAGGAAGATCAATATCTAACTAGACAAGATATTGAGAACTTTATTGCTCAAGGGATAGCCAATGCTATTCCAGAAATTGTGGCTGCTGTTCAGAAACCTGTCGAACCACAATTAATTCCTAGTAAACGTATTCCGGAAGATAACGGCAGTAACAGCATAAATGGAGGCGGCAATCATGACGATCATGATCCGCAACAGGCCCCACTCCCTAAGAGAATGAAAGCTGCAACGCCTGGTTGCACTTACAAAGAATTTCTTGCCTGTAAACCCGCAGAATTTGCAGGTAATGAAGGGGCAACTGCAACACTACGTTGGTTAGAGAAAACCGAGGCAGTAATTGCAATAAGTAAATGTGCCGAAGAAGATCAAGTGATGTATGCGTCAAACTTGTTCAAAGAAGGGGCGCTAGAATGGTGGAACACAGTGCTACAAGCAAAAGGAAGAAGGGTGGCCTATGCAATGAATTGGGAAGAATTTAAGAGTCTTGTCGAAAGAAAATTCTGTCCCGAATACGAAAAGGAACAAATGGCAAACAAGTTCCTGAGTCATCGTATGTTAAGTGTAGACTGTCGAGGATATACTTCGACATTCTTCGAATATGCGAGAGTGGTACCTTCCCTGGCTTCGCCAGAACCGGTACTTATTTCCCGTTATATTTGGGGATTAATTGGAGAAATCCGTAACATCGTTAAAGCTGCGAGACCACGCACGATTGACGATGCTGTGGAATTAGCTAATACCTTAACCGATGAACTAGTCCGCACCAGAGAAAAAGATCGCAAGAAGGAATTGGCTAAGAAGATTACCCAAGGATTTCGCGTGAGTAATAGTAACAATAAGTTCAAAAAGAGGGGAGCAGGGCAATCCTCATCACCTCCTTTCTGCAGAAATTGCAAAAAGAAACACTATGGACAGTGTAATATATTTTGCAACTTCTGCAAGGCGAAAGGACATCGGGAAGAAGACTGCAGAAGGAAAACAAGAGTCTGTTATAACTGCAGAGAAACAGGACATTTCCAGTCTGAATGTCCTAAGCTAGCTAAACCAGCAGACAGTAGAGCTAAAACAACCGAAGGAACTACTAAGAAAAATGCACGAGCATTCCAGCTGACCACTCAAGAAGCCGAACTCATTCCAGACGTGATAGCGGGTACGTTCTTAGTACATAACGTCTATGCAAAAGTATTATTTGATTCTGGTGCAAACCAAAGTTTCATTAATACTGCATTCTGTCAAGCTCTTAACTTACCTCTAAATACCCTTAGGCAGATCTTTACTGTTGAAACGGCAGATGGAAATTCTGTCAACATAGACAAGGTTTTGCTAGAAGTAAAGATAGAATTATTAGGCCATAAGTTTTCTGCAAACCTGTTACCTATGAATTTAGCCGGATTCGATGTGGTATTAGGAATGGATTGGTTAATAGCCAACCATGCTCGAATCCTGTGTGATAAGAATTCCGTAGAAATCCGTACTCCCACAGGAGAAGTAATTCTAATTACAGGAGATAGACCTCGAAAGCCACTGAAATTCATTTCAGTAATGAAATTGGCTAGTTATTCAAGGAAACATGTTAGGCCCTATAGGTTTATGGATTAGTAGATTAATTGCTTAATGGATCAAGTTCTAGAAGTGGGGGTATTAGAGTGGGCTTAGGAATATGGGCCTACGGTTTTGGGGGAAACCCCTTACTATAAATAGAAGTTGGAAATTAGGAGCATAGGTTGGTTGATTGGTTTTAGAAACTTGTATTAGACAATATTTATTGTATGCAAGTTTAAGCCTTTGAGTATATTCAAATCTTCATCTTTGTGTTCTTGATTTCTTGATCATCATCAAGTTTGGATTCCGCCCATCCTTGGTGATTTTTTGATATCGTTGTTTGATCCATATTTTCAGGACTTGCAATTGGTATCAGAGCCATTGAAGTCTTTCAAAGGCTCGGTTTTGATATTGCTCGAAGAAGAACGAGAAGAATATTTTGCACAGTGTCATGTCGGGGAAAGATTGTTCGTCAAAGGTAAAATCTTGGTTCATGAATCTGTTATTCTTCTACAGATCTGAAAAATATAAGATCTGCCGGAGGTCGGGAGCTGAAACGGGCAGTGAATACAAGCTGAAAAGGTTGGTTCGTTGCTGTTGTTGCGAGTTCCAGTGGAGGATGACCGGTGGAAGAGATGGTTCGTTCTCCGGGATGTACGGTACTCCGGTAACATGAGTAAAGCCGGAAGTCATCTTATATTCTCGTCACCAGTGAATCAATGGAGGTTGTCGAAGGATGCGTAGGTCAGACAAGATGACGATGGTGAAGAAAGTGGGGGTTGAAGACGGAGGGTGCGAATTACAGATGAACGGTGAACGGAAATGAAAGAGGTGGTGGTCGCCGGAGAGTTCAAAGCCGATGATATTTGACGTTTTGTCATATTTTATCAGATGATCGGAAGTAACGATCGAAGATGAAGAACGACGATGTTGCAGGTTCGGTCACCGGAGAAGATGACGAACTGATGTTACAATGAACATATGTTGCAGGTTTGTCGGATGATAAGTGAAAAGTGTCGCGTATGTATGAAGATTATGATGACAGTTTGATAATCTCGGATGAAGAACGTTAATGATGTGACGTTTTGAAGTTTGAAATGTTTTTTTTATATGAAGATGATGGCAGAAGTATTATTTTTGTATCACGGATAGAAGATGAAGATCTCGGATGGAAATGGTTGCATCAGCGAAGAACGTTCTTGGCGGCTGTCCTAGGATGTCTAATCATGGAATTTTAAAACCCTAAGAATCTGAACCGTCAGATGAAAAAAAGGCTCAACGGTCAAAGATGAACAATAATGTTGTGCAACTTTTTTGTGGGGCCAACCTTTCAAACCGAGAAACTTCTAATATTCCAATGGGGTATTTTTTTGGGTTTGAATTTGTCATGGTGGTTTGAGCTAGGCCGCACAACGATGAGCTAAATGGATGGCCCAATGATCGGCAAATTATTACTGGATAATGTCGCATTTTTCAACCAAATCCTCCGCCCACTGCTTGTTTAGAAACAATGATATGATCTCTAAAATGTTTGTGGGTTGTTTTAAATCATTATCTATTGGGGCCGTTTTGGAAATATTAATGTTGGGCTTCAAATAGTTGGTGAAGTTGGCCAATTAAAGTGGTGCAAAATTTGGAACATATTTAAATCAGTTCTCTGTTGGACCTGGAGGTTTATGGAGGATGGGCTCGTTCACTGTTGGGCCACTAAAAAGGAGAAAACCCAAGTTTGAAGATCGTCTAAACCGTAATAAAGAGAGCATAAAACTAGGGGGAGATTGTTAGGTCAAAGTTTTACGCTCGTCTTTATTATGTTCTAGTATGTTTGTTTGGTCTAGATTAACATTTGGGCTTGGGCTAGGCCATGTGGGCCAATGGGGTAGAGGCTCCTATAAATAGTCTTATTAGATTGTTAGTAGTAAGAGCTTTCCCATTCTTGTAATGATGTAGCCCCAATAGAGAGCCTTGTACCCGACAATCCTAGGGATTGTGTGCAAGGTTCTCGAAGATCGTACCAGACGGTTCGTTGAAACCGTGTGCGATCTAATCAGCGACACTACGTTATGTAATGAATATTTCTTTTTGTTTTTATATATATTTTTTTAACACAAAGATTAAGATATTCAACAAAAACTCAAAATTTCTTGAAAGTTTGATATCAAATTGGCTCTGATACCAATTGTTTGTATCACTTCTGCTTTTTTTGTTTTTCGAGCGGCAGACCTATCAACACATCGCAGTGGAGCCGAACCTGTTTAACATTGAAACCTTACGTGTGTTAATCGAGTTCTTTAACACGAAAGTTCATTTCATTTCCCGAGCAGCTATTTCTCCCCCTCAAATGATGC
The DNA here is from genome assembly GCF_002127325.2 of Helianthus annuus. Classification (NCBI taxonomy): domain Eukaryota; kingdom Viridiplantae; phylum Streptophyta; class Magnoliopsida; order Asterales; family Asteraceae; genus Helianthus; species Helianthus annuus. The sequence goes on from NC_035435.2 coordinate 120,767,702, forward strand.
GTATGTACACATATGTCCCTCTGCGACGTGCTCGAAGTAGTGTGTGCATTGTTTCTTGTCGCAACTCGTGTTTTTACATAACCTGGTTCTACGGTAACTTGGTTCGACAATGAACTCTCCAAGTATCGATTCTCAACGTCAGTTGCTCTTAGAACAACTCGACAGTTTTGGTTTCATTGAGGGTGAAAGCGTAGAAGACGTAATCAGAAGGTTTACACTGCTGCTTTCTGAAATCGAGAAGAGCGGATTGTATGTGACACTTGGTAGGGTTAACAGAGCCTTTCTGTACGGTTTGCCACGTAGCAAGACATGGGACTATCGTGTTGCGGTTATCATGGGGACATACAATCATGCTACAACGGAAACAAAAGATGTGATTTCCTTAGTGAATAAATACGTCCAGGAGGACAAGCAGAGGAATCAGAATCTCGCAAACACATCGTCTTCTATGTCCAACTGTGGGAAGGCCGTTGCTAATTCGCCACTTGTTACCGATCTCAGCACTGCTCAGATTCCATCATCTTCACCTGTGACTGCTACATCATCTGATGTGAAAGCACCACACTCAACAGGATCTCATCCAGATGAGGTGGCCAAACCAGCACCGCAAGCCCAAGACCAAACTCAGCCAGACAAACCAAGATCGCTCATCGACACTGTCAACTATCTGTTGTGTACTGAACCGTGCAGGAATAGGGTTGCACAACTTAGGGCACTCAATTCTAAAATGATGGATGATTACAACAGTGTCATGGCAAAGTACATCAGTCTTCGAGAGAACAATAAAATTCTCTATGAAAAGATTGACGCACTTAAGAAGGATATAACTCAGCTTCACAGAGACGTGAATCAACAGCAATGTTGGGTTCACGACTACAAACATAGACTCATAGTTAAAACTCTTGAATGTGACTCTGTGAAGGGTGAGCTAGAGCTCCTCACTGGAAAGAACAAACAAAACGAGTTAAACATCAAAAAGTTTGACACTTCCAGTGCCACAGTTCAAAATCTGTGTAATGTGCAACTTGCTTATCAAGAAAACAAGGGAAAGGGTTTGGGGTATAAACAGGTTCCGCCACCATACAATCATAATTATTCCAGATTGCCAATCACTGAGCAGGAAATGGAAAATTATGACACTATGATGTATGGCAAACCTAGTGACTATGTTCCATGGGAGCCCTTCAGACCAAAGAATGCCAGACCAGCTGATTTTCAAAAACCAATGAATTTTGTTAAAAATGCGGATAAAAATTGCTCAAACGAATCAGCTGGCGAATCTGAAAAGGAAAATGAACCAGAGAATGAAACAGAACCAGTGAAAACATCCGCAAATGAGCCACAAGAAATTTTGTCAAATTCTGATTGTGATTCTGTAGAAAATAATAATTGTTATAGTTCATGTGCAGAATCAATGACAGTTGAAGAGCAGTCTGCAGTGGATGATGAACCACATTCAATCGTTGCTGATGTTGTTGATGATTTGGATGCTACCAAACCCGATCATTACGCTTGGAACTGTGTTATGTCTTGGTATGCTGAGAGTCGGGGTATTCCAATTAAAACTGATAATTCAGGTGTTGTGGTTTTAGATTATGATCGTGACGAAAGTGCTTTAACAGGGAAATCTGATGTATTGATTGATAAACTTGAAACACCTGCTTCAAGTGACTCAGAAATGTGTTCTGGTGATTCAGACAACTATTCTAGTATGCCTGAAACATCAACCGATACATCAGAAACTCATGAACAAGAAAAAAATGAGAAAATTGATATGTTTGATTGTGTTAGTAAAGAAGTCGATGAACAGGGATCATCTGATGAATCTGACATTCAAGTTGTAGATTCTGGTACGTCAGATAATGAGTGTAGCACTTCTGGGAATTTTGAGTGTGACAAACACTCAGAACCAAGTAGTGCAACGCCCGAAGAGAGTCAAACAGTTTCAAACATAGATTGCTCTTTGTCTGAGAAACCAGAATCAACTGATGTCGGAAACTCAGAGGTTGATGAAGCTGAAGAAGAGATATTCGTAGAAACCTATTCTGAGGAAACTTATGAGATTTCGGAGCCTGAAGAAAACGGATCCACGGAAATCAATTCAACAGTTGATTCAACTGATGAAACTGAAGAAGAGATATCTATGGAAGCCAATTCTGCAGAAACTCCTGAGAACGTAGTTTCTGAGGAAAAGGAATCTGTGGAAGTCAATTCAACAGAAGATTCAGCTCTTGATCCCAAAGGAACAGATTCTGAAGAAAGTGTTTCAAATGAAGCAAAGTCTACCGAATCTGCTCCTTCAAAGAAGAAACGATCACGTAAAAACAGAAGACCACGGAAAAAGAAAATTCAAAAGGAAAACCCGTCTCTCATGCAAACTGAACCTAAGTTGAAGGGTAAAGCTGTCGATACTGACTCTTGTGCTGACAGCTGTAAGCGGGTTCCTCCAAGAACAAGCACACTCCAAAGCACTCAGTGTCAAATGAATGGAAAAGACGTGATCAGTTCTCGAGAATAACGCAAGCCGAACTAGATGTCTTTTTCTCAAAAAGGCAGACATGTTTTAACTGTGGAATTCCGGGACACATCGCAAGAAATTGTGTTCATCGTCCCTACTACTCTAGGAACATGTACCATCAGAAGGCCATGCCCTCTCACTTTACCAAAAATGGTCCTCCCAAAGCAAGGCCTTCTGATAGAGACTGGAATCTTGCCAAACAAGAGAATCTAAAATTTTGAAACATTAACAGGTTTCAAAGAAAAACAAAAGTTTTTCCATCAAATGAAAGTGCTTCAGAAACTAAGAATTGGAAACCTAAAACTTCTGTTGGATCCCAGTCTCCGTGTTCGAAACCATCTACTTCTACCTCATCGCCAAAAACCACCAGCGATGTTAAGAGTCATATGATTTTTCGTTTGGTTTCATACACTGATAGCGATGGTCAACTCAGGTCAACAATGGCCTGGGTTCCAGTTTCTAATTAATCCCGCTAAGTGTGCAGGAACGGCTACGGAGGGCAATCGTTAGACCTTGGTTTATCGATAGTAGTTGTTCTAGACACGTGACAGAAGACTTATCCCAGTTGAATAACAAAAAAAAAGTATTCGACGATGGATTTGTTAACTTCACGGGAGAGGAAACTAGAAGAATTACCATGAAGGGCACTGTAAGAAACGGAGTTCTCATCTTCTCAGACGTCAATTATGTCCCTGATCTGAAGCACAATCTTTTGAGCGTATCTCTGATGTGCGAGGTTCTCTTCACCAAGAGTGGCTCGCAACTTCATTCTTCGACTGTTCAGAAGCCGATTTCTGAACCTGCTATAGCTATCCCTGATGGTGCTGTACGTAACACTGAAGTCTCCTCAGGACTCTCAAACATTCAAGGAACTTCTCTGTTTCTGGGAGCAATTCTCTCAGCCTGCACTGTAGATCCACCGGTGATCAACAACTCTACTGCATCAAATGAGGGGGAGCAATCTGGTATAGCATAAGGAAGTTGTTGGTGCACAATCCCACTGCGAATCAGGTATGAGAAAATTGCTTCGAGCAAGTTAAAGGTCCGAATCATGATGAGGAACATGCATTGGTGATGAGAAAGAAGTTCGAAATGAGCTCGTTGGGAGAAGTGAAAATGTTTCTGGGCACACAAGTTCGTCAAAACAGGGATATGAAGTGTACATCAGCTGGATGCCAATTCTTGGGGGACAGTCTCATCTCATGGCAGTGCAAGAAGCAACAACTCACTTTTGCAGCGGAAGCAAAGTGTGTTACAACATCTGCTGTCTGCTGCTCTCAGGTTCTTTGGATACAACACCAGCTCAAGGATTACGGTTTGACTTATCTAAACTCTACTACTTATTTTGATAATGATGTCGTTGTCCAGATTAACAAAATCCTGTCTTTCACACTATCTTTCACTCTAAAACCAAGCACATTGATATCATGGTGCACTTTATTCGAGATTGCTATGACAGGATATTGTTTAAACCTAAACTGATCCACACTGATTCTAATTCAGCGGATCTTTTTACAAAACCTGTCAGCATCTCTAGATTCAATGTGCTTGCAGATCTTTTGAAAATGATACGTATCACCGACTGAGCAACGACAAAAAAAAAACAACCACCCCGGGGTTTCTATACTTATGTAAATAAATAAGTAAATTTGCGCATAAAGTGTGATGCACAAATTTAGGGGGGAAGAGGGACATATGTGTACATACGCATCATTTGAGGGGGAGAAATAGCTGCTCGGGAAATGAAATGAACTTTCGTGTTAAAGAACTCGATTAACACACGTAAGGTTTCAATGTTAAACAGGTTCGACTCCACTGCGATGTGTTGATAGGTCTGCCGCTCGAAAAGCAAAAGAAGCAAAAGTGATACAAACATAATGGACTGGACATCTCGTGGGTAACAGACCAACGGTGTATGATTTCATGGTCTTAAATCCTGCGTTGACAGATAGCCAACATCTGAAGTTTCGGGTCTTTATACTGATGTATCATCCGGGTTGTCCCTCTGTTGCATCCAGATTATATGCAGACCTGGGCATAGTCAAGATATCTTGCTAAAAGAGCACTCGTCAGATCTTCCTTGGTCTCTCTGCTGTACGGAAGTACTGACCTGTTCACCAGGAAGTCTGGCGTTGTAAAAAAATAAAAAAATTTATAAAAACATAAAAAAATAGAATAAAAGGGCTCTCGTCAGATCTTCCTTGGTCTCTCTGCTGTACGGAAGTACTGACCTGTTCACCAGGAAGTCTGGCGTTAAAAAAAATAGAATAAAAGGATGATCTCAGTATACTCACCTGCTACGATGAACCGTTGTGCTTACCTTGATCGCGGGGGTATGCCTTGGAATGGGACACACAGATGTCACAGTATAAAACTACCTAAAAGCGTATCATAAAGCAAAAAGTTGAAGTTTAAGCGGTGGATTTAAGAGGACAAACATATCAACAATTGTGTGGACCAGCCTAAGTAAACGAAGAGCTGAAAGTGTCCCTTAATCAGTTCGAGAACGATTTTGATCCCATGGCAAGGTTCTCCCTATATTACTTCTCCATTAATTTTTCTGTTATTAATTTGTTTTGTTTTGATTATCTCTTTGCTAAAAAAAAAGAAAAAAAAGGTTGCTCGGTTGGTTGGATCGTTGATTTTGAGAAAGATGTTTTCTGTCTTGAAGAAGCAAATCATTAAATTAATAGTCTGGCCCACTATTTCGGATTAGGGCCCACTGTCGTGGATAACGCGAACCAGATCCGGCTCATTGCTCTCAAATATAATTCAGACCATCGTTCCGAGTTGGGGCTTGGCCGTTTGATCTCAGGCCCAATCCGAAACACTATTAACTGGCAATCACTTTCTCTTTCGAGTCATGTTTCAAACTAGTCTCATCTTCTAATCATCACGGATTCTCTCATTATCTTTCCGGACCACTTATTCGAATTACAAGGTTTGCAGGTTCCTATGCTTTTCAAACCAAAGCCTTTGAATGCCACAATTACCGAAGATCATGGCGAGCAACTCATGGACGCTGCTGCTAAAGCTGAGATAGAAGCTGAAGTGTTCGAGATGGTTGAAGAGGAAACAAACGACGACAGTGATGTGGAAGTGATTGTCTCTGAGAATGTTGAGGAACCCGTTCAAGAATCAACGTAAATGACGACTGAAGATGTTCAAGCCCTGATTGAATCCTTGAAGGATAGTATCGAAAACCCTCCTTCCATATCTATTCCTGAGATTGAAGACGCGATAGATGATGCTGAAAAAGCATCCAACAAGAAACGAAGAATCGAAACTGCTCCTGATTTTCATTCTACTGGCCCAAGCTCAGAACCATAGCCTACTATGCCCACCGATCCACAAGTCACTGCTGCTACTCAAGAAACAAGCACGCAAGATCTCGATTTTGATATAAAATTCGATTTCGATCTCGATCTGCCTGAAACAACTCATTTGCAACCAGAAAGCTCAAGCGACATCAGGTTCAATGTAGAAAGTTCCAGTGGTGCTGATTTCTCTGAGCATTATAAAGCAGCCATGTGCTTTGCAGCCAACAAATTGAAATTTATTGAAGACAGAGATAGTGATGATGATACGGCTGTTGATGTAGCGAAGTTGCAGCGAAGAGTGATTGTGTTAAAACAAGATGCTGCCGTGAAAGAAGCTCAGATTTCACCTTTGCAAGCTCAAAAATCAAGCAAAGATCAGACGATCGAGCAACTACAAAGTGATGCGGGTATGCTGACATCTGGTGAAAGCTAAGCTGGAAAAGAAGTTCAAGATCGTAATCAAGAATCGGTTGTTTGATGATCCAGCTCCGTTGCCTGGTGGACCTCCTAACGGATTCAGCAACTAATCCAGTAAACCTAGGGGGAGATTGTTAGGCCCTATAGGTTTATGGATTAGTAGATTAATTGCTAAATGGATCAAGTTCTAGAAGTGGGGGTATTAGAGTGGGCTTAGGAATATGGGCCTAGGGTTTTGGGGGAAACCCCTTACTATAAATAGAAGTTGGAAATTAGGAGCATAGGTTGGTTGATTGGTTTTAGAAACTTGTATTAGACAATATTTATTGTATGCAAGTTTAAGCCTTTGAGTATATTCAAATCTTCATCTTTGTGTTCTTGATTTCTTGATCATCATCAAGTTTGGATTCCGCCCATCCTTGGTGATTGTTTGATATCGTTGTTTGATCCGTATTTTCAGGACTTACAAAACAAGAAATGGTGTATATGATTTCTGTAATCATTAGCACTAAAAGTAAGGAACTCCAGGACATCCCTATAGTTTCAGAATACCCAGATGTTTTTCCAGAAGAATTACATGGTTTACCACCTGATAGGGAAGTAGAGTTTAGAATTCATTTAATTCCAGGTACTGCACCAATAGCTAAAGCACCTTATCGATTAGCACCTACTGAAATGCTAGAATTGAAAAAGCAATTAGATGAATTACTAAGCAAAGGATTCATACAACCTAGTTCATCCCCTTGGGGTGCACCAGTGTTGTTTGTGAAAAAGAAAGATGGATCAATGAGGATGTGTATCGATTATCGGGAATTGAATAAAGTTACAATTAAGAACCGATACCCATTACCTAGGATTGATGTTCTTTTTGATCAATTGCAAGGAGCTAGATATTTCTCTAAGATAGACTTAAGATCTGGATATCACCAGCTGAAAGTGCAAGAGGAGGACATACCTAAAACTGCTTTCAGAACTAGGTATGGTCATTATGAGTTTACAGTCATGCCCTTTGGATTAACAAATGCTCCAGCTGCATTTATGGACATGATGAATAGGATCTGTAAACCATACTTGGATAAATTTGTAATCGTGTTCATTGACGATATACTTATTTATTCCAAAAGTCAGGAGGAACATTGTAAGCACTTACATGCACTCTTAACTTTGTTAAGAAAGGAAAAGCTTTATGCCAAATTCTCGAAGTGTGAATTCTGGCTACAAGAAGTGCAATTTTTAGGTCATATGGTGAATTACGAAGGAATTCACGTAGATCCTGCCAAAATAGAAGCAATCACGAATTGGAAAGCTCCACGAACGGCTATGGAAGTTAGAAGTTTTCTAGGATTAGCTGGATACTATAGACGATTTATTAAAGATTTCTCTAAGATAGTTGTACCTTTAACTAAGCTAACCTGTAAAGCCGTTAAGTTTGAATGGGGATCTAGACAAGAGGAAGCTTTTAGGATTCTAAAGCACAAATTGACAAATGCTCCAATTTTAGCTTTACCCGAAGGAACTGAGGATTTTGAAGTATACTGTGATGCTTCAAAATTAGGATATGGATGTGTGTTGATGCAACGCAAAAAGGTAATTGCGTATGCCTCTAGGCAATTGAAAAAGCACGAAGAAAATTATACGACTCATGATCTAGAGTTAGGAGCCATAATTTTTGCCCTTAAGATTTGGAAACATTATCTGTATGGAAGTAAGTTTACTATCTATACGGACCATAAGAGTTTAAGGTATATATTTGGGCAAAAAGAGTTAAATATGAGGCAAAGAAGGTGGATGGAAATCCTAAGTGATTACGACTGTGATATTCAATATCACGAAGGAAAGGCAAACGTAGTTGCAGATGCCTTAAGTCGTAAGTATCATGAAAAGCAAAAGAGAGTCCGTGCTCTTAGGATAAATCTACAATTAGATTTAACGGAACAAATAAAGGAAGTTCAGGGAACGGCAATCAAGGACGATGCCGAAGGAATGAAAGGTTACCTAAAAGAATTAAAACAAGGAAAAGATGGAATTTGGAGATTCCACAAGAAACAAATTTGGGTACCTAAGCAAGGAGAATTAAGAAATAAGATTTTAGAAGAATCTCATAAATCAAGGTATACTGTACATCCAGGAAATAATAAGATGTACCAGGATTTAAGAAATAATTTTTGGTGGATAGGAATGAAAAAGGATATAGCCAAATACGTATCTAAGTGTTTAACCTGTTCACAAGTTAAAGCCGAACATCAGAAACCTTCAGGACTACTACAACAGTTAAAAATGCCTGTATGGAAATGGGAACTCATAACAATGGATTTTGTTACTAAGTTACCCAAAACCATAAAAGGTAATGATGCTATTTGGGTAATTGTGGATCGATTAACCAAATCAGCTCATTTTCTACCAATAAAGGAAACCTTTAGCATGGAAAGGTTAGCCAAGTTGTATGTAGATGAAGTAGTATCCTTACATGGAGTCCCACTCTCCATTGTATCGGATAGAGATAGTCGTTTTACTTCCCGTTTCTGGACAAGTTTCCAAGAAGCAATGGGAACTCGACTTAATTTGAGTACTGCATATCATCCTCAAACGGACGGACAAAGTGAAAGGACGATACAAACCCTGGAAGACATGCTCCGAGCATGTGTAATTGACTTTGGTGGTAATTGGGATAGCCATTTACCATTAATTGAATTCTCCTATAACAATAGTTATCATTCGAGCATCGAGGTTGCTCCATTCGAAGCCCTGTATGGACGCAAGTGCAGAACTCCCGTTTGTTGGGCAGAGATAGGAGAAAGTCAGTTATCAGGTCCAGAGATTGTGCAAGAAACTACTGACAAGATATCGCAAATCAAGGAAAGATTGAAGACTGCTCGAGATCGTCAGAAGAGCTATGCAGACAATCGCCGCAAGCCGTTAGAATTCCAAGTCGGAGACAAAGTACTATTGAAAGTTTCTCCTTGGAAAGGAGTAGTACGATTTGGTAAGAAAGGAAAACTGAGTCCTAGATATGTTGGACCATTCCCAGTGATCAAACGAATTGGACCAGTAGCTTATCGTTTACAACTACCAGAAGAGTTAGCTGGAGTACATGATGTGTTTCATGTATCCAATCTCAAGAAATGTCTATCAGACGAATCCCTGGTAGTACCTCTTCAAGATATAGAGGTAAATGAAAAGCTGAAATTTGTAGAAAAACCCTTACAAATAGAAGACCGGAAGATCAAGTTTCTCAAACATAAGCGACTAGTACTAGTAAAAGTCAAATGGGAATCCAGGAGAGGACCAGAATATACTTGGGAACTGGAATCAGAAATGAAGCGAAAGTACCCTCATCTATTTCAGTAAATCTCGAGGACGAGATTTTTCTCAAGGTGGGGAGGATGTAACAACTGCCACTAAAATCAATAATTAGGACAATAATTAGTCAATAAGAAAACCCTAATTGAGACACCCAATTAATTCTGCACTAGCCCTAAAATTTTCAGAGTGATCGGAATTAGGATCAGGGCCCCTAAAACTCAAGGGGGGCAAACCCTAGTTTAATATTTATCTAAAAATTTCGTTGCACAGTTCTAATTGGCCAATTCCATTGATTCACCCAAGCTAGTCCCGAGCCTAGGCAGCCTATATTTAGACTGCTTAGCTTACGGACCGTAAGGGTCAGGGCATACGGTCCGTAAGGGAGCCCCAAAAATTGCTATAAATAGCCGACATTGGCACTCACCTGTAGAAGTTAAAACGACGTAAAGTTGCTGTCTGTACGTCGAGTTAAGGCCATAATACCACAATAAACACACACACGATCACGAGGTGCTGCCGCAATCAGGGTAATAACTCGATCGCTATTACGATTCAACGTCCGATCGATTATAACTATCCAACGATTGTCCGAGTGCTGCTCAAATTGAGCTTGTACTTTGTTATTCATTGTGATTTCAACTTGAATGTTTGAGTGCTGTTCAAATTCGGACTATGCTCTGTCATTCGTTGTGAATTCATTGAATTGTTAAGTATCGCACTTGATAATCGTTGTGAGGGTTTAATCTCGTGAATTGACGTAACTGCTGAATTAGTTACTAATCCCGTTTGTGTGTGTGCATTGTTATTTAAATTAGGTTAGCAGGCTAATCAGTAAAGCTTATACTCTGCTCGTAAATCTGCAATGTGAGTCATTCCTCTTTTATAAACTCTTTTCTCATAGTTTGTGAGTCAACTGTTTTACAAAACTCCAAGTTATTTTTAAAGTTATAGTTACAGTGATTAAGTCTATGTAATCACCAAGTTACAGCCGGTATGTGGGGTTTTGTATACATTACTTATTTCCCGTCACACTTGGACAAACGGGTGGCCAAGGGGTGATCTGACCACAGTCACAGACACCATTGGACAAATGGGCTAGCCAATGGATGGTCGAGTGACAAATACTGTGGGTAGTTGGTTTGATATCAGAAACATTGTAATTCCCCTTAATACTGTAGATTATAACAAATGTGTCGTTTTCAGTAAAATGAATGATTCACTCAGTATTTCCCCGCTGACAAAACCTTTTTCAAACATGTTTCAGGTGATCTGGTATGAGCAAAGAAAAGTGTCGTGGAGCACTCCCAGCTTAGAAAAGTGGCTCAATGTAAATAAATAAATGAACATGTTTTGAAAATAAAGATTTCCCTGAGAAATCACATTATTGTAAATTTCGGGAATTTATCCCTAAGTTATGAAACGGGCAGTTTAAATTATTGAAAGATCCTGTTTTAAAAAGACTTCCGTTGTCGCCTAAATTAAATACCACGGGATTCCTGTCCCGCGGCTCCTGAAATGGGTCAAACCGGGTCGGGGGCCGTGACAATTAACCACATTGTTGTCGGCTTGTGCTTGGCGCGCGTTGATGTTGAAAGTTCTGGCGCGGGCGGCGTGCTGCTGTTGCTGTTGAGGCTGTTGCTGTTGCTGTTGCTGTTGCTGAGGCTGCTGCTGGGGCTCTTGTTTCACAACCCTGTTCAGGCACATGTTCGCGAAATGGTTGGGATCACCACACGCGAAGTAGACTCTGGCGTTGACCGCGGGTGCCTGAGCCGCTTGTTGGCCTTGAGGGGCTGGGAGCAGAGCTTGATGGGCAGTAGCTTGAGCTGGTGCTTGTCGAGGACCTGTACGGCAATTAGCAGTGAAGTGGCCGTACATATTGCAGTGCACGCAAAATCGGCAGGCGATACCCACCGGGTGATGATAAGTACATGTCGGGCAAGCAGGGTGGGGGCCTGTGTATGTACGCTTTGCAGGCGGTGCATAGATGATTGGAGCTGGAGTTGATCGGTGTTGGGGCTGCTGCTGAGCTGGTAAGGCTTGGAGTGGAGCAGCAGTGGTTGTGACAGCACAGTTCTTGTTGCTGGAGCTGCTGTTGTTGTTCTCCTCTTGCGGCGAGAGGACTTTGACGAATGTGATGCGGCGGCGGCGGTGTCGGCAGCTGGTGCGGCGGTAGCTTGGTGCAGGTTCTTTGAAGCTTTATCCCAAAAACCAGCTTTTACTCGCTTGTCGTTGATTTCAGCGGCAAGCAAGTAAGTTTCTTCGATTGTTGCTGGTTTTGAAGCATGCACAAAATTTGCAACACAATCCGGCAGAGCTTGGATGTACTTCTTGATTGTCATGTCGGTAGTCTTCACTTGATCGGGACAGATGATACTGATCTGCTTGAAGCGCGCAGTCAGAGCAGTGTTGTCACCATCTTTCTGCTTGATGTGCCAGAATTCATCCTCCAGCTTTTGGCGCTCATGGGGAGGGCAGAACTCTTTGAGCATAACATTCTTCAACTCGTCCCATGACAGACCATATGCTGCATCATTTTCGCGCTTGTTCCTTTTGGCCGTCCACCAGTCTAATGCGTGGGACTAGAAAACGCCAGTAGCATTCAGGGTGCGGAGATTGTCAGGACATCCACTTTGTCGCAGGGTGACCTCGATTGAGTCTAACCATTGAAACAAAGCCATAGGGCCTTCTTCACCAGTGAACTCTTTCGGTCTGCATGCCTTGAACTGCTTGAAGCTGAAAGCAGCTTTGGGGGTTTCAGTCCAGGATTCTTCGGACGATTTGCTCACATTCTCGTACAGTTCACTCATGATCTGAGGAACGACCTTTGCTACTTGCTTGGCGACGAGAGCAGCAAGGCGTTTGTCTTTCTGATTTTGGCGAGCAGTGCGGGTGTGACGGGATCCAGATGACGACATTGTCTGCAACAGACATCACCATAGGACTCAAACACAATATAATCGAATCTCACCTCACACGCCCAATACTGCTAAAGCTTAGGAACACGTATCGTCACGTAACCACTTAGGCACATAATCACAGATCCACATAAGCACATAAGGCACAGAATCACAGAAGCACATACGCATGTAATCACAAGAGGCAGTCAGAATACAGAAACCTATCATTCAAAGTCCGCGAACGTTCGAGAATAGCAACCGCGATTAACATAGCGGGTATTATAACATAAGCGAATAATATAGCAATCAACACGGAGTAAAGTCGTTCCATGAATAGTAGCGATTTGTTAACGTTTTGAGGTAGATGTGCATTGCGAGTCGTGTGGGTCGATTTGTTAACGTTTTGAGGTAGATGTGCCTTCGGAACTGTGCTCTCGCCTCGAATCTGGGCGATCGGCACGCATCCTTCCAGTCATAACGTGACTTCAAGTCATTTGGAGTCCATCGAGACTTTGGTGGGAGTTTTGTAAAACCAAAATAGTAATCGGAACAAGTTGTCAAGGTTCGGGTTTCACCCCTGACTTAACAACTTTGTTCCTGTTTTGATAAAATAGCGACGAAAATTTGCGTTAAAGTATGGATTTCACTCCTGATTCAACGTAAATTCTCGTGTTTATAGATAAAAATGCGGGTTGAACAGGCGATGTAGTCGAGAGTTTGCGATTTTCACACCTAATCTCGACCTAATCACTTGTTCACTTTGAAATAATAGAGTGCAGTGATAGTGTAGCGTGAACGAGAAGTAGCGAGTAATAACGAGTAAGCTCGTACATAACCCTTACAAGGTATGCACAAGTCGGTCGGTGGTACCTAACTACAGACTAGGTCGTTTCTAAGACATCGACCCGGACTAGGTCGAGTCTTGCCTAATTCCGTATAGTTATGGCTTTAATACCAATCTGTCACACCCCAACCGATGGCGGAAACATCGGGGCATGGCACTGAGCGAAACAGATTGTCCAGAAGTTTCCATAACAACTATAATTACCAATTACTTAAAGCAACATGTCCCATACCATGTCATAAAAGATAACATAATTATTACAGACAAGATCTAGTCAAATTGTTCTGTTCCAACAACTCAGATTTTCTAATACAGACAATTGTTTATTCGTTTCTAGACCTTTCCTAGCCTCGATTTCACAGCAAGCCAAGCATATAAACATCCTAAGCACCTGTCACATACGTTAAAGTAAAAGTCAATACACATAGTGTAAAGGTGAGCATACATGATGTGCGTAAGTGTGTATAGTTTTTAATGTATATTTAAGCCCTTTTACACTTTTTTGCCAAGTTTTAAATTTATAAAACACGATATTTACTAACACTAAACACACATATGGGCAAGTGCACCCATCGTGGACGTAGTATAGCGTTGGTAAGATACCGAGGTCGTCCAAGGACACAAGAGCTTTTAGTACCGGTTTATCCTCAACGTCTAATCAAATCAAAAATCAGAAAAAGGTTTTTAAACTAGAAAAAATAAAACTAACTAAAATGCTGAAAAATAAAATAAAAGTAAAAACAGATAGACAAGATGAATCACTTGGATCCGACTCGTGTGTAGTGTAACCTTTGATTATTTCCGCACTTTTGCACTTTTAAAGAGATTATCTTAGTTATTGTAGTAGGCCCCTCTTTTGAAGGTGACGTTACCCTCAACCCAGTAGTTTGAGTCAGCAAGGATACAATCCTAAAGGGTCGGATTATTGAAAGATAATTAATTAAGTTATTAATGCATATTGTGGTAGGCCTCTCTTTTGAAGGTGGCGTTACCCTCGGCTAAGTAGTCTGAGTCAGCAGGGATACAGTCCTAAGTAGCCGGGTTAAAGTTTTAATAGTAGTTTAACTTATGAGGGGATCAAAGAGTTTGGACCCCCGCCATCCAATACCGGTGGGTAATGAAGGAGGTCCTACTAAATTTGACCCAGGTCCTTTGCAGGATCTATACACTGAACAATGGCAAGACTCTTACCAAACCGTTCCATTAACCCCCGACCAGGTAGCCAACATATCTCCATATAGACCGTGGAGATATGAATGGTGAAAATCTTTTATTTTATATAGACAGTAAAATAATGCCAAGACACCACGGACAAACGATAAGGAAGAATCACCTTCAACATAAGAAACTAGTTATTAAATTCATTAATACATAACCAAATAAAAAGTGCGAAAAGATTAAAAATAAAAAGTATTACACTAAACCCTTGTCTTCACCAAGTGATGTAAGAGATTTAGGCAAACATGGCCTTTGATTGTCAAGAACCCTTACGATCAATCATGGATCCCGAGACGACTCACACACTCTATGATGGATAATGGATAATGGTGGTGGATGAGGGTGTTGTGATGGTGGTGGGTGGTGGGTGAAGTGTGAGAGAGGTGGTGTGCCAAGGGATGGTTTGCAAATGAGCCAAGCACCCCTATTTATAGCCTGAACAGCAGCTCGGGCACGGCCCCGTGTCCATTAGGCACGACCCCGTGTCCATCCTCCTTCTCTTTCTTCATTAATTGTAGTTTGTCTTTATTAGTTGACCACGCCCCCGTATCCGCTGAGCACGACCCCGTGTGCAGAAGCGTATCTGTACTATCAAGATTTCCCTAGATCCTGCGAATCTTAGAGTTGACCACGGCCCCGTGTCCGCTGAGCACGACCCCGTGGTGGGCGATAGAAGCTTCTACAACTTTGTCTTTTCTGCTGACACTTGGGCGCGCCCCCGTGCTCATTGAGCACGGGGCATGTTCAGCCTTTTGTTTTCTTGTTTTGCTTGGGAAGATGTTGTCAGGGAGGCCGGGCATGTCGCGTTTGTTCCTTTTCTTGTATTTATGTTAGATTTAGCTGTTTTTTTGTTTCTTTTGTTTATTTGAGCTCATTTAATCCTGAAAATACAAAAGGAAGACAAAAATATACTTTTTCCAACATTGGTACTAAAAAAGGGTTAGTTTTATGCCACATTTGATGTAATTTATATGTTGCATTTTGTGCACATCAATACACGTTTAATAGATATAATAGAGTTCGAAATCGCTACGCATAACCAGCACGTACACAGTGTAAAATGAGGCATGTTAGTTATCGACATGAACCTATCGATACCAATGACTCCGGGTTGACTGCCCAAGGCAGTTCGTAATACACACTCGCCACTGTGAGCCATGTAACAAATTGTCCTTAACAACCCCTGAGTGAATAGGTGCTGAGTCCAAACAAATAGTACTATCGTTGCTAAGGCAGGTAGACAACATTCCATGTGTAAACATAACAAACAAGCATTCATTAAGTCACGTATAACATGCGGTAATCGGTTAGCGTTAAAAGTATTGCGTAGTGTGATTGATGTGATTTAGAATAAGTAACGTATGTAACACCCAAAAGTGCGTAAAGCAAAAAGGGATCGAGTATACTCACAGCGATTGATGGATTGAAGGGAGCGCTTAGAGCGAGTTTAGCCTGATCAAAACGATAGCATAAAAGATAAGCGGTGCGTAAAACGGTACGATGTGTCAGTGGGTCGAACAGCAATCCGATCGGGTGGTCGGTCGTTCGGATGACAATCCGTTCGGATGGTCATCCGATCGGGTGACCTTTCAAGTGGATTGTTACTTCATTTGGGAAGGATGTGTTTGTGCATGATGGCTTGTTTTTTAAAGTTTTTGTTGTAGCATTTTGAAAACATAGAAGTATCTCTACCTTTCAGGTCGGTCGATCGAACGGCCGTTCGATCGGACAGAGATCTGATTGGAGGGACACTTTAGTGAGAATAAGTTCACAGCAGGACGATCACTCGATCGAATGGCTATCCGATCGGGTGGCAATCCTTGTGCATTGAACATGTTGAAAATTGTTTAAGTGTTGAAGTCTAACGTCACACAGTCGAATGGTAATCCGATCGGACAACAATTCGTTCAACGTTCAAACTTCAAATTTTTGAAAAATAAGTTAAGTGTGGGACCTAAGGGGCAAGCCGATCGGGTGGCAACCCGATCGGGTGGCAATCCGATCGTACAACAGTCCGATCAGGCGGCACTCCGTCCTGGTTGACCTGATCGTCTTCTTCCTTGGTTGTTGTGATTGTTTTGTAGTTTTATCGAGATGGTGCGACAACGTGCTAATCAACAGAACCCCATCTTGACCCTAGTGACCCGATTGAACAGGAATCACCCAAGTTCAACCAGTTAACCGGTTCAAGACGGTTGTTCCTGGTTAACCCGAAATCGGTGGTCTCATGGATTGTCACACCCCAACCAATGGCGGAAACATCGGGATGAGACGAAGTGTGAAGATTGCTAGAGACATCATAACGCTATTTGTGACAATATTTAATAAACCGATTTCATTTCATAAAGTAAATTGTCAACATTACAAGAAATTCAAATATAACAAGTTCAAAGAAGTACATAACAACATAAGCAAAATTGGTACAACATATTAAACCTAAACGTCTATATGTGTATCTAGGCATCAACGCTACTTCTTTTCATAGCATCGTCATCATCAACCTTTAACATGTTTAAAATACAATTCAATGCAAAAGCAAAGGCGAGTATACAAGTTTGATACGTACATAACAAAAAAAATAAGTTTTAAACAATTCCTCATAGCAAGCATGCGATTCAAGATAAACAATAAAATTGGCATGTGTCTAACATATCAAACCAATAATGAAACGGAATATGCTCATGACATAACCACAAGTTTACGGGCGGGTCGTTAATCCTATAGCGCTACATATGTCACGGTTAGGCTTGTACGAAGTTAATGATAAGTTTAACACATAAGTATCACCCAAGTTTAAAGTATCAAGCAATCACGTATACAAGCACGTTATAGGAATGTTTGTGTGTTTAAGCAAAATGTTCATGTGTAAGTTTTTAATAAATAACATGTTACACCCCAAAAGTGGTAAAAGTAAAAGAGGGGATTACGAGTATACTCACGGTTTTGCAAGTCTTGAACTTGAGAATCCGATAGTAAGTTGGTTGTTAGATTAGCTAGTTGGAGCACCTTGTCCTTCTACACAAAGGAACAAAGTGTATGAGTTTGGGGAATCGGAAGATTAAGGATTCGAAACTAAAGTGACATGAAAATATTATATCAAAATAATCATCTCCACACATAACACTTGTATGACACTTGGTAACCCCAAGGGTTATAATGTTTTCATGAGTTGAACACCCATAAGAATCATAACAAGGTTTAGGTCCTTAGATGATGTCCTACTACTTTGACAAATGAACATAAATTCAACATCAAAGGTTCGAATGTACATAGATATTATTTAGGTTGTATAGTATATATTATTAAGTCCAAATGTTCAAGTATTTCAAGTATGAGGTAGAAGATTGCATCTTCATTTAGGTACCTCAAGATGTGTCATAGAAATCATGTAGGAGGTAGGAAGAACAAGTTTCCACTTAGGCACCTCGTATATGTTCACCACTACACTTGTTATAACAACAAAAAAGGAGGGTCATGAACTAAGATTAGTACAATAATGTAAACAATCTAAGCTATGAGAAATCATCAAATCATGTGGGGATTTTATGTTGGAAAAACCCAAGTTGTTCCATAATCACTCCTACATCAAGTTGAAGCTTGAACAGTGGCGAAGGTTATTTGGTGCTCGGGGGTGCACCCGCCCACCCCAATGTTTCGGTTAAAAGTGTATAGGTTCCGATTTTTCGTTCGAAAATTTTATAAATTATATAGGATCGCCTCCCTCCAATTTTTTTTCCTAAATATTTATACATACATATAAATTAAAGTAAAATTTCTTACCACTTTGTATCCTAAATATTTATACAATATATAAATTAAAATAAAGTTTGTTATCATTTTGTATATAAGTGATGGGTAGTTTTGTAAATATATTTTAACTCTTATTTGTTTAACCCTAGATTATCCACCACACAATAAACTTAATCGCAAGTTTTTATTTGTAAGAACGATCCTTTGAATGAATGAAATTTCTTTGTTTTATTTGGAACTATTATTATTTGACCTGACTCGAATCGATAGCCGACCCAACCCGAAACATAACGATAGGAAAAAAAATTTTAGGTCCCATCACGCCCCCTCGAAACTTTTTGTCAAGCTCCGCCACTGAGCTTGAACATGACTTGTGGGTTTAAAACCCTAATCAAAACAGAATTTATTTAAGGTTTAACCTCTGATGTTGTATGTCTCAACCCCGTTTTTAAGCTTAACTAACCATAGAAGTGGTTATAAGCATAAGCACGTGGGTTTGAGTGAGTTTGACTCATGTTTAAACAAAGATTAATGAAAACAAACTTGAACAGTGGACTTTGAAGCCTTTTTGCTGGAGTTCCAGGAACTTATTTGCTGTGAAACACCCTTAGAATCGAAGCCAAGGTCAAGCCAAGTGTTGTGGAAAAAGAATGAGCGAAAACGGTTGAGAAACGAAGAAGTTATGCATACTTTTGTGAAGAGATGCAATTTTGCTCGAACTTCTGCTTTGGCAGCTTGTTTATGACGATTTGAGAGTGATTTAGAGTAATGTAATTGTGTTTGCAAAGTGAAATGAACTTGGAGAAGGGCTTGTATTTATTGGCAAGAGTTAGGGTGGCTTGTAGGTGAGTAATTAATGCCTAAACCAAGTTTAAAAGTAAAAAAAATAAGAAAAACCGCCCAAAAATCGCGTCTGATGGAATATTTGCGCGCTGGGCTTCCTGGGCGGGCTTGCTGAGGGAGTGTTTAACAATTGAACATGGCCGGATTTGTTTGAAAAGAAGTCGCAGCTCAGTGGTTGGTGCATTTGTGTTTGGGGTGGCTGACCCGGGTTCGAGTCCTGGCATCAGCAACCTTTTTGTTTTATTTTTTTTACTTAAAACCCTATATTCCCATTTATTACATAATTTACCCCTGCACTTTAACTAACCATGTTATGTTATTTAAAGTAGAACTAACTAACTAACTAACTTGGTTATCCATTCTTTTAATCATTTAGTTTATTTAAATAATTTGATTAAGTAATTTAACTAGGTTATTTTTAAACCTTAAAATCTAACGGAACTAACTGGATTAAAATAAACTTTTAATTAGCAAAATTAACTAAATAACCACATTTTATAAACTTTAAATTAGGATAAGGAGTATCTAATGGTTAATATATTTCACGAGACTTCCAATCTCATTATCAATTATTCAGAACATCAAGTGTCGATAACTAACAAATTAAGGACTCTTGAATAATATTTCGTTCAAAAGGTGTACGAGTTTCACGTATTTGCAAGATTGGAACAAAGTTTCTAAGAATTATGAATATGCAACAATTGTTTCATGAAATTAAAGGTATGAGCATGTAATAAGTATATTTAACACGAAATTAAAGAAATACGAGTTTTATTTATGAATCAAGTCTCCGATTTACAATGATCACAAAGAAAGAACGATTACAAGAGCACAAGACTTCTAAAAATAGAAATACGAACAAGACTAGCTATAAATGGAAAGTACAAATAAGCAGGGCGTTACAGTCTCCCCTCCTTTAGGGAATTTCGTCCCGAAATTGAGGAAGACTTAGGGAAAAGATGTGGATATTTCGTCTTCATATCACTCTCGAGTTCCCAAGTAAAATTCAGCGCCACGCTTTCCTTCCCATCGAACCTTGACAATAGGAATTCGGCTGTGTCTCAATTGCTTGGTTCCTTGGTCGATGATTTCGACCGCTTTTTCCACAAAGTGAAGCGTTTCGTAGACTTGTAAGTCTTCGAGAGGAACGTGAAGTCCTTCATCAGCTAGACACTTCTTCAAGTTGGATACGTGAAAGACAGGGTGGACATTGTTGAGTTCTTCCGGCAGGTCCAGTTTATACGCAACCTTGCCAATCCTTTCGAGGATTTTGAAAGGACCAACGTAGCGAGGTGCGAGTTTCCCCTTCTTGCCAAATCGAACTACACCCTTCCAAGGGGATACCTTGAGAAGCACGAGGTCACCTGTCTCGAATTCCAAAGGCTTGCGATGTTTGTCAGCGTAACTCTTTTGTCGGCTCCTGGCTTTCAATAAGTTGTCTCGAACCTGTAAAATCTTGTCTGTCGTCTCTTGTATAAGCTCGGGACCGGAGATTTGAGCTTCACCAATCTCGTGCCAACAAATAGGCGAACGACACTTGCGACCATACAATGCTTCGAAAGGTGCCATTTGAATACTCGCGTGATAACTGTTATTGTACGAGAATTCGACCAAAGGCAAGTGTGTATCCCAGTTGCCACCAAAATCTATTACGCATGAACGAAGCATATCCTCTAAGGTTTGGATAGTGCGCTCGGTTTGACCGCCTGTCTGAGGATGGAAGGCAGTGCTAAGGTTAAGTTCAGTACCCATAGCAGATTGAAAGGTTTGCCAAAGGCGAGACGTAAAACGAGCATTACGATCGGAAATGATGTCGATGGGAATACCATGACGACAGATTATCTCCTTGGTATAGACTCTAGCCAATTTCTCGACTTTGAAATCTTCACGAATGGGGAGGAAGTGAGCTGACTTGGTCAATCGATCAACGATCACCCAAATACTGTCATATCCGGTAGAAGTGCGTGGAAGCTTGGTGATGAAATCCATGGCAATGCTCTCCCATTTCCAAATAGGAATTCTTGGTTGTTCGAGTAAGCCAGAGGGACGTTGATGTTCAGCTTTCACCTTTGAACACGTGAGACATTTCGAGACAAAAGTGGCTATATCCTTCTTCATTTCTGGCCACCAATAGGATGTACGCATATCATGATACATCTTGTCGGCACCAGGGTGAATAGAATATTTCGTGTGATGTGCCTCCTTCATCAGGAACTTTCGAAGATTATCACGATTAGGAATCCAGACAGGATTGAGATAGTATAAAATACCATCGGATTTGGACACGAGGCTTCCTTCCGCACCACATTGCATCTCGTTGTAGAGGTTACCCTCATTAACAGATGTGTATTGAGCGTTGCGTATGCGGTTCTGAAGATCGTGGACGAGCTGGAAACAACGGATGCTTTGGACATGAGTTTTACGACTAAGAGCATCGGCTACTACGTTCGCTTTACCTGGATGGTATTTGATTTCGCAGTCGTAGTCATTTAGTAGTTCCACCCAACGACGTTGACGCATGTTCAGTTCTTTTTGGTCAAAGATATGTTGAAGGCTCTTATGGTCGGTGAAGACTACACACTTAGTACCATATAGGTAGTGTCGCCAAATCTTCAACGCAAAAACAACTGCGCCAAGTTCAAGGTCGTGAGTAGTTTAGTTTTTCTCATGTATTTTGAGTTGTCTTGACGCATACGCGATGACCTTGTCCCCTTGCATAAGCACGCAACCAAGACCAAGTCGGGAAGCATCGCAATATACGACGAAATCGTTGTTTCCATCAAGAAGGGTGAGGATAGGAGCATTGCATAGTATGTCCTTGAGCGTTTGAAAAGACTTCTCTTGTTCGGGACCCCAAACAAAAGGTTTCTCTTTTTGAGTCAAGGAGGTCAACGGGACGGCGATTTTCGAGAAGTTGGAGATAAAACGACGATAATAACCAGCAAGACCAAGAAACAAACGAATTTCGGACGGAGATTTAGGTGCGATCCAATTCTTTACAGCTTCGATTTTAGTAGGATCAACGTGAATACCAAGCTCGTTGACAGTATGACCGAGGAATTGAACCTCTTTTAACCAAAATTCACACTTGGAGAATTTGGCGTATAGATGTTCAGTACGAAGAAGTTCTAGGATAAGACGCAAGTGTCGTTTATGCTCTTCTTGCGTCTTAGAATAGATAAGGATATCGTCGATGAAAATGATCACGAAACGGTCCAAGTATGCTTTACACACGCGGTTCATCAAATCCATGAAAACAGCAGGTGCGTTGGTCAAGCCAATGGGCATGACCACGAACTCGTAATGACCATAACGTGTACAGAAGGCGGTTTTAGGTACATCTACTTCGAGAACTCAAAGTTGGTGATATCCAGAACGAAGATCGATCTTTGAAAAGCAGGTCGCGCCTTGCAATTGGTCGAAGAGGTCATCGATGCGAGGAAGGGGATATCGGTTTTTGACAGTGAGCTTGTTGAGCTCACGATAGTCAATACACCTACGGAAAGACCCATCTTTCTTTTTGACAAACAGAACGGGAGCGCCCCAAGGAGAAGTACTAGGGCGTATAAAGCCTTTATCAAGAAGCTCTTGAAGTTGACTCGAGAGCTCTTGCATCTCAGAGGGTGCTAAACGGTAAGGAGACTTAGCGACAGGCGTAGCGCCAGGCACTAAATCGATGCGAAAATCAACAGAACGAGCAGGAGGCGGACCAGGAAGATCGTCAGGAAATACGTCGGGAAAATCGCGTACGACAGGGACGTCACTTATGCTTGGGCTTTTGTCCTTCTTTTCCACAATGTGGGCGAGAAAGGCGAAAGTACCCTTGCGTAAGCATTTGTTCGCTTGGATACACGACATAAGCTTGAGACCTTGAGAAGGTTTCTCGCCATACACGTGTAGAGAATCACCGTTTGGAAGGGGGAGGCGGATGAACTTTTCAGAACAAACAACTTCAGCATGAACTCGCCTAAGCCAGTCCATACCTACTATGACGTCGAAACTACCCATTTGCATGGGTATGAGGTTAATCGAGAACGTATGATCATTGAGAATCAAAGAACAATTGGAAAGAACGGAATCGACAGTGACAGTTTTACCATCGCCAACTTCGACAGCGAAAGATTTTGGCAACTTAGAGCGTTTACACATAAGCAAGGATTCGAATTCTAATGACACAAAACTCTTATCGGCGCCAGTATCAAATAGACAAGAAGCATAAACATGGTTCACAAGGAACGTACCAGTAATGACGTCGTTCGCATTTTGAGCCTGAGCAGCAGTGATGACAAAAGCTCGACCCCTCGCAGGCTGTTGGGCCTGTTGCTGCTGTTGGTGAGGTTGTGGTTGTTGCTGTCGCGGCTGGTGTCATTGAGGGCAGACGTTGGCCATATGGTTGGTATCACCACATGTGAAGCATGCTCGCACAGGAGCGACTTGATTTGGAGCTAAAAGGGCTTGGTTCTGATTAGCCTGTGGTGAGACGCGGCAGTATGGAGAAGTATGCCCAAGTCGGCCACACTTGACGCACTTTCGACACTGAGCATTTGGAGGGTGATGGTACTGGCATTGACCACACTTAGGTTGCGTTCCAACATAATTTCTGCGTGGAGTTTCCTCGTTGGCAATAGCAGGCATGGCTTGTAGGGGTTGTGGGTTTGGCGGAGTGACAACCGCGCAATTTTGGCTTGAAGCCTTCCGCTTCTTGCCTCGGTTTTTTTTAGATGATTCAGCAGTGGGTTCAACGGTAGCTTGATGGGCGGTTTTTAATGGGGTTTTCGAGGTGTTTTTACACATGACATGGTTACTGTTCAAACGGGCAGCTAAACGATAGGTTTCCTCGATAGAGGTTGGGCTAGCATCTTCCATGAGGTTCATGAATGAATCAGGGCAACAGTGGATGTATTTGTTGATGGCTTTTTCAGAAGTATCAACTTGGCTAGGACACAGGATGCTAAGTTGTTTGAAAGGAAGGGTTAAACCATCATTGTCGTCCCCCACTTGCTTTAGGTACCAAAACTCACTCTCTAACTTCCTTATCTCATGCGGTGGGCTAAACTCCTCTTTCATGATTCTTTTCAATTCGGTCCATGGCAACGCGTGAGCGTCATCCTCACCCCTTATACCTCGTTCAGAGGTCCACCAATCAAGAGCCCTTGATCGGAATACCCCTGTGGCATTTTGGGTGCGAAGGTCGTCAGGACAACCACTTTGATGAAAGGTGATTTCCATGGCATCAAACCATGAGAGTAGTACGGTAGCACCATCTTTTCCAGTAAATTCCAATGGTTTGCAAGCCATGAATTGTTTGAAGAGGAAAGGTGTCTTTGGTTTATCCACTTTGGAGTCCACTGAACCATGAGGGGAATTGGTGTCGGTTTGAATGCGGCTAACAATGTCGGGTATAACTCGAGCCATTTGGTCAGCCATTTGTTCAGCAATGAGCCCAACTAGCTCTTGTTTGGATATGGATTTGCTGTTGGAACCTTTCTTTGACTTAGTCTTCCTTGATGAGCTTGGAGATGCCATCTAGAAGTTCGAAAGAAAAGGAAGGATGAGACTTGATCATAAAGTTTAAAACAAGGTTTTAACATGTAAAAGCATGTATGAGTTCATGTATCATGTAAAGTTCACATAGAGCATAAGTTTCAAACATGTAGTCAACAAGTATAACACGTATGATTGCGTATAAAGAGTATAAATTTAGTTTGTTCACGAGGATTATTATTGTGTTTGATTGCGATGACGTGCGAAAAGAGTTTAAAAGTTGAAATGAACGAACGTTCAAGTATAAAATCACATATAAATTGAGATACATAAAAGAGAGGCTCAATAAAACATTGGATTGTTTCGGGTAGAGAAACGTCGACTATTCCAAAGTGGGTCAAAAGTCCTTTCGAATTAGAGAAAACGTGCTTTGGCCTATAGGTAAGATACTCTCATCGAGAAGCGATTAACGGTATCTTACCCTTCCGGTTACTACACATCTCTAAATGATTGAAACATTCGGGACTTTGGCGAGAATAAAATCGAGGAATGGGACTTAATCGACGAGATGCGGGTTTCACCCCTAACTTGACGATTTCGTACCCTAAATGTGGTTGGTACTCGTCGGTCGAAATAAAATTTTGACACTTTGACGAGGGTCCACTAGAGTTGAAAAGGAAATTACCATTAAGTTGTGGATGTCACTCCTAGCTTAATGGTGAAATTTCGTGCAAAAATAGATTAAAGGTAGAATGAGAGTCGTTTACCAAATTGTGGGTTTCACGCCTATTTTGGTAAATTCGTCTCATTGATGTTACAAGAATATAAAATAGCATAAGTGTATTCGTGTTAGCCTTAGGAAAGGCACATAATTTTAATAAAAAGTATAGCTAGGAAGCATGCATGCATTGTAGAGTACAAAAGTTTTAAACAACAAATAAGAGGCAAAATTTCTAGAACTATAGATTAGGGCAAAAGCATGGCAATTTTCCTAATTCCCTATAGTTATGGCTCTGATACCAATCTGTCACACCCCAACCAATGGCGGAAACATCGGGATGAGACGAAGTGTGAAGATTGCTAGAGACATCATAACGCTATTTGTGACAATATTTAATAAACCGATTTCATTTCATAAAGTAAATTGTCAACATTACAAGAAATTCAAATACAACAAGTTCAAAGAAGTACATAACAACATAAGCAAAATTCGTACAACATATTAAACCTAAACGTCTATATGTGTATCTAGGCATCAATGCTACTTCTTTTCATAGCATCGTCATCATCAACCTGTAACATGTTTAAAATACAATTCAATGCAAAAGCAAAGGCGAGTATACAAGTTTGATACGTACATAACAAAAAAATAAGTTTTAAACAATTCCTCATAGCAAGCATGCGATTCAAGATAAACAATAAATTTGGCATGTGTCTAACATATCAAACCAATAATGAAACGGAAGATGCTCATGACATAACCACAAGTTTACGGGCGGGTCGTTAATCCTATAGCGCTACATATGTCACGGTTAGGCTTGTACGAAGTTAATGATAAGTTTAACACATAAGTATCACCCAAGTTTAAAGTATCAAGCAATCACGTATACAAGCACGTTATAGGAATGTTTGTGTGTTTAAGCAAAATGTTCATGTGTAAGTTTTTAATAAGTAACATGTTACACCCCAAAAGTGGTAAAAGTAAAAAAGGGGATTACGAGTATACTCACGGTTTTGCAAGTCTTGAACTTGAGAATCCGATAGTAAGTTGGTTGTTGGATTAGCTAGTTGGAGCACCTTGTCCTTCTACACAAAGGAACAAAGTGTATGAGTTTGGGGAATCGGAAGATTAAGGATTCGAAACTAAAGTGACATGAAAATATTATATCAAAATAATCATCTCCACACATAACACTTGTATGACACTTGGTAACCCCAAGGGTTATAATGTTTTCATGAGTTGAACACCCATAAGAATCATAACAAGGTTTAGGTCCTTAGATGATGTCCTACTACTTTGACAAATGAACATAAATTCAACATCAAAGGTTCGAATGTACATAGATATTATTTAGGTTGTATAGTATATATTATTAAGTCCAAATGTTCAAGTATTTCAAGTATGAGGTAGAAGATTGCATCTTCATTTAGGTACCTCAAGATGTGTCATAGAAATCATGTAGGAGGTAGGAAGAACAAGCTTCCATTTAGGCACCTCGTATATGTTCACCACTACACTTGTTATAACAACAAACAAGGAGGGTCATGAACTAAGATTAGTACAATAATGTAAACAATCTAAGCTATGAGAAATCATCAAATCATGTGGGGATTTTATGTTGGAAAAACTCA
Source organism: Helianthus annuus (assembly GCF_002127325.2). Classification (NCBI taxonomy): domain Eukaryota; kingdom Viridiplantae; phylum Streptophyta; class Magnoliopsida; order Asterales; family Asteraceae; genus Helianthus; species Helianthus annuus. The sequence continues at coordinate 120,794,648 of NC_035435.2, forward strand.
AGTTGTTCCATAATCACTCCTACATCAAGTTGAAGCTTGAACATGACTTGTGGGTTTAAAACCCTAATCAAAACAGAATTTATTTGAGGTTTAACCTCTGATGTTGTATGTCTCAGCCCCGTTTTTAAGCTTAACTAACCATAGAAGTGGTTATAAGCATAAGCACGTGGGTTTGAGTGAGTTTGACTCATGTTTAAACAAAGATTAATGAAAACAAACTTGAACAGTGGACTTTGAAGCCTTTTTGCCGGAGTTCCAGTGACTTGTTTGCTGTGAAACACCCTTAGAATCGAAGCCAAGGTCAAGCCAAGTGTTCTGGAAAAAGAATGAGCGAAAACGGTTGAGAAACGAAGAAGTTTTGGCAGCTTGTTTATGACGATTTGAGAGTGATTTAGAGTAATTTAATTATGTTTGCAAAGTGAAATGAACTTGGAGAAGGGCTTGTATTTATAGGGAAGAGTTAGGGTGGCTTGTAGGTGAGTAATTAATGCCTAAACCAAGTTTAAAAGTCAAAAAAATAAGAAAAACCACCCAAAAATCGCGTCTGATGGAATATTTGCGCGCTGGGCTTCCTGGGCGGGCTTGCTGAGGGAGTGTTTAACAATTAAACAGGGCCGGATTTGTTTGAAAAGAAGTCGCAGCTCAGTGGTTGGTGCATTTGTGTTTGGGGTGGCTGACCTGGGTTCGAGTCCTGGCATCAGCAACCTTTTTGTTTTATTTTTTTTTACTTAAAACCCTATATTCCCATTTATTACATAATTTACCCCTGCACTTTAACTAACCATGTTATGTTATTTAAAGTAGAACTAACTAACTAACTAACTTGGTTATCCATTCTTTTAATCATTTAGTTTATTTAAATAATTTGATTAAGTAATTTAACTAGGTTATTTTTAAACCTTAAAATCTAACGGAACTAACTGGATTAAAATAAACTTTTAATTAGAAAAATTAACTAAATAACCACATTTTATAAACTTTAAATTAGGATAAGGAGTATCTAATGGTTAATATATTTCACGAGACTTCCAATCTCATTATCAATTATTCTAACGAACATCAAGTGTCGGTAACTAACAATTAAGGACCCTTGAATAATATTTCGTTCAAAAGGTGTACGAGTTTCACGTATTTCCAAGATTGGAACAAAGTTTCTAAGAATTATGAATATGCAACAAATGTTTCATGAAATTAAAGGTATGAGCATGTAATAAGTATATTTAACACGAAATTAAAGAAATACGAGTTTTATTTATGAATCAATCTCCGATTTACAATGATCACAACGAAAGAACGATTACAAGAGCACAAGACTTCTAAAAATAGAAATACGAGCAAGACTAGCTATAAATGGAAAGTACAAATAAGCAGGGCGTTACATGGATAAAATCCAGATCTTGAACCAATACATCGACAAGAAGGACTAGAAGGTTAGAACAAGCTCCGATTCTATCGGTTTTGAGTGCATTGAGTGTAAAAGAGTTGTAAGAAAGTTAGAAACCATCTTTCAATCCTTTTTCACCATGAATATGTTCAGATCTATGCAAGATCTTTGTTTATTTGTGTGGAAATCGTTCAGATCTAAGTTGTTCTTGGTGGATTGAAGCCAAAACATGATGTTCATAAGAACACCATGATGACATCATCCTAGAACACCTCAAATCTAGTGATTTCACGGTTAAAGGTTAAAATTTAAAAGACAGAAAGGTGTAGGAGTACGTGTAGATTAAGAAAGTACAAGATTTAGATGGAAAACTTACAAGAATCGGGAGAAATCTGAAGAAAAGTGGGAAAGAAGCGCTGGTCGGACGGGAGGTGCAGAAATGGTAAGTTTGTGATGTTGACAGGGGTATTTATAGGGTTTCCATAAATGGAAAGGGGGAGGAGAGGTTGATCGAGTGGCTACCCTGGTCGGGTGGCAGCCCGATCGAGTGGCACTTCGGTCGGATGGCAGCCCGATCGGGTGGCAGCTCGATCGGCTGGCCACTCGATTGGAGGCACGGCGCGATGAGTTTAGCGATTTCGATTCACGTGTTGGGCGTTGCGATGCGATAGAGTTTCCTATTCAAATTACTTTTAATCCCAACTACTATATCAACATACAATCATCCTTAATTGACTTGCGTTTAGCGTCTGCGATTCGATTGCGATTGAGTTTCGATTGCGTTTCGATTAATCACCACAACATAACATAAATAAACATGCACAAGTAACACATAAAAGGCATACACACGTATAACAACATCCAGAACGCGTAAATCGAGTTGCGAGTGCGATTGCGATAAGCGATAAGCGATAAAATATGCAATAAATATCGAATAAACCTCGATCATTAATAAATACTCCACATAATACAACTAACGTAATTCATAAAATAGACTAACTACGAGTCAAAGAAGTCAAAACAGGAATTAAGCAAGGAGTGACAGGTCGCAATTAGCAACCTTGTCTCCCTTTGACTTCAATCTTGACTTTGACTTTCGAAACACGGGGTGTTACAATCTAACACTAAAAATGTAAGCAAGATTATTCTCGCTCGCGGTGGGGTTAATCGGCCGTTAATCGAAGTCAACCATCGCCACAAATATCATCAAACAGATCCACCATCACCATCAATACAACTCGTACATTAAACAACTACAACTCCACCACCACCACTACCAACACATCCAACTCCACCATCTCTACCAACACAATCAGGACACCAAAATATTTGATCACCACCACCAACACAATCGTCTAATCAATAAATCTCATAAATCAAAGCAAACAAAAAACGAAATCACGAACACCAATCGACTCAGATCCGAAAAGATCATCATCGTCGAACCCGCTCACTGGCGCTACGGTTGCAACCGAAGTTGCCATACCATGTAGCAAGCCAACATCATTGTCTGGTAGGCGAAAGGCCGAAACCTCACAAGAATGCCAGCCGCCATCGCCTAAAACGTCGGCTAAGGTTTTATGTTGAAACTCGCCATACCAAGACTGCCAGAATCCGCCGGTGGTGGCCCTCTGGTAACCACCCCTCGTTCTTCTTAAAAATGGGTAAGGTGTAAAGCCGGAAGACACACATCTCAAGGGAGGATGACGACCCACATAGGTCAATCGAAACAAACCAAGACCAAAACCACCGTTCAAATGTATTGCTCTATCAATAGAGTATAACTGAAGATCATTTTATCTGTATACAGTCTCTGTGTCACGGATCCTAAAATTTTCAATAATGGCGGTAACCGGTGGTGTCGTTGTGACCGCGACGGTGGATTGACGGTGGTGAACCTACCGTCATCGCCCCTCCCGTTCACGCTCGGCCACTCTCACACATGGCTTCGTGATATACCCTAACTACGTGATGAATCAATCGACATAAAAATGGAGAGATGCAGACGAAAAGAGCTTACATGAATTCTCATCGGAACACCGATTCAACTCTCTGAATGTTGCGGTTGTTCAAGATCAACTTCAAGTTTCCCATTCCGTCTCTAGATCGTCCGATGAGAGACATCGGTACCCTCACCGGAACCCTAGAATCCACAGTGGTCACGGTCGTCGTCAACTACTATCGTTGTTTGCTGCGTCAAAACCACCAGACCATCACCACCGGTTGAACCTAAGATTGGCCTCCTCTGCAATCTCCTCCCAGAACCAGCCTTCATCAACTCTTTCACTCGAGGGGTCGATTAGGGCACCTGGCTTTTGACGGGTCAATTTAGGTTAGGAAAAGTGGAGCAGGAAGCAAGTGTTGAGTATCTGGTGGCTTCATGCAGGACACGCAGAGCCGTTTCAGGAGGTGGAGCTTTAGGGAGATAACACGTAGCAAACCCTCAAGAAGCCCAACACCGCCCTTAGCAACCACTAAAGCCTAGACACGTTCTTAAATCACTGTTCATTCCCTTTGTCTATTATCATATTAAGATTGTCATGTTAAAATGCTTTTAAACACAACTATCACAATACGAAACTACATTTACAAGTATCAATTTGTTATAAACATTTTTATGTAAAGCTTATACATCATGAAGTATACTTATCAACAAAGTCATAGTAGGCCATGACAAGCCATTCCGATATTAAATACATGGGTATGATAGAAGGTTAGTTTAAGTTACGCAAAGTCCCATTAGATCATGACAAGTCATTTTGCTGATAAATATATGTGTATGACCAATTGTACACCCTGGGGCCTTAACTGACCTTGCCATGTGTTAGTAAATTAGTTTAAATTATACAAAGCTACATTATAGATAAACTACATTATTATTTCAAATCTTATAGATAGATTGCGTTACCTTTATATGTGCGCACACAGAAGAATATGCACACATAGGATTACTACCTACCTAGAACGAACAATGCCATTCATTACCATCGGTGCTAATCTATATTTCCACCATAGATAAACTACATTTTACCAAATCGTGCAAATTAAGACAAAAAACTAAAAAAATTACATGTACATATATATGCACTAGATTTTGCTTTTACATTGTATAATATATGTTCACGGGACTAAGTTTCAGTTGTGATGCGTTCGTTACTATCATTCATCAAGTTGCACTTTGTTGTCAAATGTTTTGATCTACCAATATAATTCATTATTTTTAAATAAGCATAATATGATGTGGTGGTAAGGTGACTCGGTGACTCCTCATTATCCAGGATACGGAGAGTTTAAATCGTGTAAAGTCAGGTATAAAAGTATTTTAGGAGTATGTTACTTTAGTTATTCTTAGTTTACATCAAACTTTGTATTCATGTTGATTTTTCAATAAATCACAAATGAAGGATTGTGCGTGTCTATTATATATATTTAGAATGAAAAAAATAGTAAAAAATCAGTAATTATCTATGGATCATATATTAATGGAGGTTAATTGTTTTCTCCACCATCCATCTCTTTCCGAATATAATCGATCCCCTTATATTGTGTTTGTTAATGTTAGGGGAAACCCTATTGTCTGTCTATTCTATTGTATTGGAGATAATCAAACCAAATAAATAAAAATAAAAAAAGATGATGGGACTGTTCAAACAGAAGCCGTTGACGCCGGTAGAGCTGGTCCACCATATCCGTGACCTTCTCACCTTCACCTGTCCCAATCCCGACATTACTGAAGCCAAGCGCCAGGACAAGGTACCTAACCTTTCCCATTATGTATTATTTGCATATGCATAAATCCTGTCTGTTTTCATACCAAGACTTAGACCCAGACACACACATAGGATTATTAGGAACGAAGGTGCTGCTATTTTTTACATGTTCCCGCCAGAAATTTCAAATTAACAGATTTCAACATAAACCATGTTTCGAGTGGGGATCGGGAGGGAAAAGCCAAACCCAACTTATCGGCCGGGCAGGGCGAGGGATGAGTTTCGGGCAAAACTGTTAATTTTATTAGGCAAATTGGATTTAATCCCAACTGAGTTTATTCCCAATCTGGTTGTTTTTTGCCGATAATAATCCCAATCTGGCAAAAAAAAAGCGTATAGTTATTTTTAACGGTAGGCCATTATACAAAGAAATTGAAAAAGGTTGGACCATTGTCGGGAATAAACTCAGTTGGGATTTAAATAATCCAATCTGGCTGTTTTTGGCGAATAATAATCTCAACTGAGTTTATTCTCGACATGGTCCAACCTTTTCCATTTTGTTTGTATAATGGTCCGCCGTTAAAAATAACTTAACGGAGTTTTAGGACTTTTGATTAGAACAAGAATATGAGTCGATCGATGTAAAATTTACCTCGAAACGATGCTCCTAATGACTTGATTTTTGTTAATTGGAAGTTTAAACATCCGAATTGAAGCACAATTTTCGTCGTTTGGAGAACTATTTCGAGGTAAATTTTACATCAATCAACTCATATCCTTGTTCTGATCAAAAGCCCTAAAACATCAGTTTTTTATTCAGAAAAAAAAAAACTTAACTCCGTTAAGTTATTTTAACGGCGGGCCATTACACAAACAAAATGAAAAAAGTAATATTTTGAGGTTGATATATGGGGTTAATGCAATATTGGAATGAAGATTAATGATATAAGTAATATTTTGACACATCATCATCATCAGTAAATCCCACCAATAGCAATGCTAAGGTAGGGTCTGAGGAGGGTAAGATGTAGACAGCCTTACCTCTACCCCGTAGGAATAGAGAGACTGCTTCCAGTGAGACCCCCCCCCCCGGCTCGATAATATTTTGACACACTTAATGATTCAGGTCCGCGAATTGACAAGACTTATTCATGAAGTGAAGATAGTACTTTATGGCGACGATATGTCAGAACCACATGAAGATGCTTGCGCGAAGTTAACACAAGAGTTTTTCAAGGAAGATATATTACGCCTTCTAATCACCCACCTTCCTCATTTGGATCCCGGGGTATATTAGCAACTAACAATTCATTTACTAATGCTAACTTTTAATATTTTTGATAGTGTTAATAACAATGCGTTTGGTATCCTGAAGTCCCGTCAAGATATCACTCATGTGCTTGCAAATCTACAAAGGCAACGCGTTCATGGCCATTACGTTGCTGCTGAATATTTCGAACAAAATACAGATATTCTTGACTTGTTGATACCCGGGTAAATTTTGGATCCGTTCACTATAAACGGGTCGATCCAGGTTAAGTTTATCTCTAACGGGTCAAAACGTTGTATATTCAGGTATGATGACCCGGAAACCGCCATATCGTTTGGTGCAATCTTGAGAGACTGTATTCGTCATCAAGTAGTTGCAAAATATATTTTGGAGTCTGATCACATGAAAACGTTCTTCAGCTATCAACATGATCCGAACTTTGACATATCATCGGATGCAGCAGCAATATTTAAGGTTATGTATTATGCGTGCATATTATGTTCATGTTGATATCATCGTATAAATTGCTGATCTTTTTATTCCATTCGTATTCCAGGAGCTGTTAACGAGGCATAAATCAACTGTTGCTGAATATCTTAACAATAATTATGATTGGGCAAGTGTTGTTATGTATATAATAGTCTCGGTAGACCATAGTTGTCGATAGCGAATAGTGACAAATAGCGACAAGGCACCTATAAGCTACGTAGCGAATAGCGACAAATAGCGACGGCTATTTTATAAATAGCGATTACACTAGAAAAAGAATTTTGAAAATTTTTATATGTATATTACATCAAAATATCCTTGTATATATGCTATTTTACATGTATATTTAACAGAAACCTATAAATCCAGCTATTTTATAGCTATATCTAATTGATATTAACATCAAAAAAAAAAAATACCTAATCGTCGCTAAGTTCGCTATTGATCGCTAAGACCCATATAGCGACACTTGGTCGCATGGCTACATAGCGCGCTATAGCGGTTGCTATAGCCGCTATTAACAACTATGCTGTAGACTATAGTGTTGACTTTACTTGACTAAACGGGTCGTTTGCAGTTTTTCGTGGAGTATAACAAATTGCTGGAATCTTCTAACTACATTACCAGACGGAATGCTATTAAGGTCTACTTACTGTTCATACTGTAATTTTATATAAAATTCCAATATCTCATGATTTATTTTATTTTATTTTATTTTATTTTTTTGTATAAATTTTAGCTGTTGGGAGCGATGTTACTGGATCGCTCAAATACGGCTGTTATGACGCGGTATGTGAGCTCATTGGAAAACATGAGGATCCTAATGAATCTTCTTCGCGATTCAAACAAGTGCATACAGTTGGAAGCTTTTCATGTCTTTAAGGTGGATATAATAATAATAAATATATATATATATATATATATATATATATATATATATATATATATTAACACCTGTAGCGTTGGTTATAGTGACCGTCTAATGGGATTTCACTAACTGCTCTAAACAGCTTTTCCCTGCGAATCAAAACAAGCCGCAGGATATTGTGAACGTGCTAGTTGCAAACAGAAGCAAGCTCCTTCGGTTCTTTAGTGAATTCACTTTTGACAAAGGTAACAAAACATGTACATATTTTTTACTTCGTTTATCTTTAAGGGGATGTTTGGGTACGTGTTTTGAAAGTTTAGAAAAATAAATAAATGTACAAAAATCTTTAGTGAACAATAAAAACAAATGAACAATGAACAAACGTAAATGAACGAACGAGACTTCTGTAGGTGTTCGTTCATTTAACTACTCAAACGAAATTTCTTGTTCATGTCCGTTCATTTATTAAAACGTACGAATGTAAACGAACTTCTCACCAAACGATTCACGAACTGTTCGCTGAACGTTCGGTTCATTTACAGCCCTATGAAACAAACATGATCTACTAATCAAAACAGTAAAAACTGATCATGAAAGTATAATCTTGTGCAGTTGATGAGCAGTTTGAAGCAGATAAAGCTCAAGTGATGAATGAAATCGAGAACCTTGTGCCCAAATGTGAAACATGTGAGAGTCCCAAGGAATGTGACGGACTGAACTGTTAACCGTATTAACAGAAAGATGTCACACTAACGTTTAGCCGTCTCGGGTCATGTAAAGGTAGAAAAAGTTTTACTATGTATATATTTATTTTTTTTATTTTTGATGACAAGAACAAGTTGGATGTCATTTTTGTTTCTGATTCTGCAATTGAATCAGGTATGTTCTTTGGATCAAGATTCTGTTTTTGCTTTCAAGATGGTAAAATTTTAAAAACAAACATGTATATATATTATATAAGAAAACAAAAAGAAAAAAAAAAAAATACAACCCATATATTGAATACAAATGAGAACAAAGAATATAACTCCTACCTAAAAAATAATCAACCTCAACAAAAACATATAAACATGATCTACCAACTATAGATCAGAAAACGTCTATGCCGCCTGGCTGTGACCGTTGCCATAACCGTTGGATCCATAAGCACCGTTAGGTTCCTGTTGCTTCTCTTCCTTCTTTCTCTTTAAAACGATGAACCATGTAAAAGCTTCCAAAAGGGCTGCGATAGCTGCCAAAGATATAAGCACACCGATGTATGCATGCTTCCATTTCTTCTCGGGGTCCAAGATATCGAGTCCTTTGAAGACGTTAGTGATTCCAAGGGAGATTGTGGCGTAGCCTATACTCGCGTGGTAGATGTTCCAGTATATCCTGTATTTGTTATCGGGCTTCGGCCTCAAAAGCAATGCAAATACCTAAAACACGAAGACAATCACATGATTTACTTGATCAAATCGGTTAACAACTCAAAACAGATTAAAACCAATCCCGTCATGTTATGACCCGTTACCCAACCAACCCAACAAGATACAGAACAAAGGGAGGTGGTGTGTTGTACCTGTAAGGTTCCGAAGGCAAAAAGGGTAATTCCGATGTTGCGATGAGTCGTGTACTTGATACCCTCGGAGTCACTCCCGAGCTTGAGTCCGGTTCCCCATCCGGCAACACCGACACCATAGGCCGTGGCTTGGATAGCAACATGGATGTAAAACCAAGCAGGATGAGCCACTTTAAACACCCTCAAGTATCTTGCAACCATAGCTCCCATCGGCATCAATATCCCCCAACTAACCGCGTTCAATACTCCATGAGTCTGTCAAATTTTTTTTTAAAAAAAAAAAATCACTAACTATAATCAAGATCACAACCCATATGGAAAAAAGTAACAAACAACTTAACCAGTAAAATATCACTCATAACAAACTATTAAAGTTTCGGGGTGAGGTAAGGTCAAACCTTACCTGACACCCCTACAAAACTTTTTTTTTTTTCGTATAGTAATCCAGATAACATAAAATATAAACAAACTTACATTTCTCCGATGAAGCAGTGATCCACCAACTCCGCCACCCGCACCAGTCTGACCCGAAACAAAATCTACCGTCCCAACCGAATTCCTATTCTCCGAACCCAACGGATGAGCACCCGGAGCTCCATTCGAAACCGGACCCATCTGCCAAACCTGATTAAAACTGGTCCCCCCACTAGGCAAAACCAAAGTAGCATAAATCACCACATCACCATTAACTATCTCCGCCCTAATAACCGGCACATCAAAGCTCAACGAGCTCGGTTGCAAGGCGGTACCATATCCGCTAACCGCAGAAGTATAAGGCTGAACCGACCCGTTTGAGTGAACTAAAGCAACAAGAGCTTGAGCCCCAACCATACCATTTCCATTAACGTTCAAAGCCCATGCTACCCAGTTTGACGTCGAAACACCGGTATGGCGGTAAGCAAGATCAACTGTTCCATTGGTGGAATGATAGTTCCAGTGGAGATGAGAGTTTTGAACCGGTAAACTGACACATGTGGCGTATATTGCGTTGTTTGTGAAGGTGTATGATCGGCAGTCTTGAGCTGAAGATATGATTATGTTTGATATTAATATGCAAAAAAGAAGGTGTAAGATTTTACCCATTTGGAAGATCTTGATGGGTTTTGAAGATTGTTGATTGAAAGTGATCAAGTTTGAGTTTTTGGAGGATTAGAGGTTGAGGGGGTTATATAAAGCAATCATGGAGTTGACTGGTTCTTTATTATTGGTAGCCGTCTTAAGTGGAAGGAAGATGTTGTGGTTCTTGTTTTTAACTGTTGATCTAACGCGTTAAACTCTATTATTTGTTTGTTAATACATCTTGTTATATTTAATTACATGCTGTATGTTTCAAAAGATTTCTGATCTTTTATTATATAAATCAGCTTTTAAGAAGATATAAAGTATCACAATTTTATATGTAGCAAGTACTAACAAATATTGCGTTACTCAAGGACTTGTAAGCTAACAGGGTGTGATAAAAAAACGTTTCCTGCATGATGTTGAGGATTTTTAGGTTATTAGTTGATCTTTTTTACGAAGGTCATTAGCTGATGAAATGTGTGGATTTGTAGCGTGTGTTGAACCAGTAAAAGGTCTGAACCAATAAGTGTTGAATCAGTAAGAGGTATGAACCATTAAGAGCTTGTATAATTTTTAACCGTTCAGAGGCAAATGTCTGACCAATTCAAATTAGAGGTCTTAATCATTCAGACTCTGTAAATCTTAACTATTCAGAGGCAAATGTCTGAACCATTCAGACATCTGCTCGTGAAACAAACAGTCTGAACCATTAAGTGCTGAACCAGTAAGAGGTCTGAACAATTAAGAGTCTCATTAAGAGGTAAACAAACAGCCTCTTAGTCATTCTAAAAAACGTTCTTAAAATAAAACATACTTGTTATAAATTTACATCGAGATAGATGGTAAACAGCCACTGCCGCTAAAAAGAACATGACTGTTTATCGGTATGTAAATTATTTTAGTGTTTAGAAAATATTTTATTGTACAGTTTGTGAAATAATCTAGAGACGCTATGAATAATCTAGACATTTTTGTGATATAATATTTGGATAAATGAAAAAGTACAAGTGTTTCCATTCACATTTGTTAGAGTCAATGACCCAACTACTCCATTTGATGCAACCACCTGCCCCATAGTTTATTGTTTACCGAACCTGCGTATTATTGAATCAAAACGACACGTATGTGTCCCTTTAAGCCATTTATATGTTTTAACTTGAAACGTAACTTGATAATTATTTTTATTTTCTAATTTTTTTTTACTAAAAACAATATAGGAACTTTAAGTAACTTGATAATTATTTTTATTTTCTAAAAGTTTATTACTAAAAACAATATGGGAACTTTAAAGAACGTGAGTTTTATATAGTGATGATGATGATGATAAAAAAAATACAGAATAAACGTGAGTTTTATATAGTGATGATAATAAAAATACAGAATAAATCATTTGAAAATAGATGTGATTTAGTTATGATGCTTTTGAAAAGGTTGAATTAGACAAAATATCTAGAGGTCAATTCTAAAAATTTAAATAAGAAAATGATTTGACTTGAATAAATATTTTTGACCGGGTTCTGTATTATTATGGAAGACATTGTTTATTAATAAACCAATTTAAAAACAATAATTTGTAGACCAAGTAGCATTTTTCTTGGAAGCCGTCTTGCACAAGACACGTCACGTTTGATGAATTTTGACTCTAAAATGATATTTCTGATTAAAAGTATTAATTTGTTAGGTTATTTAGTTGTTCAACTAAATATGGCAGCCTCGGGTTCAGATGAGAGTATTTTCACTAATCGTTAGGTCATTAAAAGTTAAAATTCCTTAAATTTGAATATAGTTCTGGAGCCATATCGGAGAAGAAGATGATTTGAGGATGAAACAGGGTTTATGTTGGAGGGTTTTTAACATTTTGAAAACTGTTTTTGAGAATTTTGAATTCGAGACGGTAGTGGTAGAAGCTCGATTTAGGGATGAAACAACGTTTATATAGAGAGAAAAAGTGAATGCGGACGTGACAGTAGTTACAAATATCTGATGGCTAACATATGTCCACGTCAAAACCTCTCTTGTGATAATGGATGACAGTTGTTTGGAAACCTCTGTTGGCCAACGACAAAGGTTGGGAACAGTGTAAGTCAAACAGTCGTTAGCATAAACAGAAGTTATGAGAACAGATGATACCTTTCAGCAGTGTTTGAATTTTTAGATAACATTTGTCCATGTCAGAATCTCTCTTGTGATAATGGGTGACAGTTGTTTGGAAACCTCTGTTGGCCAACAACAGAGGTTAGGAACAACGTAAGTCAACAGTCGTTAGCATAAACAAAAGTTATGATTGTTGTGACAGTTAAGATGATCACAATGGAAGAAGATAAAACAGAAATGGAAATATATGCAGTAGAATAACAAACTTTTTTCCTATAAGAATGAGAAGAATGATTTCATCATCATGTTTTAACCTAAGCACTTCTCATAATGGATGACAAATTGTTTGGAAACCTCTGTTGGGCAACAACAGAGGTTGGAAACAGTAGTAAATCAACAGTCATTAGGATAAACAGAAGTCATGACAACAGACGATACCTTTCAGCAGTGGATGAACTTTTAGCCAAACAGAGGTTTCAAAAACAGTTGTTTTCAGTAGTGGTAACTCAACAGTCGTTAGGATAAACAGTTGTTTCATAGATGTCAACAACATGCTTATACAAAGATTGTAATTACAAATGTTCACCTAGTGAGCAACATGTAATAGCCTAACAAACTCCCAACATCTGCTATTAGCCTAACCACTGTTACTATGAAAACCTCTGTTGAGTAGCATAATTTGAATATCATATGTTATTCGTTAACATCTCTTGGCCCATAGCAGACCTTTGCATCTTCAGACATTCTTCATCAGCAGATGCTCTCTTTTGCCAGACTTTAGCTACAACAGACCTTTTACAACAGCAAATGTTGACTCTTTGAAATTTGGATGAGCAAATTCTTCAAAAAAACTATTATTGATAATCAAATATTCTAGATTATAAACCTCTGTTGACTTACCAAGCATCTGTTCAGACACAACTCAACATCAACATAATCTAAATCAAACTCAGACACAATTACACATCTACATCAATATCGGTCTGCAATCCTCAGATGATATTCAAAACTATATAATAATACTTATGCTTACTAAAATAAGTAAAACTAAAATGCGACAACAAAAATTAATAGGATTAAAACTTATTCATTTATTGAGCAGTGGTAAATCAACAATCATTAGGATAAACAGTTGTTTCATAAGAATGAGAAGAATGATGTCAACAGCATGCTTATACAAAGATTGCAATTACAATAATGTTTGGCAACGAGCTTTTAGAAGCTTTTAGGAGTTTCAAGCTTCAAGCTTTTAAGAAAAAGCTCCAAGCCCAATAAAAGCCTTGTTTGTTTGAAATAGGCTTAAGGCTTTTAGATTAGTTGAAAAGCTCTTTTTAAAACGCTGGTTATAGTAGCGTTTAAAAAACCTACAAGCTTTTAGGGTTTAAATTACTTAAATAACCTACAATACTCATCACCTACAAGGTCGATCGATCGCGACTAAAAGTCAGCAAAGGTATGCATGTTCTTATTTAACTAGTTTTTACTGTTAGGATATTCATGTAATCAAGTTATGCTAGTCGATTGTTTGAGTGAATTGATGAAGTTTAGCTTCTTCTGTGGCCAGGTTGATTCACTTTGTCCTAATAAAGTGATATTATAAATTTAAAGTGGAACTTTTTATTTCAAACTTTAGTTAAAGTGGTTTTAGAGGTAAAAAAGCTGATGCATTTGATTTTACTTTTTGTATAAAGATGGTTTTGAGTAGAGGTGTCAGTGGTGTTGTGTTGGCGGTTTGAATTGATGAACTTGAGCACGACTAGTGTAACCCATTTATGTTAACGGATCGAACGGGCTGACAGGCTGTAATAGATGGGTCTTAAACAAAATGACATGTACAATATATATATATATATATATATAGGGAGAAGATCATGCGAGAACCACCTCTTATTGTGAGAACCGCGAGAACCAATGTGAACACACCAAAAATGTCTAAAAATCACACAAAAAAATTTTTTTTGAATAAAAAAAAAATTTTTTTTTGAATAAAAAAAAAATTTTTTTGGCTTCTAAAAGTAGCGATTTTAACATAAAAAATATAGAAAAATTCAAAAAAAAAATTTAGATTTTTTTTTGATTTTTTTAGATTTTTTTTAGATTTTTTTTAGGTTTTTTGGGGGTTTAGTTTTTAGCATTTTAGCTTGGGGGGGGGGGGGGGGGGGGGTTAGGTTTTTGGGGGGTGGGGGAGGGGGGTTTAGGTTTTGGGGGGGGGGGGGGTGGGGTTAGGTCTTTTTTTTGGGGGGGGGGGGTGGGGGGGGTTTAGGTTTTTTTTTTTTTTTTTTTGGGGAGGGGGGTGGGGGTTAGGTTTTTTTAGCTATTTTAGGTTGTGTTCACATTGATTCTCAAGGTTCTCACAATAAAGGTGGTTCTCGCATGAGCCCCTCCCTATATATATATATATATATATATATTTCTATTTTATGATTTTAGTTTAAATGGCTTGACATGTCTAATCAGTTGGCTTATTAGACTAAACGGGTCGGCCTGTTTCATTTTTATAGTTTAAACAGGTCAGCCTGTTTTACTAAACGAGTCAGCTTGCTTCATTAAACTGTTTAAACGGGTTTGCCTGGTTGATCAACTGGTTTAAACAGGTCAGCCTGTTTAATCAATCGGTTTAAAAAAGGTTAGCATGTTTAATTAAACGGTTCAAAAAGGTCAGCTTGGTTGATTGAATGGTTTAAAAGGGTCAGTCTGGTTGATTGAACTGTTTATATGGGTCAGCCTGTTTCATTAAATGGTTTAAATGGGTCAGCCTGTTTCATCAAATGGTTTTAACGGGTCGACCTGTTTCATCAAACGGTTTAAACAGGTCAGCCTGTTTCATCAAATGGTTAAATGGGTCGGCCTGTTTCATCAAATGCTTTTAGCAGTGACACTTGGATCAATACCGGCGACTCTTTAGTGGCGCTGATCAGCCCTATTAACAGGGATACTTGTCGCCGCTATTGCCACGTTTTCATGTAGTGTATGACAGGCTACACTCACAAATTACAGCTTTGGCCTCGTATATGCACTTACAGACTACAACTTTACGATTGAATAAGAATCTTGATAAATTATTACAAAAGTGAACATGCTTGCTGAAAGATGGAATATTAAAGATACATGAAAGAAATAAACATATAATTAATAGAAAACTTACATGAAAAGTGAACATGCTTGCTGAAAGATGGCTCATAAAGCAAGCCACTGATGGATGGCTTAGGACCTTCTGTTGAGGTGCCCAGCTAGCCACATTTTGGTATCGGTATTTTTAGGATCGGTACCGGTTCGGTACAGTACTGGTAAAATACTGAATTTTACCTTCAAATACCGCTACCGTACCGATACCCTACCGATACCGTACCGACATATTTCGGTATCGGTATCGGTACCCAGTTTTTGCGAAATACGGGATCGGGATTTTCGGGATCGGGACGGTATCGGGACGGGATCGAGATTTGCTCATCCCTAGTATTACACTACTGTTTGCACTTCCAGTATTCTTAGCTACATTCTCAGCTGCTCAAGAATATATTAATAAAACATTAATTGCATATTTAATTAGCATTTCATGATCTAAGACGTAAATGTTCATTAAACACAATGTAGGGTGACATTCATCTCAATTTCAAGACAAGATACCATCAATCTCAATTTCAAAGAGAGCCTCCGAATAATATGCAAGAAGCCTTCAACCGTTCACATTCATCTTTACGAAGTCATATTGAGAGGTCATTTGAAAATGACCATGTTTTATTCATTTGAGAAATAACTTTTATATATATATATATATATATATGTGTGTGTGTGTGTGTGTGTGTGTGTGTGTGTGTGATTACGTTTAGTATTATGTTTTTTAATTTATCCCCATTTTGGTCATTTTATACATTTTATTAAAAGCTCCAGCTACTCTGCCAAAAACCTTAATATCTAAAAAGTTACAGCTACCAGCTAACAGCTTCCAGCTACAAGCTATCAGCTTCCAGCTACCAGCCACCAGCTTCTAACTACCAGCCACCAGCTAGTTTTGCCAAACATACCCCTAGT
Organism: Helianthus annuus; assembly: GCF_002127325.2. NCBI lineage: Eukaryota > Viridiplantae > Streptophyta > Magnoliopsida > Asterales > Asteraceae > Helianthus > Helianthus annuus. The sequence goes on from NC_035435.2 coordinate 120,811,118, forward strand.
TAGCAACATCTAATCTAATAGACTAACAAACTCCCAACATCTGCTATTAGCCTAACCACTGTTACTATAAAAACCTTTGTTGAGCAGCATATTTTGAATATCATATGTTGTTCTTTAACATCCGTTCACCCATAGCAGACCTTTGCTTCTTGAATCTTTCTTCATCAGTAGATGTTCTCTTTTACCAGACTTTAGCTACAACAGACCTTTTACAACTCCAAATATTGAGTCTTTGTAATTTGGAGGAGCAAATTCTTCAAAAAAAACTGTAATTAATGATCAAATTTTATACATTGTTTTGTCTTGCACTCATCTGTTCACCCTTAAACCAACCTTTAAACCGATTAAACCTCTGTTGACTTACCAAACATCTGTTCACACACAATTCAACATCAACATAATTTAGATCAAACTCAAATACTAAATAAGTAAAAGTAAAATGCGACAACAAAGATTAATAAGAATAAAATTCTTTCATTTATTCATGACATTAAAAGATCAACAATTACATAATATACTGAACAACGAAACTTTCAAATCTAACAATAACAACAAGAATTAAGAAAATTTAGCTTCAACTCCATCGATTGCTGAACCTCTCGATGTATATCTTTCTGCATCGCCATGAACTCCACGTCTCTATCACCGCACTCTATATTACTGACAACACAAAGCTCACAAACGAAAGTTGAAGGCATCTGCATTAGATTTCTAGAAACCTGCTCCCTCGTAAACAGGCCAACGTGCAGTCCATCAAAACATCTCTTCAGCTCTTGAAGAGTAGCCCTATCCTCATACACCTGTTCCTCAATTTGCCTGATAAAGCGCTGCTTTAAATCATCAGACTATACAGAAGTGTATGACGCCATTTTAACTTATATATTACTCAAGTGATGTGAAAGAATGATATCTTCGTAGCAAAACGTGATGAAAAACAGGTGAAGTGGCAATCAGTTTATATAGTGAAATATCTAACAACCCAAGAGGTCAGATTTAAACTCATTATACATTTATTTAATAATCTAATCAAACAAAACTTGTAGATTTAATATAACATATAAATTTATATTTCAAAACAACAACCTTTTAACGCAAAAACCTTTTCAAACCCCAGCTTTTATGGGAAAACTATAAAATTAAATATCAAGAAACCCAAGGGACAAATTTTAAAACTTCAAAGAAAAAAACAGGTTATCATAATTACAATTAACCTCTTAATTTACCATATAGACGCGTTTTAAACACTATAACAGACCGATAATTAGTTTGATTCAAAACATCAACAAATTGTCTTACAAATCACTGTCTGTCAAAAACAAATCAAAATCAGCAAATCCAACAAAAATCTAGATGGCAAACAGATGCTTCTACCACTGATCAGACACCAGTAAGGTTAAAACACAATTCTCGATGTGGTTACTCAAAAAAAAAGATCAGATGAAGAACTAAGCAGAAAAGTTGGCATAATTAATGACACTAGTTACAACAAAACCTGGAACAACATAGCATTGCTTGATGAAGTCCTCCACTCTTCGCCATCAGATTTCCAGAAGAATGCAGAAGAGTTTCTGACACAACTACTAAAACAGGATCAGAAAATTTGCGACATGATAACTGATCTGAAAAACAAAAGAGAGAATGAAATCACATGGAGAAAGGCCAGAGTCTACGAAATCCTAGCAAGTGTTAACTCTAGTGTGTAATAGTTTATGCATATTTCAGTAAATTTTTATCTTTCCATGTATGTTAATTTAATTTAATACTATCAATATGCATATTAACATATTCTAAAATGTGACTGTTAATAAAAACTATCAACATTACCAACACTTGCTTCTTCATAATCAAATTAAATTGGTATAACTACAGTTAATAAAAATAAGCCACAAACCTAAAATGCAACTCTCCCATCAAAGAAGGTAGCATATATAACTTTTCACGATGTTGCAACAATCTATACTTTCTATAAAAGAAGAAAATCTGAGTGACATAAGAAAAGCTGAATTTTGATTAAACAATATTGGAACAATGCAACTCTCCCATCAAAGAAGGTATCACATGCAACTTTTCACGATGTTGCAATAATGATATTGCAACATCGATGTTGAAACGTTGATGTGTGATGGGAAGCTTCATTGGAACAACGATGTTGGAACAATGATATTGGAACGATAATGTGTAAAAATAATCAGCAAATGTTCGAACAAAGAACTGTAATCGGAGATTAACCGGCTGATTCATAAGAGCTATGGATTTGAGAGAGAGGGAGACAGACATGCTCGCGAATATGAGTGAGAGGGATGAATTGAAATATGAATGTGGAGCCAGATTATAATATCTTATTTATATGGTTCGAATAGATGGTTTGAATTTTGAATTTGGTCAGAGGTTTGCTTTTCTTATGAAGAGCAGACGTTTAAAGAAAGTCTGAAGAGCAAAGGTTTTAATTTTGAATGAAGTGTAGACTTTGACTTTTAAATGAAGGGCAGAGGATTGAATTTAAAATGCATTTTAAATTAAGCTTTATGATAAAATAATGACATAAGAAAAGCATTGTTGGACAGCCTCTCTGGCTGCCACATCAGTTTTTCTTATGTTATTGAGATTTCTCCTTTTATAGAAAGTATAGATTATAATCATAGGTATCAAGTGTTAATCGGAGCCCAAATTCACCCACCCCACATAAAGTCATAAACAGCTAAACTGGTATTTTTAATATAGCTTATTAAGTTGTTATTGTTATTATTATTATAGGAGTAGGATCAAATAAAAACCACATATACAAACTGTAAGAACCATTTAAAAAGTGTCATGTGTCATTCAACCAATTATAGAGAAATTGTAACATAATAACCTAAATAATATCAATTATATTGAATTCCCTGTAATTATGCTAACAAGCAACTTATTCTCTATTTGGATCTTCCTTTTATTTTCAGTGTGTTGATATAATTCTTCATAAAGAAAAGTGTTAATATCATTTACATATGTGTTAAAATCAAGAGTAAACTGCAATTTTACCCCCTGGGGTTTAAGCCAATTGGCACTTTGACCCCCTCCATGGAAATAATTGCAATCCCCCCCCCAACGTTGATGTTCTGTCACAATTTTACCCCCTGCCGTCAGTTAACAGTTGTTTGACTGTTATAGGTAAGGGTATTTTGGTAATCTTACCCCATATTTATTATTATTATTATTATTATTATTTATTAAATCAAATCATCATCATCATCCCTAAATAAACTCACAGATCCTCATTTGCATAGATCAAAAGCTTATCATTTGTGGCATCACGATCACCTTCTTTGACTTTCGCAGCGTCACTCTCATGATGTTCTTGAAGACTTCTTTCACAGTTATCCTCAGAATTACTATCCAAGTCAAAGTCAACATCTTCCTCACCGGTTTGATCTTTTAGTTCATGGGTACTTTTAGATTCCCCAACAAGATAACAGTCACAGCTTGTTTTATTTTCTTCAAGACATGAACTCACGCGACCAGAATTCAAGATCCATATTCCATATTCAATTTTCCCCAAAATTCAAGATCCATACACCAGAATTCCAGAACATCATCTTTATCTTACAAGAACATAATCTCAAAACCACCACCAACATCATCATCTGTTTCATATCAGAATCGCCGGCTCCATCTGTGTTAGATTTGAATCGCCCTATCACCAAACCCTAATGGAAGTTGAAGTAATGCTCCGGCTACCGGACTCCACCGCTCACCAGAAACTCTCTGACATCCTTCAAATTAGCTTTAAAACAGAGTAAATTAGACCCAATGTCAAGTCGTATTGTAAGTTACTTCACATATTATCTAGGGCACGCATGTTTAACGAAACCAGAGCATAATTGAGGGTTTTAGTTGGGTTTCTGGAGGAAGATGATCAATTGGGGTTGTTTGTTTGGGGCGAATTAGTTAGGGTTTATAGGGAATTTGGGTTTCTCCGACTGTGTTTGATATTGTATTAAAGAAAGCAGCAAACAAGGAATAATCAAAAAACTGTACATTTCAACAATTCCATTATCCAAGAACATTTAAACAAGCCACCTCAATATCATGTAGTTCAAGAATTCAATTATGTTGGTGCATCCGTCTGTCGCCTATGTCTTGTATCGAGTCTTGCGTTGTATAGGATAGAACTGGGCACGCGAATCAAGAATATGTCTTAGCATGTGATTTCACCCCAAATGACATGTTGTCATTTGGAGCGAAATCCCTATCTTTCTGATTTCGCCCGAGGTGTCTTATAACCAGATTTCGCTCATAATGTAATCTACCTGATTTCGCTCATAGGTTCATGTATGTTGGAGCGAAATCAGAATGTTATAAATAGGGGTTTGTAGGAGCGAAATCAGGAATATAGTTCTAGGTGTTTTCTTCCGGTGAGCCACGAAGTGCTGCCGAAGTGTTGTCAGAGCTTGTAATCGCATTTTTGATCAATACAACAACAGTTAAAAGTGAATACAGCTGAAATTGCACCAAGACATTAGTTTCCGCCTCTTGTTTTGGATAGGAATTCTTCTGATCGACTCAAACAGGGCCGAAAACGATCCTACAAGTGGTATCAGAGCTCAGGAGGAAGAGTTCTTACCGTTTAGCTCGTTTTCGCTGGAAAATTCTGATTTCTACACCTTCTTTCATCAGTTCAGGAAGTTTTCACGGTTAAAATCGGATAAATTTTTGACAGACTGTGTATAAGTGAACATTAACAAATCCTTGAAAGTTTGGGACCAAAATTCATACTAAAAATGGACAAAATGAACATGCAATCTGATTTTGCTCGTATGGACACTTTCTGATTTCGCTTGTGTCAGCGTGATTTCGCTCCAGATACAACCTGATTTCGCTCCTGGTTGCCAAATCTTGCTAATTTCGCTCCAAAGTGCATTCTAATTTCGCTCCAGATTGCAAAAGTTCTAATTTCGCTCTTGTGCATTTGTCTGATTTCGCTTCTGGATGCACAACAAGTGATTTTGCTCCAAGCTGCTCAAAAACCTGATTTCGCTCCTGAAGCATTGTTCTGATTTCGCTTCTGTGAGAGTTGCTAGAATCAGATTTCGCTCCAAGTGTAATTGGGTTAATTTTGCTCGAAACATTATTTGTGTAAGAATTGTCAGGACAGTTGAAAAGATGGAAACGGTCTTTGATGAAAAAGAAAACAATGATCTTGAAAGGTTAAATGATTGGTATCGAGGATATTTCAGTAGTTATTATCAAGGTTTGCCCAAAAAGGTTTGGATTATCTGGTTCGAATGTTTTCTGTGTAAGAAAGATGAAAAATTGGATGATTTGGAGAAACGTTTTGATCGTTTGATTGACTATTTGAAAGAAAATCAAATAGTAATATCAGAAGCTGAAATGGTATCAAAGTTTGCTAATGGATTACCACCTGAATGGGATGATTTTTTGAAAAATCTGAGAGAAAATTCAAGTTTTTCAAAATTATCGTTGACTAAATTTATCAGTGAACTTAAAAATCACAATTATGAAATTTATAAAAAGAATAGAGATTTGATGGATAAAGTAAAAATGAATTTAGATGATTTGAATTTAGACGTGATAAATGAAATAAATAAAAGAATCAATGTTTGTTGGGCAGCAAAAAGAAATTTGAAATACGATATGAAGAGGGGTTGTTATATTGATGATAATGGAAATCCTCTTGATTTCGTTAAAATCTTTGGTGTAGGAACATTTAAGATAGAGAAAGAGCGAATTCCAAAGAATGAAGAATCTGTGAAGAATGAATCTTCAAATTCTGAATCAGTGTTGATGTGCGTGAAGTGTGTTATATTTTTGATATATATTTAAGCCCTTTTTACACTTTTAGCCAAGTTTTAAATTTATAAAACACGATATTCACTAACACTAAACACACATATGGGCAAGTGCACCCATCGTGGACGTAGTATAGTGTTGGTAAGATACCGAGGTCGTCCAAGGACACAAGAGCTTTTAGTACCGGTTTATCCTCAACGTCTAATCAAATCAAAAAGGTTAGAAAAATGTTTTAAACTAAGAAAAATAAAAACTAACTAAATGCTGAAAATAAAAATAAAATAAAAACAGATAGACAAGATGAATCACTTGGATCCGACACGTGTATTAGTATAACCTTTGATTATTTTCGCACTTTTGCACTTGTTTAAGAGATTATCTTAGTTATTGTAGTAGGCCCCTCTTTTGAAGGCGACGTTACCCTCAACCCAGTAGTTTGAGTCAGCAAGGATACAATCCTAAAGGGTCGGATTATTGAAAGATAATGAATTAAGTTATTAATGCAAATTGTGGTAGGCCCCGCTTTTGGCGGTGACGTTACCCTCGGCTAAGTAGTCTGAGTCAGCAGGGATACAGTCCTAAATAGCCGGGTTATAGTATTAATAGTAGTTAACTTATGAGGGGGTCAAAGAGTTTGGATCCCCGCCATCCAATACCTATGGGCATTGAAGGAGATCCTACTAAATTTGACCCAGGTCCCAAGCAGGACCTCTAAACGCTGAACAAGGGCAAGACCCTTACCAAACCGTCCCCTTAACCCCCGACCAGGTAGCCAACATACCTCCATATAGACCGTGGAGATATGAATGGTGAAAATCTTTTATTTTATATAGACAGTAAAATAATGCCAAGACACCACGGACAAACGATAAGGAAAGATCACCTTCAACATAAGTAACTAGTTATTAAAGTCATTAATACAAAACCAAATAAAAAGTGCAAAAGATTAAAAATAAAAAGTATTATACTAAACACTTGTCTTCACCAAGTGATGTAAGAGACTTAGGCAAACATGGCCTTGATTGTCAAGAACTCTTACGATCAATCTTGGATCCCGAGACGACTCACACACTCTACGATGGACAATGGATGATGGTGGTGGATGATGGTGTTATGGTGGTGGTGGGTGGTGGATGAAGTGTGAGAGAGGTGGTGTGCCAAGGGATGAGAGAGAATGAAGCCAAGCTCCTCTATTTATAGGCTGAACAGAAGGCTGGACACGGCCCCGTGTCCGCTGGACACGGCCCCGTGCCCGTCTGACATTCTCTCACTTCATTAATTGTAATTGCGAATTACAATTAATGCGCCTGCTGTACTTTCACCACGCCCCCGTGCCCGCTGGACACGGCCCCGTGGTGGGCAATGGAAGCTTCTACTGGTTTGTCTTTTCTGCTGCTTCCTGGGCACGCCCCCGTGTTCGCTGGACACGGGGCGTGTTCAGACTCTGTTTCTTCTCCTTTGCTTTGGGAGGTGCCGTTGAGGGTCCGGGCAGTCTACTTTTGTTCCTTTTCTTGTATTTATGGTAGAATTAGTTGTCTTTTTGCTTCTTTTGTGATTTTGAGCTCATTTCATCCTGAAAATACAAAAGGAAGACAAAAACACTCTTTTTCTAACATTAGCACTTAAAAAGGGTTAGTTTTATGCCTTAATTGATGTGATTTATATGTTGCATTTTACACACATCAAATACCCCCACACTTGAACTTTTGCTTGTCCTCAAGCAAAACTCTTTAAATGTGGCTTACACTCCCAAATGGAATAGGTAGAAGAGAAGTTTTTTTAGCTTGTCCTAGAGTGTCGGGAATCCAAGGTTTTTATAGGTTTTATTTTTATTTATTTACAATCCTATTCGTTATTTTTTATTTTGAACGTTTCATAAGATGAATTACTTATCTGGGCATAGCATGCCTTATTAAAATTCCATTTATATACAAGTTCACATACCTCACGGGAGATCACTCAACACTCGGCCGAAGGTGTATATTTTTAGTGAATCACTCGAGAGCGGCACGGAACTTACGCCTTCCATAGGCTTGCCAAGCAATCAATCCTCCTCCTTTTTAACTTTTTACCTTTGTAAATATCAAGAGGACTTTTGGGGTGAAGGGTTAGGCTTGGGTTAAAGGTGGGTGGTTGGTTAGTGGTTAGTAAAAAGGGCGAAAATCGTAACAAGCGTCGGTTTTCGTGAAGTACCTTGTTTTTAGTGACTTTTTATTTTGAAGTATTTCTCCAAACAAGCTTTTATAGCTTTTGTTTGTTTTTGACTTCATCATCATTTTTTTTTTTGATCGTTACATAAAAAGGTGAGTTTACGAAAAAAACGAGCTTGTTACTAAAATAAAGGGTGAAAAAAAAATTAAAAAGGTTTTTGGTGGGTAAAAAGGGTTTTGGGGTAATGAAATGAAAGGTTTAGGCTCAAAGGGGCTATCTAGGGGGATTTTGGGTAGGTAAAAAAATGAAAAATAATGGTTTTGAAAGAAAAATGGTTAGTCCTAATGCCTCCATCATTTACTTACTTGGGTTTAAGTTGGTAAGGACCGGGAATGTATCGTCGTGGCAAGTTCTAGATTTGTAAGAACCGAGCGGCTATTCACACAAGAAACGAAAAGTGAGCATTTAATCTAAATATGTGTATTTTTATGCTCAATAAAGGCTCAAAACTCACTTTTGTGGGAATGGGTTTTTAATGTGATCAAGTATATATAATTGAATTTTTAACTAAGCTTGTCATGCCGTTTCATAATTTTCTTGTGTTGGTTCTTTTTATCATGACGCTATCGGTTGTAAACTTGTAAAAATATAACCTTTTTAGAACTTGTTATTCCCAACTTAAACTAAGAAAAGTAAAAGAAAAAAAATGAAAAAGTTTTTGAAAAAAATTTGGGGTGTTTAGCGGTTCCAATAGAGTTTTGTGTAAGGCTTGTGTTTAGGATTTTGCAAAATTTCAAGGTTTTTAGCATCCCCCCCACACTTAAATTACACATTGTCCTCAATGTGTCCAAAAATAAAGTTTTTGGTTGATTAGAATGTGTAAAAGTGGGTTTAAAAGCAAAGTTTTGTGTTACTGGCATCCTGGACACGGCCCCGTGTTGACCGGGCACGGCCCCGTGGTCAAGTGCCAGTAACAAAAATTAGAGAATTGAAACAGAAGTCTGGACACGGGGGCGTGTCCGCTGAACACGGCCCGTGTCCAGTTACCTGAACTGGGTGATTTTCTGCAGGGGGCTCAGCACGGGGCCGTGTTGGTTGGGCACGGCCCGTGTTGAGCCTTCTGTGATGGAGATTTGTGTCGGGTTGCTCTGTTCTTCGTGCATGGTTCCATTTTTCTCGTTCCCTTTTTCATCCATTACCACCATGAGTGTGTTTTATTCTCAAAACAACCATCAATCTTAAAAACCATCATAACATTGCTAATAGAGAGACATTACATAAAGTTAGCTAAATAACTAGGGGATACATAAGGTTATCATAAGGGTTCTACTTATTTAAGAAAATTTCGGGAATAGCTTCCCGATGTAGTAACTCTCTCTAGCCGATGGCTCCTCGGTTGTCATTCAAAGCCATTCTTCTATCTCCCTTGGGAGGTAGAAGGCAGCTTCATTCTCTTCGGTGTCTCGAGGAGGAATGCTCACCGGGACTCCTTGCACCACCCTTGGTTGAGGTACTTGGTGCATGGCGTGCCATTCGGCTAGAATGATGACCTCGGGTACTACATTCCACGCCCTTTGGGTTATTACCGGAACCAAAGGCGGGGAAGCGAGAAGGTTTAATCTCTGGTGCAGGAGATTTACTTCTCGTAGGCAGCCCTCCAAACCTACCGTCAGATGATTAATACGATCCACCAAAGCTTCTTCTACTCCCATCATCTCGTCTATGGCTTCCCTCAAAGCGTAAACGTAGTTTACTAGGGAATCCTCCGCCGTGGACGATCTCCTTCCATTTCGGTTATTTCTTGAAGATGTTCCGCTGTTTCTGCTGGCCATTTTCTGCGAAATAAACCGAAGATAACTAAACTTTTGCAAAACAGTACCTCGAACACGGCCCCGTGCTCAGTGAGCACGACCCCGTGTTCAGCTGTCTGCAGGATTTTTGTCTAACGATTCCAGGTTTTTTAAATAATTTTAATACACTTTTATTGCGTTTTAAGCTCAAATAATTTAAAACAAAGTTATAGAACTAACTTTAGACAAGAATCTGTAGCAAAAACTCCTACAAACCTTTCATAGAAGGTTGGAATCATGGGTTTCCAAGCTTCCATGGAGGTAAGGTTTGAAAAATTTTTGGAGGAAGGAGAAATGAACAAAAGTGGAAAAGACAAGATGGTCCTCAGGAACCTTCTTTTAGCACTTACCTAGGATGGTATATGTGAAGATCCCAGGAATCTCTGCTTGGTGAAGTGGTCAAAAATGAGCAGGATTCAGGCTGCATTTAAAGAAAACGACAGCACACTGGACACGGCCCCGTGTCTGCTGGACACGGCCCTGTGTGCAGAGAAAATCCTGACACATTTTGTCCGTATTCTGACAGAATCAGCAGAGAATCTTCTGAGTGAACACGGGGGCGTGTTGACTGGGCACGACCCCGTGTTGGCAGGCTGTTTTATGGAGTTTTGTCTCTTACTAAGGAGCTAATCTATATCGGGTGGCTCTTGACTTGTTGGAACAACCCCAAAGTGCCTAAGATACCTTAATTGTCCTATACTAAGGCGAGAACGCAAGAGGTTGTCGGTGAGGGTAATTCCTATTTTCATTCTAGGTGGACAAGTCCAACCCTTTCCCGGGCTCTCGTTAAAGAAGGTGTATGCCGAATCGCTCAGGTCTATGTATGCACCGAACGAAGTCGATGGGGAGTCCTTCACGGCACAATCGGCACAGGGACGACTATCGTCCAAGTCTTTTCTAGGTAAGAAGGTATTTTCGGGAGCAACGAGGTTGTCGGAATGCGGTTCCAACATTTCCTCATGGTCATCGTCTTGGGATGGATCTAAAAAGTCCTTCCTAAGTTCTTTTGACCAATTGAGAAGTTGTTCTTCTAGTTGAAATAACTCGTCAAGGAGCATTTCTCCTAGAATATCTGGCTGGGCGCATTCGAGGGAGAAATAGTGCTTATTTTTACTTTCGCCCCTCTTAAGGCTACAAGGAATCGGTGGATCTATATAGTGGGGCCTATAAGTGAGGAAAAAATATTTTAATTCCTCATGTTCGCCTCCACATATTCGACACCACAAACCATAAGAGTGCCGAAAGTAAAAAGAATTACTATCACTCATGTTTGTGTCAGAAATTACCAACCGCCGGGATCTAACGGTTCTGTTTTCAGCAACTGAATCTTGGGCACGGAGGCGTGTTGAGTGGACACGGCCCCGTGTTCAGCTTACTGTCTGACTTAAAACAGGATTGCCAGTTCCAATGATTGAGCACGGGGCGTGTTCAGCGGGCACGGCCCCGTGTTGAGCTCTGCAGAAGCTGAAAAACTAAGAAAAAATCCTAAAAAATTAAAGAAAAATAAAAATATGATTAGGCCGTTGATTCCTAACTTTCTTAAAATCCTTGTGTCCCCGGCAGCGGCGCCAAAAACTTGATGTGCGTGAAGTGTGTTATATTTTTGATATATATTTAAGCCCTTTTTACACTTTTAGCCAAGTTTTAAATTTATAAAACACGATATTCACTAACACTAAACACACATATGGGCAAGTGCACCCATCGTGGACGTAGTATAGTGTTGGTAAGATACCGAGGTCGTCCAAGGACACAAGAGCTTTTAGTACCGGTTTATCCTCAACGTCTAATCAAATCAAAAAGGTTAGAAAAATGTTTTAAACTAAGAAAAATAAAAACTAACTAAATGCTGAAAATAAAAATAAAATAAAAACAGATAGACAAGATGAATCACTTGGATCCGACACGTGTATTAGTATAACCTTTGATTATTTTCGCACTTTTGCACTTGTTTAAGAGATTATCTTAGTTATTGTAGTAGGCCCCTCTTTTGAAGGCGACGTTACCCTCAACCCAGTAGTTTGAGTCAGCAAGGATACAATCCTAAAGGGTCGGATTATTGAAAGATAATGAATTAAGTTATTAATGCAAATTGTGGTAGGCCCCGCTTTTGGCGGTGACGTTACCCTCGGCTAAGTAGTCTGAGTCAGCAGGGATACAGTCCTAAATAGCCGGGTTATAGTATTAATAGTAGTTAACTTATGAGGGGGTCAAAGAGTTTGGATCCCCGCCATCCAATACCTATGGGCATTGAAGGAGATCCTACTAAATTTGACCCAGGTCCCAAGCAGGACCTCTAAACGCTGAACAAGGGCAAGACCCTTACCAAACCGTCCCCTTAACCCCCGACCAGGTAGCCAACATACCTCCATATAGACCGTGGAGATATGAATGGTGAAAATCTTTTATTTTATATAGACAGTAAAATAATGCCAAGACACCACGGACAAACGATAAGGAAAGATCACCTTCAACATAAGTAACTAGTTATTAAAGTCATTAATACAAAACCAAATAAAAAGTGCAAAAGATTAAAAATAAAAAGTATTATACTAAACACTTGTCTTCACCAAGTGATGTAAGAGACTTAGGCAAACATGGCCTTGATTGTCAAGAACTCTTACGATCAATCTTGGATCCCGAGACGACTCACACACTCTACGATGGACAATGGATGATGGTGGTGGATGATGGTGTTATGGTGGTGGTGGGTGGTGGATGAAGTGTGAGAGAGGTGGTGTGCCAAGGGATGAGAGAGAATGAAGCCAAGCTCCTCTATTTATAGGCTGAACAGAAGGCTGGACACGGCCCCGTGTCCGCTGGACACGGCCCCGTGCCCGTCTGACATTCTCTCACTTCATTAATTGTAATTGCGAATTACAATTAATGCGCCTGCTGTACTTTCACCACGCCCCCGTGCCCGCTGGACACGGCCCCGTGGTGGGCAATGGAAGCTTCTACTGGTTTGTCTTTTCTGCTGCTTCCTGGGCACGCCCCCGTGTTCGCTGGACACGGGGCGTGTTCAGACTCTGTTTCTTCTCCTTTGCTTTGGGAGGTGCCGTTGAGGGTCCGGGCAGTCTACTTTTGTTCCTTTTCTTGTATTTATGGTAGAATTAGTTGTCTTTTTGCTTCTTTTGTGATTTTGAGCTCATTTCATCCTGAAAATACAAAAGGAAGACAAAAACACTCTTTTTCTAACATTAGCACTTAAAAAGGGTTAGTTTTATGCCTTAATTGATGTGATTTATATGTTGCATTTTACACACATCAGTGTGCTCCAAATGTGACAACTTTAAGACTGACAATGACAAACTCTTGAAGGATGCGGAAAGTTTGAAATCGGAAGTCGAGAAGTTGAAAGATGAAAAGCAAACTGATGTAAAACAGATTCTAGATTTACAGGGAAATTGTGTGAAGTTGAAATCTGAGAATGTTAAACTGTTAAATGACTTAAACAGTTTAACATCAGAAAACAAAATTTTGAAAGAAAAAGAAAAAGACTTTGAAAGCAAAAGGAAATCTTCAGAAAATGAAGATTTCTGGATAAAACTGGAAAACAAGAATCTGAAAGCAAATGAAACAAAATTTCAAGAACAGTTAAAAGTTTTGGAAAATGAAAAAACTGTTCTTGAAAACATGAAGATTGAGAATGAAAAATCAATCAAGTCTCATCTTGAAAGAACATCTCAGCTTGAAAACGAAGCTGAAAATTCAAGAAACAAGATTGATGAACTTGAAAAGAAATTGAAAGGTTTTGTGACTGCATCAGATATTTTGAATATTCCATGTCCAAAACCGATCAATGCTATTCCAATAAGTGACGATGTCACAAACTTTGACAATGTCAAAGTTGAAGATTGCGATGATAAATCTGATGATGAAAATGAAAAAAAATTGAAAAACAAAAATTGTTTTTGAAATTAAAAGAAAAATTTCAGAAAACTGTTCTACAATCGACTGAAAAGGGAGAATGCTCTAAGCAAGAACCTTTGAAGAAGAAAGTGGAACAAAAACAAAAAGGTAAAAATTTGAAAAATGTACAAAAAGAAAATAAAACCTCATCAGACCGATCATCCAATCAAAATCAAAAACCACAAAAATTGAAAAATGAAAACTCAAAAACTGTTGGTAATAAGTGGTGCAGGTCCGACCACAGTGCTCAAAAGCCAAATCCAGCAAACAAGAGAAGAAAGGAGTATCACCACGCCAAACAGTGCTTTGATCTGAATGTTTGGGTGGAAAATGGTGATTGGTATGATAACAGAGTGTGTTACCGATGTGGTTATCAAGCACACATTGCTGTTAACTGCCAAGGTTGGAGTTATGAGACGAGGAGATGGTTTAACTGCAACATCAGAGGTCACATTGCCAGAGATTGCCCAAGGAGATTGAATGACAGATTGAGGGATAATTCTCAAAAATTGGCAAAGATTCCAGTCAATGTCAAGCCCCATGAACAGAAGGTTCTAAAACCTAAAGTTCAAGAACAGACAATTCAAGAAAAGAAAGTTAAACTTTCACAGGGGCAAAAAGACAGACTGCGAAAGAAGAGGAAGAAGGCGAGAGAGTATCTGGAGAATATATTGTCCTCGGGTTCATCTGTTGGTAAAAATAAGAGTTCTGATGAATCGACTCCCTCGATTGCAAAGTCAATCAAGACGAATTCATCGGATACAAATCTGAGGATGAAAGAAGAAAAGAAGAAGAAGAAAATGGTCGGCGATGAATCTGACATGTCAAAGTCAGACAAGCCACCTTCAGGCAATGAATCTGACAGGTCAAAGTCAGACAAGCCATGTGCAGGCAATGATTCTGGTTCGTCAAAGCCAGAGGAGCCTGGTGTTGAGGTAAAAAAGGAGAATTCAGGTTTAACAATGGATGATGCAAATTTTCCACCATTGTTGAACAAGAATTCAAAATCACTCAAGGATCGTCAGGCTTGGGTGAATCTGTTCAAATAGAAAAGCCTGACTTGCCGGAGCTCCCAAGTTGGTAATCGCGGAGCATGAATCGGCATCATTCTTTAAGAAATGCTTATAAATTTTGTTTTGAAAAGCAGGACACGCCGGAGCTTCCAGGTTGGTAAGTGCGAAGCAGGAATCGGCACTCTGATTGGTAAAATGGTTAATGTAGATGTGACATTCCTACAGTTGGTATTGTTTGGTTATACCTACAAGTGGTTATTTTTTTACAAGTGGTACAGAGGTTACTTGATTGCAAAACGGTAAATCAGGGACATTAATTTGTACTTGATTTACTATACATGATAAAATAGACAAGATGATGAACCATATCCCCGTACTTAACAAGTGGTAAACTTACAAGTGATAAACACAAACTCATTTTCCGGAAAAATCATTTTGATTAAAACAAACTTAAGTGTTTTGAAATCTAAATGAGAACATGGTTTGTGATAGGGGGTTCAGATTGTTTATACCAAGCGAATGGAGAATTGAGGCAATTCGATATCAGTTGTCATTTTCTGCACAGTTTTGTTTTCAATTTCATTAAATGTTTTTGAATTTTAGGGGGAGTAAGAAATTTTCAGAAAATACAAAAACATTAGAAAATTTGAAAAAGTCAAAAACATGATAAAATTGAAAAATGAGTTTTTGTTGCATAAAAGAGGAAATGATAGTACATCAGTGGACTATCACAACACGCTAAAGAAATGCAAAGTTAAAAATGTGATAAATAATCTCACTGCGGATGTGTCAGTAGGTTTTTACACATTTAGTAAACTGTAACGAGATATAAACCTAAATTCAAACTTGCTTATTCTGTGGGTAACAATTTCTTGGATATATAGGTAACCCCTGAAATCTTGTTTGAAAGGTCCCGTATTCTGAGATACTAGGTCTTTATACTCAGTGATATCTGGGGTATTATACCGGGACTTCTGTTGTATGGAAGTACTGACCTAGTCCCCGTATAATACTTTCTGCAAATGCTTGAAACATAGCATCGCCCTCAGCAAGTTGATGAAACAATAAAATTGATAGTCACTGCTGTTGTAATCAAAAGATCCTCTAAAGGGGACACACCAAAAGTCGAAGCCGTCATCTCTTTGCGTACACGGAAGTATCGACCTGAGCTCTCACGGCCCTCGCATTTTAACCCCTTTACAGATATCATCTGTGGTATACTCACCTGTAAGACTGAATATTGGGATCTGGATATGGGAGTATATTCAAGTGGTGGGACACATGAATAAGTCTAAGTAATTAAAGACACTAATTGCGTATCTCGAAACAGTTGAACTTTGTGCGAAAATTTAAGTGGACAAACATACTGACAATCTAGGTGAATTGTTTAGAACTTAAAATGAAATCAAGCTTAATGGTGTTGATGATATGTCTAAAACTGATATGATCCTCTTGCACGAACTCACAAATATACTGTCTGTAAATATTTCGTTACTGCATTTACTTTCTTTCAGAAAATCCAAAAAGATTTTCGACAACTGATGTTAGAAAACTGATATTCTAAATCTCAAAGGCTAAACATGATGAAAAGATGGTTTGGGAGAGAGTATGTAAAGTTGTTAATTTTACATGATAAGAGCTAGGAAGAGATCCTGAATGTAAAAATCATTATTAAATGTTGCGTGCAATAGTTTCTAAAGTTTAAAGGTTTAATCTTTGAAGAAACTTATGTGTTGGGTAGAGATTGTGCAGGTAAATTTGAGCCAGGTGACGATCCTGAACCAAATGAGAGCCTGATCACGATCTTAGAATGAATGAAACAATTCCAGACTATGATCCCAGCAGATAGAGAGGGGGAGTCTGAAGACAATGTTGATAAAGCATGGAAAGCCAGTATTGATCCTGGATTTGGTAATACTGTTGAAAATTACAGATTCAACATCCAAGAGAGAGGAGTTTGTTGATGATAAAGATAGAGAATGAGGATTCTTGCAATGACAAATACTTCAGAGGAAGAATGATGACTGATAAAGACTGAAGGTTGATAACCGAAGACTTGACACTGAAGACTCCATCAACATCCGAGGGGGAGTTTGTTGGTGCATCCGTCTGTCGCCTACGTCTTGTATCGAGTCTTGCGTTGTATATGATAGAACTGGGCACGCGAATCAAGAATATGTCTTAGCATGTGATTTCGCCCCAAACGACATGTTGTCATTTGGAGCGAAATCCCTATCTTTCTGATTTCGCCCGAGGTGTCTTATAACCAGATTTCGCTCATAATGTAATCTACCTGATTTCGCTCATAGGTTCATGTATGTTGGAGCGAAATCAGAATGTTATATATAGGGGTTTGTAGGAGCGAAATCAGGAATATAGTTCGAGGTGTTTTCTTCCGGTGAGCCACGAAGTGCTGCCGAAGTGTTGTCAGAGCTTGTAATCGCATTTTTGATCAATACAACAACAGTTAAAAGTGAATACAGCTGAAATTGCACCAAGACATTAATTTCCGCCTCTTGTTTTGGATAGGAATTCTTCTGATCGACTCAAACAGGGCCGAAAACGATCCTACAAATTATTTAAGCTCATTATGACAAAAAAACTAACACTCTACATCCAGTTAGCTAAACACATAATACATTTAGGATTTGTATAAAAATACAGTGTGATCTGTATATATTTATAAAACTCTAAAAGACAAATCCTAGGAATTAAGAGTTGGGTATTTATACCTTAGTACCTATGACTTGTTGCTGCTATAAGAAGTCGACTGCAAATATGAAACTGCTGGCCCATGAGATTATTTGAAATTTGGATGATATTAAGAATAACATACTGTAAAGGAGCAATTAATTCACGTGGCATATGTGGGTTTATAGGGAATTTGGGTTTTGAGGGTTTTAGTTGGGTTTTTGGAGGAATTTGGGGTTGTTTGTATGTGAATGCTTATTGTAAGGATGGACAGTGGTGGTTGATGGTGGTGGCAGTGGTGGTTAATGGTGGTGCTGGAGGGCTTATGAGAGAGGGGGTAATATTGCAGAGTAGAACAAACCATAGGGAGTAATATGAAAGGGTAATATAGTCATTTCACATTCCATTTAACAGATCTGTTAACTTATTTGACGGCAGAGGGTAAAATTGTGACAGAACATCAACGTTGGGGGGGGGGGGTGGGGCAAATTGCAATTATTTCCATAGAGGGGGTCAGAGTGCGAATTGGCTTAAACCCCAGGGGGTAAAATTGCAGTTTACTCTAAAATCAAGTATCTTGATTAATTTTCATGTGATAATATTATTCAAAAGTGCTACTTTTACGTATGTATTGTTTTAGTATGTGCTAATTTAACTTGTTAAGTGCTAGGATCTGTTCTCAGGATTTGTAAGATAAATACGGTTTATACATAAACAACCATATATTAAAATTTAAAACACATTTGCAGATTATATGGGACTTCAGAATTTCCGTAAAGTTGGTAGGTTTAGAGTAGTTGCAAGCATAAAAAAGCCCCTAGCTATTGTCCTCTATTGGTTTCAAACTTCTAGAAGTTTAAATGCATCAACATATTATTTTATCAATGTTCATATATAAAGCAATCTTTTTTTGACTCGTTAAAGGTCCTTAAAAGCTGTAAAGTTTGCTTGCTTCATTGTTCATCTTTCCAACAAACATTTCCTTCAAATGACATGTTAACAAAATACAATTTCTATAAACTTTGTTGTTCTTACATCTTTGGCATTTATACCATAAACCATGAAACCGAGCTCGGGTGTTTCATTTTACTTTCATGATACGATCTATCAAGTTTTGGATTAAACATTTTATCAATGAATTGGTTCTGAGCTAGACAACATCGTCGCGTCATGTAAAAAATGGATTGAAATTTTCATACAATGGTTTTCCACTTGATCCAAAACATCAATGTCACATGAAAAAAAAAATGAAAGTTGAGAGGATGTTCATTGCATGTGTTTGATACTTTGATTATACTATTAAATTGCAGAAGTTTACTTTTCAACCGATCATTTTGGGGGAACAGAATGGCATACAAAATGATATTATTATATAATACAATTAAAGTATTTCTTGTTATATAATAAAAGTAGAAATTTTCAATTTAAAATACATACATGAACGATTCAACGTGAAGTTTATTATTAAGAAAACTAAACATATATTACCTTTTCACCGAATATATATTTGATTAGACAATTAACAATTTAAGCCATCAGAAGTTGAAAGTTAATTCATGTTTTGATTTTCTTGTTTATTATGCTTGTAATTTGACTACTAGTTTTTTGTTAAAACTTGTAGAAGTTTCAAATTAGTTAGGAAGAGATTTATTTAAATATGTAGCACATTTATGTGTGTATACCAATTACCTTAGTTGTTAGCTCTTCCATAGTCGATACGACCAGGGGCTGACCTATAGTGTTACAAGGGGTAACCTCTGTTGCCCCTTGACGCTCCGACGGTAGTGTAAATTTTGGAAAAATTTGACCTTTTTTTAATTTCGTTACCCATTTTTTTGAAACGTTACCCCTATGCAGAGTTTGTAGAACCACCACTGTATACGACTTGGAAAAAGGTTTACGTGTGCGGGTTATTCATACACCACCCCGTTTACTTATACGCTATAGGATGTTTTCGACAATTTTACCGTTCATCTATTATTTTTTATTTCATCATTATAAGTGTAAAATCGTAATTAAAACAAAGTAATATCTGGCGTGTATGAATAAAAAAAATGTGTAAAATCTTAATTAAATCACCTCCAGCATAAACTGAGAATCACGAGATATTATAAACGGTAAAAGAATTAATAAGAAAAGGGAATAGAATTTAAATAACATTCATAACCATTCAAATTACATTATTTTCCTAATTAATAATGTTAGAAATATCTTACTAGTCGCATATTTCGTTCTTTTGACATACTTTAGCCATTTATAATAGTTTTCTTAAAATGAAAGATTGTTTATTTAAAGTATTAAAGTTAATGTATAACCAGTAAGCCTCTTTAAACTTTAAAATATATAACTAAGATAAATCCTTTTCTTAAAAAGGTACTTATACAGTTATACCATTATGAGATTGGGCCGTGTATCGGTGTATGTGGCCCATATAATGAAAACGATTCAGGTACACTAGTACTAGTAAGTAGTAAAGTAACTATGTAATTCACCTTCTTGCTTTTTAAGCGAATTAAATCATTTGCATTTAAAACTATTTTCATTATATCTATATTGTCTTTAGAAACTGTTTTTTTAAATGGTTAGATATATTCATTGTTTCAAAGAAAAATTAAATAATTAGAAAGCAAAAATCATTAATGCTTTCGAACGAATAAGGAAGGATTTTCTAGTGGGAGGAAACAATAATTATAAAATGATTGATTGGGTTGCTTGAGATAATATTGTTAAACCCAAATCTCAAGGTAGGTTAGGAGTAGGTTGTTCATAAAATATCAATGTGGCTTTGCTTTTAAAGTGGTAGTGGAGAATGGAAAAAAGGGAATAATTCAATTTGGTCTAATTGCATTAAAGCAATTTGATAAGAACTTGTGTTGTGGGTTAACGAAGATGTCACATTACCCTGTTAACGACACAAAACATCGCGTTGGGCCGTCATTTGGTTAGTTATTGGGGGTCGTCATTGGGTTAAAGGAAGAAGGGGCTTTGGTGGTGGGTCTATCACCTTTTCCAACCAATCACAAGTGTTGCTTTTATTAAAAAAATTGTTTTAGTAATTGGTATTGGGTCTATCACACCTAGTTATTGGATGTTCAGTTATTGCTCAAATTCCTACGTGATAGTGACGGGGCGATGATGTAACAATAGTTTAGTTATTCTGCAATACATAGCCTAACAATTCATAGTGCAAGGAAATGTACCCCAAGAGTCATAGCCCGGTATTTACTAAGATCGAAAGAACCTTATTGGAGGATGGTATTATTCTCAAAAACCTCTTCAAGAAAAATGGGGGTAGGAATTTGGGTCGGGTAATATAAAAAAACAGTTTTTTATATAATCAGCAGACTTATGTCAAACGTCATTATAAATGCATAATGAAAACTTATAATCAAATATATCTAAAGTCGTTCTCTTTAAGTTCTCCTTTTTTGACATAATCATAACCATACACGAACGTTGCAACGTATTAACTCACAAATTTTAAAACGAAACGAAAACGAAAAACTTGTGAAAGATAAAAAGTATGGGGGACCAAAGTTGTAAATAAAAAAGTTTTGGGTTAAATTACAAAAGATGAAAAGTTTTTGGTTAAAAGTAAACTAATTAAGAGGGTTAAAATACAAAAGATGAAAACCTTTGAGTTAAAAATGAAAAATCATAATTTTTTTTTTGAAAAACACCTCATGCATGCTTGAGTATAACAACATAATGCAACAATGTGTTGCTAATTTATATTATGGAAATGTTTAAACCTTTAAACATTATGCATTTATAACGCTGGGTGGAGATACAATAGGAAGTTTTTTTGGCTAAGAAGGCTAGGAAGTGATCTTGATCATCCATTTAGTTAATCAAGGTCTAAGATTAAATGATGGAAATTGAAGGGAAGAAAAGAGGCGCGTGAGTTTGTTTAGGGCATTCTAGTCAATCCAAGGCAATAGTTTCTCTCTCCTCCAATTCCCCCCCACCCCATTTTTTAAACGTTAATAACTCTTTCATACGACATTATTTTTTTATAAAAATTCCACCAAAAAAATGAGCGTTTTTTATCTTTAAAACGAGTATACTATTGCTATATTTTCGAAAAAAAATTTGAAAACCCATTTGCATAAAACGCAATGGAAAAAACCCAGTTACGTAAAACGCAATGGGAAAAAAAACCTAAAAAATGACATTTTTCTAAAACTCAATACACAAAAAACACAAAGAAATGTCTTATTTGTAAAACGCAATGGCCAGAAACACAAAAAAAAATGTCTTAATTCTAAAATGCAATAGCCTAAAAACTCAAAAGAAAGAGTAGTTTCTAAAACGCAATGGACTGAAAACACATAAAAATGTGTTTTACCTATAACGCAATGCACCAAAAACACAAACACATGTCTTATTTCTAAAACGCAATGGACATGAAACACTTAAAATGTCTGTTTTCTAAAACGCAATGAACTGAAAACACATAAAAAGGTGTTTTACCTAAAACGCAATGCACAAAAAACCTTATTGGAGGATGGTATTATTCTCAAAAACCTCTTCAAGAAAAATGGGGGTAGGAATTTGGGTCGGGTAATATAAAAAAACAGTTTTTTTATATAATCAACAGACTTATGTCAAACGTCATTAGAAATGCATAATGAAAACTTATAATCAAGTATATCTAAAGTCGTTCTCTTTAAGTTCTCCTTTTTTGACATAATCATAACCAAGGCCAGCCCAATGGCCATTTAAGTGATGATATATACTAACAGTTGTGTTGTGTTGTGTTGTAGTGGTAAGGAATCCCAATAGTCTATGTTAATACACTGGTTCGATTTCATGGAGCTTATTGTTTTAATTGATAATTTTTTTATGGTTTTATGTTTTTTAAGTGAACATGGCTCTCTAGGCTACAAAAGTTTCTATGTTTACTACTGTTTGGTAAGTTAAAGATGTGCTAAAGTCTATTGGGGTAGTGTAGGAAGGTTATGTTTGAAACCATTTTGTAAGTATGGAGTTCATCTTTCGTATGTTTCGTTAATTTCTTTCTAGTTTGGAGTTCATCTTTCGTATGTTTTGTTAATTTCCTTCTATATTTCTATGCCAAATCAAAACCAAAAGTATGAATTTAGTCGTTTAAAAATGTTAATTTTTCGGAAAGGCCCCCAATTTTTATTTCACTTTCAGCCTCCAAAAAGGATAAGTCAGCCCTAATCATAACTCAGAAGCGTTCAACGTTCTAATCCACATTGACGACTCATCTACTAATACAAAGAATGTTTTAAATTTAAAGTTCATAAATAGTATAATTTTTCAAAAAATAGTATAATTTTTCAAACATGAGTCCCTGTTCCCTAATAAAATAAAATAAAACAATAAAACTAACTATCAAACAAGTAAATGGCCTAAACTCAAAATCAAGGGATTATTTTGATTTTATTAACTAGAACTAAGCACCCCCGCGTTGCGGCGGGTGTCTAAAACTATGCCAAATAACATCAATGCCACAACGCTGGTAGCGACCACTAACACTGAAGTTGCGGCGTGTTAATGCGAAGAAATAAGACTGAAACATATAACATATAAAAAATAACTATGTCGATTTAGGACCCACACGTTGCGACAAATTTGTTAAATGGAAAAAATAGACGTAAAAAATTGAACCACACACACACATTGCGCCGTGTTAACTCGCAAAATGACATAGAAAAGAATAACTAAGTTGATGTAGGATCCGCCCGTTGCGGCGAACTTGCTAAAGGGGGAAAATAGATACGTTGCGACATACCTGTTAAATGTGAAAAAATAGACAAAAAACGTCGAACCATGCACGAACGTTGCAACGTATTAACTCACAAATTTTAAAACGAAACGAAAACGAAAAACTTGTGAAAGATAAAAAGTATGGGGGACCAAAGTTGTAAATAAAAAAGTTTTGCGTTAAATTACAAAAGATGAAAAGTTTTTGGTTAAAAGTAAACTAATTAAGAGGGTTAAAATACAAAAGATGAAAACCTTTGGGTTAAAAATGAAAAATCATAATTTTTTTTTTTTTTGAAAAACACCTCAGGCATGCTTGAGTATAACAACATAATGCAACAATGTGTTGCTAATTTATATTATGGAAATGTTTAAACCTTTAAACATTATGCATTTATAACGCTGGGTGGAGATACAATAGGAAGTTTTTTTGGCTAAGAAGGCTAGGAAGTGATCTTAATCATCCATTTAGTTAATCAAGGGCTAAGATTAAATGATAGAAATTGAAGGGAAGAAAAGAGGCGCGTGAGTTTGTTTAGGGGCATTCTAGTCAATCCAAGGCAATAGTTTCTCTCTCCTCCAATTCCTCCCCCCCCCCATTTTTAAACGTTAATAACTCTTTCATACGACATTATTTTTTTATAAAAATTGCACCAAAAAAATGAGCGTTTTTTTATCTTTAAAACGAGTATACTATTGCTATATTTTCGAAAAAAAAAATTGAAAACCCATTTGCGTAAAACGCAATGGAAAAAACCCAGTTGCGTAAAACGCAATGGGAAAAAAACCTAAAAAATGACATTTTTCTAAAATGCAATGCACCAAAAACACAAAGAAATGTCATATTTGTATAACGCAATGGCCAGAAAACACAAAGAAATGTCTTAATTCTAAAATACAATAGCTAAAAAACTCAAAAGAAAGTTTAGTTTCTAAAACGCAATGGACTGAAAACAAATAAGAATGTGTTTTACCTACAACGCAATGCACCAAAAACACAAACACATGTCTTATTTCTAAAACGCAATGGACATGAAACACTTAAAATGTCTGTTTTCTAAAACGCAATGGACTGAAAACACATAAAAATGTGTTTTACCTAAAACGCAATGCACAAAAAACCTTATTGGAGGACGGTATTATTCTCAAAAACCTCTTCAAGAAAAATGGGGGTAGGAATTTGGGTCGGATAATATAAAAAAACAGTTTTTTATATAATCAGCAGACTTATGTCAAACGTCATTATAAATGCATAATGAAAACTTATAATCAAATATATCTAAAGTCGTTCTCTTTAAGTTCTCCTTTTTTGACATAATCATAACCAAGGCCGGCCCAATGGTCATTTAAGTGATGATATATACTAACAGTAGTGTTGTGTTGTAGTGGTAAGGAATCCCAATAGTCTATGTTAATATACTGGTTCGATTTCATGGAGCTTATTGTTTTAATTGATAACTTTTTTATGGTTTTATGTTTTTTAAGTGAACATGGCTCTCTAGGCCACAAAAGTTTCTATGTTTACTACTGTTTGGTAAGTTAAAGATGTGCTAAAGTCTATTGGGGTAGTGTAGGAATGTTATGTTTGAAACCTTTTTGTAAGTATGGAGTTCATCTTTCGTATGTTTTGTTAATTTCTTTCTAGTATGGAGTTCATCTTTCGTATGTTTTGTTAATTTCCTTCTATATTTCTATGTCAAATCAAAACCAAAAGTATGATTTTAGTCGTTTAAAAATGTTAATTTTTCGGAAAGGGCCCAATTTTTATTTCGCATTCAGCCTCCAAAAAGGATAAGTCAGCCCTAATCATAACTCATAAGCGTTCAATGTTCTAATCCACATTGACGACTCATCTACTAATACAAACATTGTTTTAAATTTAAAGTTCATAAACTGTATAATTTTTCAAAAAATAGTATAGTTTTTCAAACATGAGTCCCTGTTCCCTAATAAAATAAAATAAAACAATAAAACTAACTATCAAACGAGTAAAGGGCCTAAACTCAAAATCAAGGGATTATTTTGATTTTATTAACTAGAATTAAGCACCCCCGCGTTACGGCGGGTGTCTAAAACTATGCCAAATAACATCAATGCCACACTGCTGGTAGCGACCACTAACACTGAAGTTGCGGCGTGTTAATGCGAAGAAATAAGACTGAAACATATAACATATAAAAAATAACTATGTCGATTTAGGACCCACGCGTTGCAACAAATTTGTTAAATGGAAAAAATAGACGTAAAAACATTGAACCACACACGCACATTGCGCCGTGTTAACTCACAAAATAACATAGAAAAGAATAACTAAGTTGATGTAGGATCCGCCCGTTGCGGCGAACTTGCTAAAGGGGGAAAATAGATACGTTGCGACATACCTGTCAAATGTGAAAAAATAGACAAAAAACGTTGAACCATACACGAACGTTGCAACGTATTTACTCACAAATTTTAAAACGAAACGAAAACGAAAAACTTGTGAAAGATAAAAAGTATGGGGGACCAAAGTTGTAAATAAAAAATTTTGGGTTAAATTACTAAAGATGAAAAGTTTTTGGTTAAAAGTAAACCAATTAAGAGGGTTAAAATACAAAAGATGAAAACCTTTGGGTTAAAAATGATAAATCATAATTTTTTTTTTTTGAAAAACACCTCATGCATGCTTGAGTATAACAACATAATGCAACAATGTGTTGCTAATTTATATTATAAAAATGTTTAAACCTTTAAACATTATGCATTTATAACGCTGGATGGAGATACAATAGGAAGTTTTTTTGGCTAAGAAGGCTAGGAAGTGATCTTGATCATCCATTTAGTTAATCAAGGGCTAAAATTAAATGATGGAAATTGAAGGGAAGAAAAGAGGCGCGTGAGTTTGTTTAGTGGCATTCTAGTCAATCCAAGGCAATAGTTTCTCTCTCCTCCAATTCCCCCCCCCCCCACCCCATTTTTTAAACGTTAATAACTCTTTCATACGACATTATTTTTTTATAAAAATTGCACCAAAAAAATAAGCAGTTTTTTATCTTTAAAACGAGTATACTATTGCTATATTTTCGAAAAAAAATTTGAAAACCCATTTGCGTAAAACGCAATGAAAAAAACCCAGTTGCGTAAATGGGAAAAAAAAACCTAAAAAATGACATTTTTCTAAAACACAATGCACCAAAAACACAAAGAAATGTCTTATTTGTAAAACGCAATGGCCAGAAAATACAAAGAAATGTCTTAATTCTAAAACGCAATAGCCTAAAAACTTAAAAGAAAGTGTAGTTTCTAAAACGCAATGGACTGAAAACACATAAAAATGTGTTTTACCTATAACGCAATGCACCAAAAACACAAACACATGTCTTATTTCTAAAACGCAATGGACATGAAACACTTAAAATGTCTGTTTTCTAAAACGCAATAGACTGAAAACACATAAAAATGTGTTTTTACCTAAAACGCAATGCACAAAAAACCTTATTGGAGGATGGTATTATTCTCAAAAACCTCTTCAAGAAAAATGGGGGTAGGAATTTGGGTCGGGTAATATAAAAAAAAAGTTTTTTTATATAATCAGCAGACTTATGTCAAACGTCATTATAAATGCATAATGAAAACTTATAATCAAATATATCTAAAGTCGTTCTCTTTTAACTTCTCCTTTTTTGACATAATCATAACCAAGGCCGGCCCAATGGCCATTTAAGTGATGATATATACTAACAGTAGTGTTGTGTTGTGTTGTAGTGGTAAGGAATCCCAATAGTCTATGTTAATACACTGGTTCGATTTCATGGAGCTTATTGTTTTAATTGATAATTTTTTTATGGTTTTATGTTTTTTAAGTGAACATGGCTCTCTAGGCCACAAAAGTTTCTATGTTTACTACTATTTGGTAAGTTAAAGATGTGCTAAAGTCTATTGGGGTAGTGTAGGAAGGTTATGTTTGAAACCTTTTTGTAAGTATGGAGTTCATCTTTCGTATGTTTTGTTAATTTCTTTCTAGTATGGAGTTCATCTTTCGTATGTTTTGTTAATTTCCTTCTATATTTCTATGTCAAATCAAAACCAAAAGTATGAATTTAGTCGTTTAAAAATGTTAATTTTTCGGAAAGGGCCCCAATTTTTATTTCGCTTTCAGCCTCCAAAAAGGATAAGTCAGCCCTAATCATAACTCATAAGCGTTCGATGTTCTAATCCACATCGACGACTCATCTACTAATACAAACAATGTTTTAAATTTAAAGTTCATAAATAGTATAATTTTTCCAAAAATAGTATAATTTTTCAAACATGAGTCCCTGTTCCCTAATAAAATAAAATAAAACAATAAAACTAACTATCAAACGAGTAAAGGGCCTAAACTCAAAATCAAGGGATTATTTTGATTTTATTAACTAGAATTAAGCACCCCCGCGTTGCGGTGGGTGTCTAAAACTATGCCAAATAACATCAATGCCACACCGCTGGTAGCGACCACTAACACTAAAGTTGCGGCGCGTTAATGCGAAGAAATAAGACTGAAACATATAACATATAAAAAATAACTATGTCGATTTAGGATCCACGCGTTGCGACAAATTTGTTAAATGGAAAAAATAGATGTAAAAACATTGAACCACACACGCACATTGCGTCGTGTTAACTCGCAAAATAACATAGAAAAGAATAACTAAGTTGATGTAGGATCCGCCCGTTGCGGCGAACTTGCTAAAGGGGGAAAATAGATACGTTGCAACATACCTGTCAAATGTGAAAAAATAGACAAAAAACGTTGAACCATACACGAACGTTGCAACGTATTAACTCACAAATTTTAAAACGAAACGAAAACGAAAAATTTGTGAAAGATAAAAAGTATGGGGGATCAAAGTTGTAAATAAAAAAGTTTTGGGTTAAATTACAAAAGACGAAAAGTTTTTGGTTAAAAGTAAACTAATTAAGAGGGTTAAAATACAAAAGATGAAAACCTTTGGGTTAAAAATGAAAAATCATAATTTTTTTTTTGAAAAACACCTCATGCATGCTTGAGTATAACAACATAATGCAACTATGTGTTGCTAATTTATATTATGGAAATGTTTAAATCTTTAAACATTATGCATTTTTAACGCCGGGTGGAGATACAATATGAAGTTTTTTTGGCTAAAAAGGATAGGAAGTGATCTTGATTATCCATTTAGTTAATCAAGGGCTAAGATTAAATGATGGAAAATGAAGGTAAGAAAAGAGGCGCGTGAGTTTGTTTAGGGGCATTCTAGTCAATCCAAGGCAATAGTTTCTCTCTCCTCCAATTTCCCCCACCCCATTTTTTAAACGTTAATAACTCTTTCATACGACATTATTTTTTTTATAAAAATTGCACCAAAAAAATGAGCGTTTTTTTATCTTTAAAACGAGTATACTATTGCTATATTTTCGAAAAAAAATTTTGAAAACCCATTTGCGTAAAACGCAATGGAAAAAACACAGTTGCGCAAAACGCAATGGAAAAAACACAGTTGCGCAAAACGCAATGGAAAAAAAAACCTAAAAAATGACTTTTTTCTAAAACGCAATGCACCAAAAACACAAAGAAATGTCTTAATTCTAAAACGCAATAGCCTAAAAACTCAAAAGAAAGTGTAGTTTCTAAAACGCAATGGACTGAAAACACATAAAAATGTGTTTTACCTATAACACAATGCACCAAAAACACAAACACATGTCTTATTTTCTAAAACGCAATGGACATGAAACACTTAAAATGTCTGTTTTCTAAAACGCAATGGACTGAAAACACATAAAAATGTGTTTTACCTAAAACGCAATGCACAAAAACACAAAGAAAAGTCTTATTTATAAAACGCAATGGCTAGAAAATACTTAAAAATGTCTCCTTTCTAAAACGCAATGGCCTAAAAAAACAAAAGAAAGTGTTTTCTGTAAAACGCAATGGACTGAAAACACCTAAAAATGTGTTTTACCTAAAACGCAATGACTAAAAACACTTCAAAAATGTGTTTTTCTAAAACACAATGATCAGAAAACACATAAAAATGTCTTAGTTCTAAAACGCAATGGCATACAAACACCAAAGAAAGTGTTCTCTCTAAAACGCATTGAAACAGGACAATAGTTGTCTGTGAATTGTCTGAACCAGGAATGCAGTTCTAAAAACGCAATGGCATAAAACTTACAGAAAATTTACAGTTTTCCAGAGAATTTGTCTGTGAATTGTCTGAACTACGAATGCAGCTTTCCAGAGGCAAATTTCCAGCTCAACCCCAGCCAGGGGCTCTGCCCCTTGGACCCCGCCAGGGGCTGCCGCCCCTCGGACCCTGCTACCAGGGGCTGCCGCCCCGGCCCCCCGCCAAGATCGTAAAACGCAATAACTAAATAAAAAACCCAGATCGTAAAAATGAAATTAAAGAATTTCTTACATGGATCGAAGCCGATTTCTTCAACGATTGACGAAATTTGAATGATAGAAACACTTATGAGCGATCGAATCGAACGGATCGAGTGATTATCTTCAAAATCACGGGAAAAAACGAGATTTTGAATGAAATTACACTGTGTTTTCTTCAAAAAAAAAAAAAACTGAAGAACACGTTGATCGGTGTTTGAATCATTGATTGGTGATGAAAATCGCACTATAATGTAGAGATTATTAAGATAGAAAGTGAAGAAATGGTTGAAGATGGTGGGTTTTGAAGTTACTGGGGAAAAGAAGGAAGAAGAAACGATATGATTGACTAAAATACCCTTCCTCTTTATTTTAAATTTTGCCACATGTCATAATCCTATTACTTGCTACCTTCCTAGCCAAAATAAACTTCATATTTGATCCTTTCCCTTATAACGCAAAATCAAGGGATTATATTTATTTTATTAATGTTTCAAACCTGAGTCCCTGTTTATCAATGGATTATTTTTATTTGTATTAATGTTTAAACCATTAAAATCAAGGGCCTAAACTCATGGTCTTGGGACTAATAAGGTCAAAATCAATTTGGGTCTAAGTCACAATGTTCTTAGAATTTGCATACTGGTAATTAGTGTTTATATTATATTTTAATTTAAAAAATTTATAATTTGGTATTTCTTATATGTGGGTTTCTAAATTTCACTATGGTCGCTTTTAAAAGTGTTTTTTTTAGGTGGGGGGGGGGGTTTAGAGTTAATAAATGATAGGTCTAAACCACTTGAGACAGCTCATAATTTATAATTTAAGCTTAGGCATGATGATTATAATTTGGTATTTCTTATAGGTGGTTTCTAAATTTCACGAGGGTCGCTTTTAAAAGTTTGTGTGTGTGTGTGTGTGTGGGGTGGGGGGGGGGTTTAAATGAAACCCCCCATTAGAGTTAATAATTGATAGATCTGAACCACTTTTTTTTAACGACAAAGATTACATAATCCTTAAATCTAAATTACACCAATTTACCCCATGCCGAGAATTGAACCATGGTCTCTCCCTAAAAGGCACAAAACCTCTACCACTCCACCAAAGTGGTGATAGCAGATCTGAACCACTTGAGGCAGCTAATTTAGAGTTAATTATTGATAATTTATAATTTATAATTTAAGCTAGGGCATGATGATTAGAGGTGAAATGGAGAGTAATCGAGTGTATTTTCGGTTCAATTACTATAATTACTCCCGTTGGGAATCATTTTGGTTTCAACTGATTCAAGTAACTTTGCATGGATCAAGTGGGTGTCGATCAAAGTGAATTGTTATTTTCAGATGACGCAAAACATAATTCCATTATATGCAAGCCTTAGACTGAGTGGTGTAGAATAAAGCCCTCTTGCTAGTTAAAGCATCACGTTAGTGCAAAGTAGACAGTGGGGCTTTAACTAACTCACACTTAACAAAATAGTGTGGTTTAAAGCCCCTCACCCCTCCCAAAAAAAATCTCAGTCATTTATTTAATTTAGTTTTAATTCATTCTTTTGTTAAAAAAAAATTGTAACTATAATTTAAACAATAAAGCAAATAAATTGACATACTAAATTTTATTTTATCATACAATAAATTAAAACAAATTACTAAAAAATACAATTAATCACTTAATTTATTTAATTTTAATTCATTCTTTTATTAAAAAAATATAAATTTAAGTTAAACAATGAAGAAAATAAATTCACATACTAAATTTTATTTTACCAAATACAATTCAATAAAAATAAACTACTAAAAAAAATACAATTATTCTGCTCGTCGTGACCATCATCAACGTCAAGGCGGTCCAACCACATATCTTCAACCAAATCCACTCAAAGATTCAAGTGTGTCTCTCTATGAAATATTTTCAATCGGATAGTTTCTTTCTCGGTCTAGGTTAGTAGTGGGTTCGACGATTGGACATTATCATCAAAGTCTTGACAAATAAAATACATAATATATAAACCTACCTATACTTTCTCTCAGTAATCAAACACGCATACACTTCCTCTTTATTCTCTCTTATCCTCTAGAGAAAACAACCTCCATCACCACCATACATGACCACCACCGTTATAAACCACATCCACGAGACCACTACTGCAACTACCACGACTAGCCAAACACAATCGCCGCCATCACCAACCACCACACCACCTCATCACCATAAACAACCACCGCCACGAGATCACCATTGCAACCACCACCACTAACCATCACAACAGCCACCATCACCAACTACCACGAAAGCAGATCTGACGCTTTCGGAGCGAAATCTGTTGTTGTTTCTGAAGATTCAAGCGCAAAGGAAGATTCAATAGGGATTTATCTATGCTTGTGCTTCTTCTTTGTGTGTTCTTCTGGCACGACGTCGTTTTCCAGCATTGGAGCGTCGGTTTCTGTATCGATTGTGCCCCTTTTGTGCTTCTTGCCCATTGATTTAGGCAGAAAACTGATCGAAGAAGATGGACGGCATGTAAAATTCCAAATGAAGTATAATTGCAGGTAAATTGCAGATCCCAAAATTTTTGTTGTTTGGCTGGTGTAGTATTTTAATTGTTGAATCTAGTGTAATATTTGGGAGTTGCAGAGTATTGCGAGTGAAGATCTTGATGAAATTTTTTGGCAGAGTATTGAAGTGTAATATTTGGCTGGTTTTCTATTGTTTTTGATGAATTTTTTGTTGTTGTTGTTGGGTAGGAAGAGTATTTTGTATTTCGGTGATAAATTACTGTGAGTGGGGCGACACTAGTGGTAGAGGTGAGACAGTGGTGGTGGGTGTTTGGAGGTGGCGGTAGTGCGATGGTGGTGGTAGTGGTGGGGATGATGGTGGTGCAGTGGTGGGGATGGTGGATGTGCGGTGTTGTTTATAAAGAGAGAGAAGAGACTTGTACTTATGTGCATACAAGACTTGCACTTTGTGTGCAAATGACCAAACTACCCTCATAGTTAACAGACTTGGTGGATGAAGTTAGAAAATTGGACTCAAATGGTTAAGAAAAGTGGCTATAGGGACTCAGGTCGTTAAACATTTTGATTTTGGACTCAAGTGGTTAAAACCACTAAAACACAGGGACTCAAAAAGTAATTTACCCAAAAATAAATGATTCGGTTCTGTTAATTTCGGTTAACCGATGGTAAAAAAATTATCCGTTAACCGACTTTCGGTTAATTCGGTTTCGGTTAATTTCGTTTCGGTTTTGTCGGTTTTCGGTTCGGTTTCGGTTAACGGTTCGATTATTGCACACCTGAAGAAACACGGAACTAATTTTAGGGTTAATTAGTTTGGTTTAGGTTTCAAACATGAGGGTTAATCTTCTTTTAACTTTCCTGAGCTCCGTAATGATCCAATCTTCCTGCAAAACAGAACAACGTTAGCTTATTAAGAGGGGAATATGGGGGTTTCCCTCTTAACCAGACTCCAGTGTGAGAATAAGTATCTGCTTTGAGGAAATAAGTGTGTGTTAAGAGTGAGAGAAGGGAGTGCAGAATGTTTAACCTGTGCATGGAGGTCTCTATTTATAGCCGGAGAGGTGTAAGAGGAGATGGGCTGATGGGCCTTGGGCCGGAAGGCGACAACCAGAGAATATGCTCTTTGTCTCAATGGTATCGACCGTTAGTGTCTTCTAGAAGGTCTCCGGTGCTGGCGCACAATGATTGGAGCCACGTGTCACAGCTGCAGGCCTTGTTGTCCCTCTGCTATCAGCAGGTAAGTGGAGATCATGGGGCAGGTGTCGCCGCCCCTGATTGGTGCCACGTAGGCGTCCTTGTGTACTTTATGTCTCCTGCATGTCAGACGATCGTGGAGCACGATAGACCACAGCCTGGAGGACGCTGATTGGCTTTCTCTTCTGCCACTTGTACCTTTGGTACTTTCTGAAGTGGCCTTGCGCCTTAACTCTTGCGCGACCCTTGTCGGGCACGTAAGTAGCCCGCGCAGGTTTGTAGGTGCTGAAGGCTCTTATTCAAAATGCTAAGTGCTGAAACTGATGTTCTCTCTTGTTTGGACCTCGCGCGAGGTCAGCCTTTGTTTAAGCAACCCGCGCGAGTCTAAGATTGATCAGTTTGCTAAATAAGAAGTATGGTCCAGCGCGCGACTTGAAAGGTCTGCGCGGCTTTTTGGGACCATACCCCTTCAAGTCCCCCTAGTCCAGTGCTGCACCATGCGCGAAGTAAATGGTTGGAGCTCTAGACTTAGAAAGAAGAAAATGCTAAGTGTGAGAAATGCTTGCTTGATCTTGGTAGACGGCGCGCGTGTAAGTGTTTGTCAGTTGCTACGGCGCGACTACCAGATTTGGCTCTCTGATGATTCTCTGCTTTTGGGTGTAAGCGCGCAGGTTCATTGGATAATTGTGAATGTTGCGCGGCCTGGGTAACTTCTGCATGAAGTTTGTAGTAATTTTGAGCGGGAAAAACCTCGAAATTTGAATTCTGACAGGTTGGTGCGAAATGTCATTGATGGCGACGTTTGAGTTGACTACCGACACGGCCATCATCAAGCTGTCCCTGGCGGATCGGCTTTCCGTCAGGCGAGTGAGGCCCACGCATATCTTACGTTATGAATATATCCGGACATTCAAAAATTTTTGTAATCATTAAAATATTTTATTTTAGTGATTGGCTTGATAAAATTCCATTCGTCGCGTATTTGGATCGTGTTTCGCGTCCGTTCGTGTTTCGTCGTAATTAACCGAATAACGTGATCGTACGACCAAACGAACCGACATCCGACATATTTTCAAGCATATTTCATGTCCCTTATGTTTAGGCATCATTGTAGAGCCTTGAAAATGGCTTAACGGACCTTAAACGTGGCAAAATGGGGCTCAAACACTTGCAGGGACCAAAACTGCACATTTTAAAACTGTTTGTTGAACAGACTTCGGACGCGGGCCGCGTAAGCCTGCCCTGGCTCTTACGCGGGGCGCGAGTGACCCCTAGATCTGCAGAATCTGATTTCCAGCTTGTTCCAGTTGTTCCCCTCATTTGCACATGGTTTTAAACATTCTATGGGCTCATTTAGGGGTGCCCATGGTATTCTAAATCAGGGGTGCACATGTACGGCTCAGATCGAAGCTCGTTTATCAAGGAATGATCTTAACGGTTACCCGAAAACTATATAAACCCCAAGCTTTTCATTTGCAACCCACACTTTGATCTGATTTCTCTAAGTTGAAGCCTAAAAACCCTTCATACCTAAGAAATGTTGGATCAAATCCCCATTGCTTGGACCTCTTGTAAGTATTCTTTCGTGCATTTATGCGTTTTTAGCACGAAAGTCAAACAGTGTTTGACTTTCTGCTTTGACCAGTCAATGGTCAACACGAAGTTCGTTTGAACTTCGCAACGTGAGCGTAATCACGATGGTCATAGTCCTTTTTGACTATACCTACTGATTACCACGTTATTTAGGCATAGTGACGAGTCATAGTTTCGGTCAAAATGCGTATTCTTGCGTATTTTGCAACCAAACTATTCTTGGGTGTCAAAACCCTTTGTTTTGATATCAAACTTGTTTTCTAACTTCGTTAAACATGTTTTAACATGTTTAGCTCGTCACTTTAGGTTTAGTGCTTATATAGGGTCGTAAGGTAAGCGGTCGAAACAACCGCTTAGACTTTCGAACCCGACCCGTTTGGTCAATCATTAGGATCCGACCAAACATGTTTTGTGACCATAGTTGTATAGGGAATAAGCTTCCAAGGTTATACCTTATGGTCACTTCGTTTAGTTAGTTGTATGATAGGTAATTTGTATGCCTTAGGAAAATGACCAAAATGCCCTTTTTACGCATAAATTCATTTTAAGCATATGTAACCTAAATTTTTACATCTAAACTGATTAGGAAACATTATTAAATATGTTAAGGCATATAATACTTGTCATAGGACTAGTTAGGCGATCCGAACGCGTTTTACACGAACGACGCGTTAAAGTAGCTTAAGCTACCTAAACGAGTCGTAATGGGTCGTAAGCACTTAGGATAGGTTTGATTTTAGAATGTAGGTTTTGTTAAACCATATTACATGAGTTCCTATACTCATTTGGTTTACGAAACCTCATTTTATCTGTTCTTCCGATTTAGGTTCGGTTTATTAGCGTAGTTACTTATATTAGGTGCCGTTTGATTTCCGTGATCCCTCTAGCCTTGCTTGGTTATTATTCAAGACTTCTAAGCACCCTCAAGTGAGTACGTAGTCCCCTCTTTTACTGTTTTCAAACTATTTTGGGGTGAAACACATGTGCCTACTTGTTACTTTCGTGCTTTTCATGTTTTTATATCATATGCTTGCTATGTTCATTAGTACACATATAGTACATGATTTCTTCCATGTTTTTGCTATGTATGTTTTATTAACATGCTAGCACATTGTTTTTCATTGCATTTCTGTTTCATATGTTTACTCAGCATATGGACACATTGTTTTACATTTCTACTTTGTATGTTCATTTAGCATATTAAAGTACATTATTTTCATAAAACATGCTTACATTTGCTATGACATTTGGTTTGTTTAACGGGTCATTATTACATTCATTAACACTGATCATGTCGCTCGGTAGTAGGTAGTGGTACCAAAGGACTTGACAACTCCCGTTACTGAAATCCTAGGTTTGTGTGACAACCCTCGTAATTACATGTATCCATACGATTATTTAATGATAATTAAAGTGCTTGGTGACTGTGTTGAATTACTAAACTGTTTTCTGATTTCTGTGTCATACTTACATGTGCTTGTTAACCTACTAGTCATGTGCAGAAAATTTACTAAAAGGTCCTGAATATTTTCCTAAGTGTTAGGAATTAATTATGTTACAAAAATATATATATAAGACACCATACGGAACAATTAAACAAATTAACGGAACAGTATGCGACCGAACAACCGGACATTACCCGGGACACTAAAATTTTGTCCAACACATTGTTTTATTATTTTTGACTAGTTATGTTTCCCGTTTACCATAACACCCACTAAAACCCTTATAACTAACAAGTATTAGTTTATTCCTTACAATCTAACTACCATTTACAATTTAGTTGCAAATTTTGCAAACAAACCCCCCCCCCCTAAACCGAATTTTCGGTCCCATATGGACCCACCACATCTCCACACCATGCCTTCTTGATTTGTTGAATATTAAAATAGATTGTTGCTTGCAAATCTTAACAAGATATGTGAATGATCTTATAAGAAGCATGGCCTAGATCATAACCATCATCACTTCAAGATTACACTCTCACTCCTCACTCTCTCTCTCATTTTCGGTCACCCCAAACCGCCCCCATCACCACCATTTTCACACCATCTTCATCCAAGTTTCAAGATCCATTCATGCCTTGAAAGTGATCCATGGAGGTTGCAAGTTGAGGAGCATTCAAAGGAGCTTTGTTTTAGTCTTTTTCATCATCTTTTCTCAACATTTTCTCACTAGATTCTACCCTAGCCTTGTGCTAGTAGTAAGTTCTTTGTTACACCTTTGTTCATCTTGTATCATGGTTAAAAGTTGTAGTAAAATGCTTATGTTAAACACTACAGTAACAAGAACCAAGAAGATGAACATAAAGCTTTATTAAAGATGAAACATGATGTTATAATGTTAGTATGAAGTTGTTTTGATATGTTGTTGGTTACTTGCTGATTACTTGTTAATGTTACATGTCGTTATTGATCGCTAAATATGTTAACGGAATTAATCGAATACACTTTAGAATGTTAAAAACTGAAACATGATGGCTGTTTAGTGATTACAACCAACTTCAGTTGACTGTAACCAGACCGTAACTTAACGAAAAACTGATTTCTGAAGTCTAGATTTATGTATTATGAAATACGGTTCTAATGGCACTGGGGTCATAATTTTGGGACTTCGTTTACTATTTTTAAAGACCCGTTTTGTAACTGTTGGGATTGAACCCTAACAGAGGAACTAATAATGTAAAGCCAAAACCGGATCCCATCAGTGGACACTTAATAAGCAGCAGTTTACTCTAATCTCTCCCCTTGGCAGTGGTTATCAAACAGCTGATGGATGTTAAGTGCTGCTCAATTACAACAACTGATAAACCAAACACTGATGATTATCTAAAAACTGCTGAAGACAAACTCTGTTGCTCTATCTACTGCTGTGTCCTAAGTACTGCTGAAGACTCAAGCACTGCCCTCTCAAAGACTGATCACCTTTGAAGAAAGCACTGAAGATTCAACATCTGTGCTAAGGCTACAACAGTGGAACGTGAAGCAGTAGTTTCCTTATGTTTTGTATTTTAGTGATTATCAGATGTTACATAACAGGAGTTTGTATAGAACAGTATTTATAGTTTGTTAGGTCGTTAGATGTCACTATCATGGTGACGTCAGCTGAAGCATATCAGTAGTTTGTTTTGCCTATAAGTATGACAGTACTCTGTACTGTTACACTTGATTGTTTTGAGTGAGTTTTTCTCCTCAATTCATCCTTTCATCTTGTGCAACCAACTCTGATATATCAGGCTGAGGGGGAGTTTAGATTGTAAGGTTTCACTGTAATCTTTTGCTTTTATGTAAATCTTTATACTCAATGAAAAACAATTGTTTATCAATCTACTCCTTCCTTTGTTTGTGTTTACAAAGTTTGCTACTCATTTCCGCTGCACTTATTCGTTTTATGCAAACAAACACACTCACAGACAGCCTCCGATCCTAACAATTGGTA
Source organism: Helianthus annuus (assembly GCF_002127325.2). NCBI lineage: Eukaryota > Viridiplantae > Streptophyta > Magnoliopsida > Asterales > Asteraceae > Helianthus > Helianthus annuus. Next base: position 120,849,384 of record NC_035435.2, read on the forward strand.
TCAGAGCATGGACAGTCAAATTCGATCTTACAATCAATTTGACATAACAGTTCAGCTCAAAAGTTATTTGATACTAAAGGATTGGTTGTACTCAGTTGAAAAAACAGAGTAACGAGTAAATCATGGTCAAAATGGTTATTCAAAAACTCTGTCGATCAACCAAGATGTCATATGACACACAAATCTCACACAACAAGTGCTTTCATGCATATGTCACTCATAGTTTTCAGATCTGTAAAATATCTGATAAATTATGGGATCGTTCGATGCTTTCAAAACTGATTTCAATTGTTGTTTTGATATTTGTGATGTTTTCAATAAACAACTAAAGTATGTACCTCATTTCAGCAAAATTTGTGTTCATCTAAAACACTAGAATACTGCTGAAAAGGAAATGAGGGAATAAAACTTTGGTCAAAATCTCTCATGTGCTCAAAGGCAAGTTGAGTACCTTCAAAAGGATCAAATCAACTTCGTCAAAAACACATTGAGAAAATAAGATGTCAAAACAGTCCTAATCATAAGTAATGTGAGATTTGAAATAAAACATGATCAAACATGGTCAGATCTCTCAAAACATTGCTTCAAAACGATTATGGACAAAGTATGTTCAAAATATAATCTCCTAGTGAGTATTTCTGAACATATGGATAAACAGGGTAAAATGGGAAAAGGAAAATGAGCAAATCTCAAAGTGTAGCTATCTCAAAATTTTTGAAATCAAAAGAAAAGAGTATAAGCATAAAACACTCTTGAGATTAAAATCAGATCATCAGTGGTCATTGTACAACTATGTGCATTCATAAATACAGGAATTGTTCTAGTAACAATGGCATCTCCAGTGATTGTACTTAAAATGAATTTCAATCAATTGACTAGAAAATGACCCAAACAATGGTCAAAATAACCTGAGAATAATATGATCATGAATTCACTGGAAAACTGTCAGATCTTTTTGATTATTTTCAAAATTTCCTTTAATTTTTGTTAAGGTATTTTGTTTCCTGAAATAAAAACCAGATATATTTTATTCTTTTATGAAATATATTTTGTTCTTTTACTCATTTTTAATAGTAAGAAGTTCATCTCTGGTCTGGATGTAATTACCTTGTTTTTGTGTGTAATTACTATCCCTAAAACTGGTCAAAAGGAAATGACATACACACCAAGGTCATGTTAAGCTCAAGTTAGGTTTTCACTGATCATAAATTGATTGTAAATTGACTTAGACTACTGAGATACTCATACTCTAGTTCAGGTAATTAGACACAAAATGAGCAGCTCATGTAGAAATGTCTTCATCATCTAGGATGCTAAACCATTGTCTAAATAATAGACACTTGGCAAAACCTAGAACAAAAATTCCTGTAAACAACTGCTGGCAATTTAATCTTGATAATTTACATCTAAAATGTGTATTGTTAAGAATAGCATTTCTGGTACTCAACAGATGATAGACAAGAGATTGTGCTTTTACAAGAACAAATCATTTTCTACATCTGAACAAACAGGTGCTAAAAGAATTTGTCAAAAGTCAAAACACTGCCGCACAAACAGTTGTTAAACATATGATCCTCATTGGTTTTTATCCACTGTTGTTCCTAAAATGCTGTTGTGCCATAACATCTGCTCTCTAAAGTCTGTCCACTACCAAAGTGTCAACCTCTGCTCTTCAAAAACACTGATGGTTAAAATCTTTGTTCCATCCACTGTTACACCCACCATTTCATTTTATTACCGTTGTAACTACTGATACTTGATCCATCAGTAGTTGTCAAAACAACTGTCCTCCATCATTACCATTCCATCAGATGTTTGACACATGGTCAGTTTTTAGCCTTCAGATCAAAATAACCAATGCCACATCAGCAATTACTTTTTCCCTAAATAAAATCCTGACTAAATCCAAACAGGGTTTTACTGTCGAATTGAATTCCAAAAGTTCTCTTCTCATAACAGTTTCCCTCTCATAACTCCAAAAACTTCTTCGATCTTCTTCATCCAAAATGACGTAACCAAAGTCGAAGTCAAAATCAAAACCAACATCTTCTTCCACAACAGCAGATGCCACTCAAATGGCTGCTGAAACACCGGAGATTCGCTACAAATCTCCACACAACTATGTAGGTATACTCACAAAACTTACCGATAACCACACCTTCGATTCCATCCTTGACATCCTTTCTGCATCAAAGTACAAAACTTTGATAACAGCAGATGCTCCCATTTACCTTGATACCCAGAGAGAGTTCTGGAAAAATGCTACCCTTGAAAAACAAGGAGACATCATCGCCGCCATCAACTCCTCGATACAGGGTAAGAAGGTAAAAATTTCACCAAAATCCATCTCTGAAACCTTTAAACTCGATGATTTAAATGGAAAAACCTCTTTTACAAAAGACGAGTTGGTAAAGGATTTCATGAAAAGGGGCTATGCAGAACAACCAAACAGGGACACCCTACAAAAGGGTTACTTCCCTTCTGCACCCAGATTTTTATTCCACACACTGCTCATGTGTGTTTCAAATAAAACAACGTCCTTCAATGAGATACCAACAAAAATCCAATGCCTGGGGTATGCAATTTTGAACAATGAAAACTATAACTACTCCCAGGAAATATTTGATGATTTGGTAAAGAACGTTGATAATAAGGCATTTCTGCTCTTTCCTAGATTTCTCAGTTACTATTTTGAACAAAAATTTGTTGAGAAAGATGCAGAATTGCCCAAACAAGGTGTCTCATTCAAAATAAACTGTTTAACAATAGAAACTTTTTCAAGAATGATGGCACCAATAAAATTAAAAACAAAAGAGGCAGAGCAGATTTTAGAAACTGCCACTGACCCTCAAGAAACCACTGCTGAGCCCACTGCTCCAGGTGATCAGAGTAGCACACCCACTGCTCTGAAACCCACACCTGCCACCACCAAAAAGACCAAAAGAAAACCATCCAGAAAACCCACCAAACCCATAACAAAGGCAACTCTGGAAGATGAGATCCCAGAGCAACTGCCAGTGACAACACAAAAGTCACCAGAAACCACTGCTGCTACTTCCTCACAGCAGTTGGTAGAAAGATCTCAACCCCAGCCTCAAACTCCTCTTGCATCCTCACAAAAGGATCAAGTTGTAAGCACAGGGACACCACAATATGAAGCTCTAGGTCCACTCAGATCTATCTTCCACAGTCTTGATCCCAAGGACATGTCTCTTTCAACACCTATACCCTCACCAATAATAATGCCACAATCAATAATACCCCTGTTGCATGCAGTTGATATTGCACAGACAAAAACCAGTTCCTCTCAATCACCCATTACTGAGAGCATACCTCCACAAGTGACTGGGTCTGATGTTAATACCTCTGTTATCCAAGCAACAGTTGAGGAGGTTACACCCCCTGAGTTACAAGTAACTCTCGGTGGTAGTTCAAGTGGAGCAGCAACTACAACTGATGGATCAACAGATCTTCAGTTGGACAGTTGTTACATAACTAAGACTCCCTTGAAGGCAATTTCTTCCATGACAACATCGGTAACCACCAGTGAGTTATCTTTAACTGCTGGTAACATCAAAGGATTATCGAGTGCCGAAGAAAGAAGTCCCCAGTACCAAGAAAAAGGGGCATCAATGGATGACTTTTGGGCAACAGCTCCTAAGTCACACATTGATACAACCACCACTGGTGGGGATTCAGATGATCCTGTTAAATCAGGTGATGATTCAAGATACAACGAATTGACGGCCAGAGTTGAAAATCTAGAATCTTCAGTTGCCGAAATAAAAGATATGGTGCAGCAGCTGTTAGAAGCTCAAATAGCCCAATCTTCTGCTCCTCCTGCTCAAGCACCTGCTCCACAAGCATTTGCTGCAAATGAGCTTTGGAATATCTTCCAACCCATGCTTGAACAACAGCAACATATGGCTGATAAAAAGCATGCTCTTCAAGTAAAAATGCTGACCAACATGGTGGAATCTCGGTTCAAAGACACTCAAGCAGACATCAAGGCTATAAAGGCCAGCATACAACAGAATGCTCAAAGGGAGAAAGGCCCATCTACCATTTTCTTCATGGATACACCCCTGGCAGATAATGCCAAAAAGGGGGAGAAAACCAAGCTGAAAAAGAAAGGTATAGAAGATGGGATATACTTTGAACCAGAAAAACCCAAAACCACAAAAACTTCAACAGCTGATACAACAGTAGTTACAAAAACTGATGTCAGTAGCCAAACAGCTGCCATCCCATCAACACACACACCTCCAACACACACAACTACTATTTCAACACACACCACCACAACTACTGTTCCATCTCCATCACCATCTGTGTCTATAACACAAAAACCACCACTATCATCATCTACAACCACATCACCACCACTGCCTCCTGCCATAAAGAAGACAGCAGATGTTATAACATCTGTTGTAATGACAACAGCGGTTGAAACACCAGTTGTTTCAACTACTGTCAGTCAGTCACAATCACAAACCACTGATCCACCCAAAACATCATCAGCCTCTCCTCCATTAAAAAGGAGAAGGGTTTTCATTCCTGATGATGAGTCACCACCACCATCACATCCTCCATCCCCTGCTCAAAAGCAGAAGACATCTGCTGACACATCAGCAGTTGTAATGACAACAGCAGTTGAGACACCAGTTGTTTCAACAGTTGTTAGTCAACCATCCACCACTGATCTATCCTTTCCTATATCACAACCAAAGCTCCTCAGTAGAAAAAGGAAGCCAATACCTGCCAATGAGGGAACACATGATCCTAATGCTGCAAAATATCCTCTGGAAATTGAAGCTCTCAAAAATGAGATGAGGCAATTCTATACAGAAGAAGATCCTTCAAAAAGAAGATTTTCCTCACTCATAGGCTACATGCCACCAAAGGATATGGATGATTATCTCAAAATAAAGGCAAGGCAAGCTAAAGTAAAAGCTAAGGTTGACAGTGAAAAGGAAAGTCTAAGCGAAGTAGGTATTGCTAAAAGACTGAAGTTCTACCTTGCAAAGGTAAAGCAGATAGAAGAATTTGCCCAAGAGCTAGAAAAGGAAAAGGCTGATCAAAAGAAGAAGTTAAGAGAACAACTTCTAGCCTTCATCATGAAAGAAAAGTTCTATCCTGCTGAAGAACAACAGTTTAAGGAATGGCCATTAGTAGCTTTAAAGCATGAGGCTGAAAGGATCCAAAGAATCAAAAATGATCCTTTAAAGAAGAAAAATGCTCCAAACTGGAGTAAATACAAAAAGCTCATTGCTGACCTCACTGCTGAATATAAAGGAAAGAAAAAGGAGTTAGTGGATGCTAAGATGGACACTGCTGAAGCCATATCAAAATGGTCTAGGCAGCAAACTGATGAAGCCTATGAGAGGCTAAAGAAAAAGAAGAAAACTGCTTCAGATGCTTCAAAGAAAAGAGAACAGATGATGAAGCTTGAACAGAAAATTGAAAACCTCAAGACAGTGCTAAAATCAGCAGACAGTCCTACACTTGGGTCAAAACAAGATAAAGGCAAACAGCTGACTGAAGAAGAGGTCTTAGAAAAGGAAGCTGAGTATCTCAAGGACACCATCTCAAAAATGGGTCTAAATGAAGACAGCTCATCAAGGCTTCAAAACCTTTTTAAGAAGGTACTCAACAAACCTGCATCTCCAGACACTGCAAAAGACAAGACAGAAGTTGAAAGACAAGAGCTTAGTGAACAAGAAACTGCAGATGATATAGCTGCAGCAGACAGAGTCATTGAAGAAGCTTTCAATAGAATGTCTAAAAGTCTGCAGATGTTTTCAAGGCCATTGTCCCTCAACTCATCTGATAATAAATCTCTCCCAAGAAACCCATTGGATTCAAAAATACTAAAGTGGATGTCTGATCAAAAGACCCATGTATTGACTTTGTTCAGATCCAATGGTGAGGTGAAGCATATATCAAGGAAAGAAGCGCTAGGCCTTAGTGTTCAAGATTTGCAGGATCTCCTTGAGCTTTCACTATGCAGGGATGTAGATGACCAGAGTGCCAAAGAATTTGAAGCTGAATTCAAAGAAAAAGCTAAGGCACTCTTGATGAGTAATAAAGGTCCTGAATAAGGAAGGGTTTTGGCATTATCTGTTCCAGGGGGAGATTGTTGGGATTGAACCCTAACAGAGGAACTAATAATGTAAAGCCAAAACCGGATCCCATCAGTGGACACTTAATAAGCAGCAGTTTACTCTAATCTCTCCCCTTGGCAGTGGTTATCAAACAGCTGATGGATGTTAAGTGCTGCTCAACTACAACAACTGATAAACCAAACACTGATGATTATCTAAAAACTGCTGAAGACAAACTCTGTTGCTCTATCTACTGTTGTGTCCTAAGTACTGCTGAAGACTCAAGCACTGCCCTCTCAAAGACTGATCACCTTTGAAGAAAGCATTGAAGATTCAACATCTGTGCTAAGGCTACAACAGTGGAACGTGAAGCAGTAGTTTCCTTATGTTTTGTATTTTAGTGATTATCAGATGTTACATAACAGGAGTTTGTATAGAACAGTATTTATAGTTTGTTAGGTCGTTAGATGTCACTATCATGGTGACGTCAGCTGAAGCATATCAGTAGTTTGTTTTGCCTATAAGTATGACAGTACTCTGTACTGTTACACTTGATTGTTTTGAGTGAGTTTTTCTCCTCAATTCATCCTTTCATCTTGTGCAACCAACTCTGATATATCAGGCTGAGGGGGAGTTTAGATTGTAAGGTTTAACTGTAATCTTTTGCTTTTATGTAAATCTTTTGACTCAATGAAAAGAAATTGTTTATCAATCTACTCTTTCCTTCTTTGTGTTTACAAAGTTTGCTACTCATTTCCGCTGCACTTATTCGTTTTATGCAAACAAACACACTCACAGACAGCCTCTGATCCTAACAGTAACAGCAGCTAAAGCTGCATTTTTGCTGCTGAAAATATGTTCTATATTCTTCATCATAACTTGAAACCTGAGTAGAACTAGGTCACGAAATTGGTACTGTAGATGGACACTGATGTCGTAGTAATTGTCCCACTGGAATTTCGTCAATCCGGCTTACAATGAATTTTTAATGAATTATTCCGTGGAGTGCAATCAGAAAAAGATGAATCTGATTGCAGTCCGGAAAATGATTTTTTATAACATATTGATGATGAATTAGATTCCGAGATTTTTACACAATAATATTTGGGTCGTTTAAGACCTTCTATAAAAAAAGTTGGGAATTTTTGGAACAAGTTAACTATTTTATTAAAATCCCTGAAAACAGCCCGGTTTTGAATGCTTGGAGCTTGCACGGGGAAGGAGTCGTTGTGGGATACGGACTGTTATGTTCCGTGCTTAATATTTAAATCCTTATGAACTTATTTGTAACACCTCGAAAAATTTCGTCCAATAATGTCTTGACACGTGTCATAAGGTTCCGGTATGTGAAAACATACTTTAGGAGGACTAAAAGTGACAAACAGTGAAAACTATGGAACGTAAGGGTCCAAAGTGTCAACAATGGATAAATAGGCTCTATGATAACCCTACATAATGTTTATAACCTTAAACGGATGGTTCATGGATCATACGACGCGGAAATTGCACAAAAGTGAAGTATTGCAAACTATAGGGGCCAAAAGTGTCAACATGTTTAATTTATACCTCTGAGTGAACTTTTGGCAGACCCGAAGCTTCGTAAAGCTAAAATATACTCACTAGAATGTGTGGTTAAAATTTCATGAAGTTTCGTCAACGTATGAGAAAGTTATGGCCAAAACCGTAACTATAGGGGCTAAAAGTGTCAACATGTTGAATTTATACCTCTGAGTGATCTTTTGGCAGACCCGAAGCTTTGTAAAGCTAAAATATACTCACTAGAATATGTGGTAAAAATTTCATGAAGTTTCGTTATCATAGGAGAAAGTTATGGCCAAAACCGTACTTGAGGGGTTAAAAGCGTCAACGTCGAATTTTATGGCTTTTCGGGCGAGCGCAAAGTTAAACGAGGACATTACCATGTTGGTAAATGTCCAAGGGTTCTTAAAAACCAGATTCGAGGGTTTACGAGTCAAGATTCATGGCCAAATCATCGCAACCAAAGTACAGGGACCAAAGCTGCAACTTTAAATCAAAGTTTGGGAGCTGCAGGGCTGCACAGTTGCAGCAATTCGCGAACAGGGGGCTGTTTAGCCCGAATTTTGAGTGCTTGACAGCTTTTTCCACCTCTAAAACCCACCAATGGATGGCCATGCATGTCTTGGACACCTGTGAGCTTCCTATAACAGCTGAAACCTCCTTAAATCAGATCAATTCATCAATTCTTGAGCACTTGTGTAGTAACCAAGATCACTAGCAAACTTCAAAAATTCACAAGACCCTTCTGGAGCATTTCTGGACATCAAGGCCGATTCCTAGTAATCACTAAGCATCAATAGGACCTTTGTAAGCTTCTAATTCTGTCTCTAATTCGTTTTTGCATCGATTATTAGTAAAAGTCAAACTGGTTGTTCTTATACTTTGACTTTCTGATTAAACGAGTTTCAATCAGTCATTTCTCGAATTGAAACCAGATTTATGTTGGTATTTATGTGGGAAACAAACCCTCTAAAGGGTACTATCTGAATCCCACTATATGCATGCTAATTGTCGAGTCAAACGTGATTCTAAAAAGTCAACAGAAGTGATTTTTGCAAAAATAAGCTTAGATGTTAATATAAAGGACATGCAATCTGTTTGATCATCATAAATAACTTGTAATACATATAAGAATGTGTTTTATCATCATCAACTCGACAATCTATGGTATAGATACGAATCGGAACCGAAAGTCTTGTAAAACGACTAATTCGTAGACTATCGATTCGGATTCGTACATGCATGTTCGAGATCTGTATTGGAAAGTATTTTTGACCATTTTTATTTTGGTAAAACTTTCTGGAATTTTTGTTGATTGAGTCTATGCTTAGCCGATTAAATTGCATGTTTCCGATTATGCTTAAAAGTTGACTATTTTGCCCTTTTTGATATAAAACGTGATTTTTGGAAAAGTGAAAGGATAGAAATCTTTATTTCTAATATATAAACTTGCACCGAAAATTTCGGATCAGTTGGTGGTCCAGATTTTGAGTTATGGCCATTAGCGTAAAACTATGTTCTTAATTTACATAAACGGCCCTTTTCGCATATGACCTATTTCTGGCCACGTTTTGGTATAAAACTTTTTACCAACTGATGTATTATAATATTCTGGGAATTTTGATGATTTTTAATTAATTTTTGGCTGAACGGATCCTAGATCGCCTAGTTATTTCGGGTTATGTCGGTTTTGACCGTTTAAGCCATAAAATGAGTTTTACACATCCTTTTGACCCGAAACCTTTTCCTACTGATTTTATATGTTAAATAAATTATTTTGAGCCTTCTGGAAATATAAAAATCTCAGCTTTCATATATAAACCCGGAAACGGCTCTAAATCGCATATTTAGCGTTTTAAGCGCATAGTAAGCGTTATACTTGTTTTAAACCTATAAGACTTATACCTACTGATGTAAATTACATATTTTCATATAATAACAGTAAGTATAATATTTTGAACTCAGGTTTCCAGTTTTGGCAGTTTTAGCCCTTGTGAAATTACTAAAATACCCCTACGGTGCATAGTTTGATTTTAAATGATAAATTTGATATATGGGTCATACCCTACTGATATAATATGTTATATTAAGTATATTTACTGTATGAACCAGACCCGAAACTCAGATTTCTAATTTGACTCTTTTATAATCTTTTAAAAAGACCAAAATGCCCTTCTAAGGCATAAATTGAGTTTAAAATTATTCCGGGCAATATAGAACATAAATTACTGATATTATATCATATTTAAAGCATATTATATCAGGGAACTTGCATTTGAATCATTTGTCTACCCGTATCGCCCTTTTTGCGTTCGGTTTACGTAACTAGTTTGCGTAAATTGACCGAAACGGGTCAAACGTTATCATTTTTATTTCAAAATCCAGAATGTATTTAGTATACCCATATTATACAAGTATTCAAACTTGTCGGGTCTAAATCACATTCTATCCGGTCTTTCGCTTAATCGTGCGTAAACCGTATCATTCTTAAAACTAACCGGTCAAAGCTTAGGCTTAAATAAAAGACCCGTTAGGAATCTAATAGGTTAATTATAAACCTTTGTTCCAGATTAGGAGGCCCAGTAAAAGCTACCACACTTACCGTTTGTGTTACATACTTGCTCAGGTAAATACATTTTGACTTATTTTCCCTATACGGGCTTGGGGTACGGTATTTAAAATACCGCTTGATCGGGCGCACAAGTCCTGCTCCTTATGGGTGTACAGTCTTGAATAGCTTGTGCGACTTCGTTTAAACAGTCTTGTCTTACTTTAGGCTTTGGGGGGTTATTGACTGTGTCCCGGATATCCTTGGCATTATCTTACGAGATGGCCACGACCAGAGCACGGGGTGTAGGCGTACACTCGGCGTGTATAACTCTTTAATGTGGTGTGTCATTTAATTCTTAGCCCGGACAGCAGATCCCGGGCCACCAAAGATACGAGTGCATGTAAATCGTTCACAAGTTTATATTATATAATTATCCCAAGTTAATAAAAATATTTATGCCTTGTGCATTTAAATCAATTTTCAATCATTTTCAAAATGAGTCAGTCGATTTGTATTTACCAGTGTAAACTGACGTATTTTTCCCAAAAGGTTAAGTGCAGGTACTACACGAAAATAGGCTGGCTGTTTCCTAAGAGCGTCCACTATAGTCTCGCAAGCTCGGACGACAAATATCTATTGAACAATATTTTATCTTATTTGTATTTGATCCGCCTGTGGATCCGTTTCAACTACTGTGATATTTATTATTGCAATTTATTTAAAAGTTGAAATGTATCTATTCTGCTTCCGCTGTGCATTATTATATTGTGTTGATTGTCTATGACGATGCCAATTACGTCACTGTACCCCACACCGGGCCCACCGGTGACACGTGGAAATCGGGGTGTGACAGGTTGGTATCAGAGCCAACGCTGAGTGAATTAAACACTATCCTAATGTGTTTAATCTCAGTTACACAATTGCACATTCCTCGATTTTCGAGTCTAGACAAAGAACTTAGGAAATGTTCAACATTTCGTTTATTTTATTTTAATCTCATTATTTGCTTTGTCTTATATATTTGTTGTGCAACTTGTTTAATTTTTGACAGGATCATTATGCCGCCACGAATGAGAGGTCGAGGAGGATTCGCTACATCGCACGACCATGAGGCAGGACCCTCACACAGACGAGCTCCGTCAGCTACGCACCACACTGCAGCCAATGATCTTTGGGGATCATTCGCCGAGCCGGCTAGACACTCGGTGTCTATGAGCACTTCGCCATCACTACCCCAATCATTTGGGCCCCACTCGGAGAATGGGCCCCATGGTTCTCATGGATCTTACATACCGCTCCATCAGTCACCTCACCAGTACCCAGCACCAGTTTACCAGGGTCTGTATAACCCTGATGCTTTTGTGGATGAGCCAGTGGGTCATAACGCACTAGGACCGGAGGACCACTTTCCTGGTGATCACGAGATGGAAGTTGATGAAGACACGGACCCTTCTCTGCCACCGTCAGGTACGCCCAACCATCCCAACGAGATATCGGATGGGTCGCCATTTAGGGGATCACCCTACAATGGTGTGGACAGCTTTCAGGAGAGATTTAAGCAGTACGATTGGTATTACACCCCCAGCCGCCACAACTCTCCGATGCTCCAGTCTCGCCATGGTTCGCCAGTGCACTCGCAGCACCACTCTCAGCAGCAGCAGCTTCAGCAGCAGCCGCCTCTACAGCAGGACCTATCTGAGGCCCTATGGCGTGACGTGATCACTCCGTCACCACCGCCGCCACCAGTTTTACCTCCTCCGCCTCAGAGGCCAAGGAGGAATGCGCGCATGTCTACGCGCGGAGGGATTCGCATAGGCACCCCTCCACATGTTGGTAGCAGCCGCTACACGCCTCTTCCCGAGGAGTCCGAGACGGGGGAGTCTCCGCATCCCGTATCGGAGGTCACTTCAGTACCGATCCCGCCTCTGCCGCCGCAAAATTATGGAGAGCCGATTCCAGCTTATGCCAGCGCAGCTCAGTTTAACCCGTTCGAGCAAGTTTTCCCTCAGGGTTACGATTACACAGGAGACCCTTATTGGCAAGCTGTGAACTACAGCTCGCTCCCACCTAGTGGTCCATTTGGAGACACTTGGACTGCTGGGCAGTCTACCTTTGGCTACCCTCCGGGTTACCAGCAGCCACAGCCACCGCAGCCGCAGCAGTACCAGCCACCGCCACCGGCGCCTATGACGTCGCCGTCGCAGGTTCAAGAAATCCTGCATGGGATTAACAGCATGCGACGCGAGTTGCAACACGAGATGCGAGCTGATCGCCGACGCAACAGTGGCATGTTCAAGAAGGTGTTTGACTTACTCAAGGGTAAGAGTAAGAAGGATCATTGAATCCTTTGATTGTTATCTCACTACTCATGTCCCTGCGTGGACATCTATTCCTGTATTCTACCCCTACGTGGGTATGTTGTTCTGTTAACCCCTGCGTGGGTTTGTTTTACTTTATTTGTTGTTGTTGTTAGTTGTTTAGCCCCTGCGCGGGCATGTTATTCATGTTATTTGAATAAAAGTCCCGTTTAGGGCAAAGATGTACTAGTACTTTATTTGAAATTTGAAATGGTTAATTTGAATTTCTCATTTTATTTATGTGCATGAATATAATATTTAAATAATGGAAAATATCAATTTTTATTTGATTTGCCATTTTATAAGAATCTTAGTAAGGTATAACCTAGCTTGAATGCCCTATTAACAGGCCTGGCCATGATGGTAGAACCTGGTTGAAAAGATTCAACTCCCTGTTAACGTCTGAGAACATGTTAACATCCCTGGCTAAGCGTGATCTGTAAAATCGCACAAGCCACCCTTTTTAATAAATTATCTACAGATTTTATCTGTATACAAGTCTATTAATGACTTGATACCTACGGGTTATGACTATGTCATATAGTGACAGTTGTGGTTTATGACTCTCTGTCTAGTAAAGGATTATTTGTTTCATTATACAATTTATAATCCTATAAAAATCTAAATTTATAATTTAGTAATTGTCCATGTGACTAGGCCTATGGTGCCAATATATATATTTTCATTCCTTGATTGCTAATATGAGCCTGAATGGAATTTATCAAATTAACTGTTAAGGTTCTTGATACCATGGTTAATAAATCGTCTAGAACGATAATACTGTTAGGTTCTAAATTAGACCTTGTCCTTTATTGTAGCTTAAAGCTACAATGGCCAAATCGGAGGAGACCAACAGTCATTCTGGGGAACACTCAGATAATGCAAAGATTCACGTTACCGGTGCAGAGTTGCAGGCACTGATAGATAACGCTGTTGCCAAAGCTATGGATAGGCAATTCAGGGAATCTAGTGGTACTCGGAGTAGGACCCGAACAGAAACGCACGCAAAGCCCAAGACTCATTCTGAGGCTCATAGTAAGCCACCCTCTAAAAAGAGTGAGCCGAAGAAAGCTGAGGATGATAATCACTCCTCCAACCACAGCAGCGTCCCAAAGCAGGAGATTAAGCTGAAGCATGACACGTACAGCAGGTCCTGTACGTACAAGTATTTTGTATCTTGCAAGCCCAGGGATTTCACTGGGGAAAAGGGAGCCGTCGATTGTATGACGTGGATTGATAAGATGGATACTGTGGTCGATATCAGCGGGTGTGCTGATAGGGATGTTGTGAAGTACGCGTCCCAGTCGTTCAAGGGAGACGCGTTAGCATGGTGGAAGTCGCTTCTACAAGCTACTGGAAAGACCGCTCTGTATAGCATGACATGGGATTAGTTTGTAGCACTGATCAAGGAGAATTTCTGTCCGCAGCATGAGGTTGAGAGAATTGAATCGGATTTTGTGTCTCTAGTTATGAAGAATCTCGATTGTCAAGCGTATCTTACTACGTTCAACACCTTATCCCGGTTAGTGCCTTATCTGGTGACCCCGGAGCCTCGTAGGATTGCTCGATTTATTGGGGGTCTGGCACCGGAGATAAAGGCAAGCGTCAAGGCTTCAAGGCCTACTACATTTAGATCAGTAGCTGATCTATCCCTCTCCCTCACTCAAGATGTCGTCAGACTTAGAGCTATGAAGAGCTCAGAGGAAAACAAAAGGAAACGTGAGGATGACACCTCACGAAGATCTGAGAAACGACACAAGGGAAACAACGACCATAGGAAAGGGTCGGGGTTCAAGAAAGGAGATCAGTCGGGTGAAAAACCCAAATGCAAGGTTTGTAGGAGGCATCACTTTGGGAGATGCAGGCAAGAATCTAAGTCCCAGTCTTTCGAGAAACGTTGTGGGATCTGCAAGTCCACAGATCATAAAGCTGTGGATTGCAAGAAAATGAAAGATGCAACCTGTTTTGGTTGCAACGAGAAAGGGCACATTCGACCCAACTGCCCAAAGAATGCGAAGAAGGTTGATGATGGGAAGAAGACTAATGCGAGAGCCTTCAGAATGGACGCTAAGGAAGCAGTCCTTGACGACAACGTCATTACCGGTACGTTTCTTGTAAATGATGTTTTTGCTAGAGTCTTGTTTGATTCAGGAGCCGATAAGTCGTTTGTAGATGATAAGTTTTGTAAACTGTTGAACCTTCCTGTTAAAACCTTAAGCGTAAAATATGAGGTGGAATTAGCCGATGGAACCATAGAAACCGCTTCGACAGTTCTAGATGGATGTGTTATATCCATTAGGAATCATTCTTTCCCGTTATCCTTGCTTCCCTTTAAGCTAGCTGGATTCGACATAGTGATAGGCATGGATTGGTTGTCGAGTAACCAAGCCCAGATTCTGTGCAATAGAAAGCAGGTGATAGTGAAGACTCCGTCTGGTGAGTCACTTACTATTCAAGGAGATACCCAGCATGGATTGCCTGAGCAAGTGTCCATGCTCAAGGCATCCAGATGCATGCAGAAAGGATGTGTCATTTATATGGCCCAAGTTACCATTGATGAGCCGAAGCCGAAGATTGAAGATATCCCTGTTATCTCAGAATACCCTGAAGTATTCCCTGAAGAACTACCCGGGTTGCCACCGGATAGGCAAGTAGAGTTTCGGATAGACATCATTCCAGGCGCAACACCTGTAGCAAGAGCACCATATAGATTGGCACCAACGGAGATGAAGGAGTTGAGGACGCAGTTGGATGATTTGTTAGCTAAAGGTTTTATTAGACCTAGCTCGTCTCCTTGGGGAGCGCCAATCTTGTTCGTTAAAAAGAAGGATGGATCGATGCGTCTGTGCATCGATTACCGTGAGCTTAACAAGGTCACTATCAAGAATAGGTATCCGTTACCCAGGATCGACGATCTGTTCGATCAACTGCAAGGAGCAAGCTACTTCTCAAAGATTGACCTCAGGTCAGGTTATCATCAGTTGAAAGTCAAAGATGAAGATGTGCACAAGACCGCGTTTAGGACATTACGAGTTCCTAGTGATGCCTTTTGGGCTCACTAACGCACCAGCCGCATTCATGGATCTCATGAACCGTGTCTGCAAGCCTTATCTAGATAAATTCGTCATTGTCTTTATTGACGACATCCTTATCTATTCGAAGAGCCAAGCTGACCATGAGAAACACCTTCGTTGTATTCTCAAACTTCTGCATCAAGAGAAGCTTTATGCCAAATTCTCGAAGTGTGAATTTTGGCTTCGAGAAGTCCAATTCCTTGGACATGTAGTAAGCGAGCGTGGTATCCAGGTGGATCCCGCTAAAGTAGAAGCAGTCATGAACTGGCAGGAGCCGAAGACTCCTACCGAGATTCGCAGTTTCCTCGGATTGGCAGGATACTATAGGCGATTTATCGAGAACTTTTCGAGAATTGCTGCGCCCCTAACTTCATTGACCCGTAAGAAGATTAAGTTCGATTGGGGCCCTAAGCAGCAAGAATCCTTCGATATCTTGAAGAAGAAGTTGAGCAATGCGCCAGTGTTGACATTGCCTGATGGAATAGAGGAATTTGTGGTGTATTGTGACGCATCACATACGGGCATGGGTTGCGTACTCATGCAGAAAGGCAAAGTCATTGCCTACGCTTCTCGCCAGCTAAAGGTGCACGAGAAGAACTACACCACCCACGATTTGGAATTGGGTGCGGTTGTATTTGCATTGAAGCTATGGAGACATTACTTGTATGGCACCAAGTGCATAATTTATTCGGATCACAAGAGTCTTCAGCATCTGTTCAATCAGAAGGAATTGAACATGCGTCAAAGGCGATGGATGGAAACTCTCAATGACTATGATTGCGAGATACGATACCATCCAGGCAAGGCAAATGTGGTTGCCGACGCCTTAAGTAGAAAGGAAAGGGTGAAGCCAATCAGAATCAATGCCAAGCGCATTGAGATAAGAAATAATTTGAATGAAAGGGTGTTAGCTGCACAGAAGGAAGCTGTGCTGGAAGCTAACTATACTGCAGAAAAGTTGGGAGTAACTGAGGAGCAGTTATCCCACGACAAAGATGGAATGCTACGACTAAACGGACGAATATGGGTTCCAGTATATGGAGGACTTCGGGATGTTATCCTCCAGGAAGCCCACAGCTCTAAATACTCAGTTCATCCTGGAGCAGATAAGATGTACCAGGATTTGAAATCAAACTACTGGTGGATTGGTTTGAAGAAGTCAGTAGCTGAGCATGTAGCTAAATGTTTGACTTGTGCGCAAGTCAAGGCTGAGCATCAGAAACCGTCAGGTTTGCTTCAACAGCCTGAAATTCCCAAATGGAAATGGGAAATGGTGACAATGGATTTCATCACCAAGTTGCCGAAGACGAAAAAGGGAAATGATACCATATGGGTCATAGTAGATAGACTAACTAAGTCAGCTCATTTTCTACCCATCAAAGAGACGTATAGCTCAGATATGTTAGCTCAATTATACGTCGATAAAATTGTAGCATTGCATGGTATACCTGTATCTATTATCTCTGATAGAGATACGAGGTATACGTCGCATTTTTGGAAGAGTTTCCAGCAATCGTTGGGCACTCGTTTGAATTTTAGTACGGCCTATCATCCTCAGACTGATGGTCAGAGTGAGCGTACTATTCAAACCTTGGAAGACATGCTTCGTGCATGTGCGATCGACTTGGGTGGTAGTTGGGATAAGAACCTACCACTGATTGAATTCTCCTACAACAACAGCTACCATTCCAGCATAAAGGCTGCGCCTTTTGAGGCCCTATACGGTAGAAAGTGTAGATCGCCCATTTGTTGGGCAGAAGTTGGAGATGTCCAGTTGTCTGGACCAGATATCGTCTTTGAGACGACAGACAAGATCGTTCAGATCCGTGATCGTTTGAAAGCTGCCAGGGATAGGCAGAAAAGTTATGCGGATCCTAAGCGCAAGGATTTTCACTTCAATGTAGGTGATAAAGTGTTGCTCAAAGTATCGCACTGGAAGGGTGTAATGCGATTTGGAAAGAAAGGCAAGCTAAGCCCGAGATACATAGGACCTTTCGAGATAATCGAACGTGTCGGGGCAGTCGCTTATAAGTTAAACTTGCCTGAGGAACTTAGCGCCATTCATAATGTGTTCCACATCTGTAACTTGAAGAAGTGTTTCGCTGACGAATCACTGGTTATACCGCATAAAGATATACACATAGACGAGAGTCTAAAATTTGTGGAAAAACCTTTGTCGATTGAGGATCGACAGGTAAAGAAACTTCGAAGGAAGCACGTGCCTATTGTTAAGGTCAAGTGGGATGCCCGTAGAGGTCCCGAATACACGTGGGAAGTGGAATCCACGATGAAAGAAAAATATCCCCATTTGTTTGAATAAATCTCGGGGTCGAGATTTCTTTTAAGGGGGTGAGGATGTAACACCTCGAAAAATTTCGTCCAATAATGTCTTGACACGTGTCATAAGGTTCCGGTATGTGAAAACATACTTTAGGAGGACTAAAAGTGACAAACAGTGAAAACTATGGAACGTAAGGGTCCAAAGTGTCAACAATGGATAAATAGGCTCTATGATAACCCTACATAATGTTTATAACCTTAAACGGATGGTTCATGGATCATACGACGCGGAAATTGCACAAAAGTGAAGTATTGCAAACTATAGGGGCCAAAAGTTTCAACATGTTTAATTTATACCTCTGAGTGAACTTTTGGCAGACCCGAAGCTTCGTAAAGCTAAAATATACTCACTAGAATGTGTGGTTAAAATTTCATGAAGTTTCGTCAACGTATGAGAAAGTTATGGCCAAAACCGTAACTATAGGGGCTAAAAGTGTCAACATGTTGAATTTATACCTCTGAGTGATCTTTTGGCAGACCCGAAGCTTTGTAAAGCTAAAATATACTCACTAGAATATGTGGTAAAAATTTCATGAAGTTTCGTTATCATAGGAGAAAGTTATGGCCAAAACCGTACTTGAGGGGTTAAAAGCGTCAACGTCAAATTTTATGGCTTTTCGGGCGAGCGCAAAGTTAAACGAGGACATTACCATGTTGGTAAATGTCCAAGGGTTCTTAAAAACCAGATTCGAGGGTTTACGAGTCAAGATTCATGGCCAAATCATCGCAACCAAAGTACAGGGACCAAAGCTGCAACTTTAAATCAAAGTTTGGGAGCTGCAGGGCTGCACAGTTGCAGCAATTCGCGAACAGGGGGCTGTTTAGCCCGAATTTTGAGTGCTTGACAGCTTTTTCCACCTCTAAAACCCACCAATGGATGGCCATGCATGTCTTGGACACCTGTGAGCTTCCTATAACAGCTGAAACCTCCTTAAATCAGATCAATTCATCAATTCTTGAGCACTTGTGTAGTAACCAAGATCACTAGCAAACTTCAAAAATTCACAAGACCCTTCTGGAGCATTTCTGGACATCAAGGCCGATTCCTAGTAATCACTAAGCATCAATAGGACCTTTGTAAGCTTCTAATTCAGTCTCTAATTCATTTTTGCATCGATTATTAGTAAAAGTCAAACTGGTTGTTCTTATACTTTGACTTTCTGATTAAACGAGTTTCAATCAGTCATTTCTCGAATTGAAACCAGATTTATGTTGGTATTTATGTGGGAAACAAACCCTCTAAAGGGTACTATCTGAATCCCACTATATGCATGCTAATTGTCGAGTCAAACGTGATTCTAAAAAGTCAACAGAAGTGATTTTTGCAAAAATAAGCTTAGATGTTAATATAAAGGACATGCAATCTGTTTGATCATCATAAATAACTTGTAATACATATAAGAATGTGTTTTATCATCATCAACTCGACAATCTATGGTATAGATACGAATCGGAACCGAAAGTCTTGTAAAACGACTAATTCGTAGACTATCGATTCGGATTCGTACATGCATGTTCGAGATCTGTATTGGAAAGTATTTTTGACCATTTTTATTTTGGTAAAACTTTCTGGAATTTTTGTTGATTGAGTCTATGCTTAGCCGATTAAATTGCATGTTTCCGATTATGCTTAAAAGTTGACTATTTTGCCCTTTTTGATATAAAACGTGATTTTTGGAAAAGTGAAAGGATAGAAATCTTTATTTCTAATATATAAACTTGCACCGAAAATTTCGGATCAGTTGGTGGTCCAGATTTTGAGTTATGGCCATTAGCGTAAAACTATGTTCTTACTTTACATAAACGGCCCTTTTCGCATATGACCTATTTCTGGCCACGTTTTGGTATAAAACTTTTTACCAACTGATGTATTATAATATTCTGGGAATTTTGATGATTTTTAATTAATTTTTGGCTGAACGGATCCTAGATCGCCTAGTTATTTCGGGTTATGTCGGTTTTGACCGTTTAAGCCATAAAATGAGTTTTACACATCCTTTTGACCCGAAACCTTTTCCTACTGATTTTATATGTTAAATAAATTATTTTGAGCCTTCTGGAAATATAAAAATCTCAGCTTTCATATATAAACCCGGAAACGGCTCTAAATCGCATATTTAGCGTTTTAAGCGCATAGTAAGCGTTATACTTGTTTTAAACCTATAAGACTTATACCTACTGATGTAAATTACATATTTTCATATAATAACAGTAAGTATAATATTTTGAACTCAGGTTTCCAGTTTTGGCAGTTTTAGCCCTTGTGAAATTACTAAAATACCCCTACGGTGCATAGTTTGATTTTAAATGATAAATTTGATATATGGGTCATACCCTACTGATATAATATGTTATATTAAGTATATTTACTGTATGAACCAGACTCGAAACTCAGATTTCTAATTTGACTCTTTTATAATCTTTTAAAAAGACCAAAATGCCCTTCTAAGGCATAAATTGAGTTTAAAATTATTCCGGGCAATATAGAACATAACTTACTGATATTATATCATATTTAAAGCATATTATATCAGGGAACTTGCATTTGAATCATTTGTCTACCCGTATCGCCCTTTTTGCGTTCGGTTCGGTTTACGTAACTAGTTTGCGTAAATTGACCGAAACGGGTCAAACGTTATCATTTTTATTTCAAAATCCAGAATGTATTTAGTATACCCATATTATACAAGTATTCAAACTTGTCGGGTCTAAATCACATTCTATCCGGTCTTTCGCTTAATCGTGCGTAAACCGTATCATTCTTAAAACTAACCGGTCAAAGCTTAGGCTTAAATAAAAGACCCGTTAGGAATCTAATAGGTTAATTATAAACCTTTGTTCCAGATTAGGAGGCCCAGTAAAAGCTACCACACTTACCGTTTGTGTTACATACTTGCTCAGGTAAATACATTTTGACTTATTTTCCCTATACGGGCTTGGGGTACGGTATTTAAAATACCGCTTGATCGGGCGCACAAGTCCTGCTCCTTATGGGTGTACAGTCTTGAATAGCTTGTGCGACTTCGTTTAAACAGTCTTGTCTTACTTTAGGCTTTGGGGGGTTATTGACCGTGTCCCGGATATCCTTGGCATTATCTTACGAGATGGCCACGACCAGAGCACGGGGTGTAGGCGTACACTCGGCGTGTATAACTCTTTAATGTGGTGTGTCATTTAATTCTTAGCCCGGACAGCAGATCCCGGGCCACCAAAGATACGAGTGCATGTAAATCGTTCACAAGTTTATATTATATAATTATCCCAAGTTAATAAAAATATTTATGCCTTGTGCATTTAAATCAATTTTCAATCATTTTCAAAATGAGTCAGTCGATTTGTATTTACCAGTGTAAACTGACGTATTTTTCCCAAAAGGTTAAGTGCAGGTACTACACGAAAATAGGCTGGCTGTTTCCTAAGAGCGTCCACTATAGTCTCGCAAGCTCGGACGACAAATATCTATTGAACAATATTTTATCTTATTTGTATTTGATCCGCCTGTGGATCCGTTTCAACTACTGTGATATTTATTATTGCAATTTATTTAAAAGTTGAAATGTATCTATTCTGCTTCCGCTGTGCATTATTATATTGTGTTGATTGTCTATGACGATGCCAATTACGTCACTGTACCCCACACCGGGCCCACCGGTGACACGTGGAAATCGGGGTGTGACAGGTTGGTATCAGAGCCAACGCTGAGTGAATTAAACACTATCCTAATGTGTTTAATCTCAGTTACACAATTGCACATTCCTCGATTTTCGAGTCTAGACAAAGAACTTAGGAAATGTTCAACATTTCGTTTATTTTATTTTAATCTCATTATTTGCTTTGTCTTATATATTTGTTGTGCAACTTGTTTAATTTTTGACAGGATCATTATGCCGCCACGAATGAGAGGTCGAGGAGGATTCGCTACATCGCACGACCATGAGGCAGGACCCTCACACAGACGAGCTCCGTCAGCTACGCACCACACTGCAGCCAATGATCTTTGGGGATCATTCGCCGAGCCGGCTAGACACTCGGTGTCTATGAGCACTTCGCCATCACTACCCCAATCATTTGGGCCCCACTCGGAGAATGGGCCCCATGGTTCTCATGGATCTTACATACCGCTCCATCAGTCACCTCACCAGTACCCAGCACCAGTTTACCAGGGTCTGTATAACCCTGATGCTTTTGTGGATGAGCCAGTGGGTCATAACCCACTAGGACCGGAGGACCACTTTCCTGGTGATCACGAGATGGAAGTTGATGAAGACACGGACCCTTCTCTGCCACCGTCAGGTACGCCCAACCATCCCAACGAGATATCGGATGGGTCGCCATTTAGGGGATCACCCTACAATGGTGTGGACAGCTTTCAGGAGAGATTTAAGCAGTACGATTGGTATTACACCCCCAGCCGCCACGACTCTCCGATGCTCCAGTCTCGCCATGGTTCGCCAGTGCACTCGCAGCACCACTCTCAGCAGCAGCAGCTTCAGCAGCAGCCGCCTCTACAGCAGGACCTATCTGAGGCCCTATGGCGTGACGTGATCACTCCGTCACCACCGCCGCCACCAGTTTTACCTCCTCCGCCTCAGAGGCCAAGGAGGAATGCGCGCATGTCTACGCGCGGAGGGATTCGCATAGGCACCCCTCCACATGTTGGTAGCAGCCGCTACACGCCTCTTCCCGAGGAGTCCGAGACGGGGGAGTCTCCGCATCCCGTATCGGAGGTCACTTCAGTACCGATCCCGCCTCTGCCGCCGCAGAATTATGGAGAGCCGATTCCAGCTTATGCCAGCGCAGCTCAGTTTAACCCGTTCGAGCAAGTTTTCCCTCAGGGTTACGATTACACAGGAGACCCTTATTGGCAAGCTGTGAACTACAGCTCGCTCCCACCTAGTGGTCCATTTGGAGACACTTGGACTGCTGGGCAGTCTACCTTTGGCTACCCTCCGGGTTACCAGCAGCCACAGCCACCGCAGCCGCAGCAGTACCAGCCACCGCCACCGGCGCCTATGACGTCGCCGTCGCAGGTTCAAGAAATCCTGCATGGGATTAACAGCATGCGACGTGAGTTGCAACACGAGATGCGAGCTGATCACCGACGCAACAGTGGCATGTCAAGAAGGTGTTTGACTTACTCAAGGGTAAGAGTAAGAAGGATCATTGAATCCTTTGATTGTTATCTCACTACTCATGTCCCTGCGTGGACATCTATTCCTGTATTCTACCCCTACGTGGGTATGTTGTTCTGTTAACCCCTGCGTGGGTTTGTTTTACTTTATTTGTTGTTGTTGTTAGTTGTTTAGCCCCTGCGCGGGCATGTTATTCATGTTATTTGAATAAAAGTCCCGTTTAGGGCAAAGATGTACTAGTACTTTATTTGAAATTTGAAATGGTTAATTTGAATTTCTCATTTTATTTATGTGCATGAATATAATATTTAAATAATGGAAAATATCAATTTTTATTTGATTTGCCATTTTATAAGAATCTTAGTAAGGTATAACCTAGCTTGAATGCCCTATTAACAGGCCTGGCCATGATGGTAGAACCTGGTTGAAAAGATTCAACTCCCTGTTAACGTCTGAGAACATGTTAACATCCCTGGCTAAGCGTGATCTGTAAAATAGCACAAGCCACCCTTTTTAATAAATTATCTACAGATTTTATCTGTATACAAGTCTATTAATGACTTGATACCTACGGGTTATGACTATGTCATATAGTGACAGTTGTGGTTTATGACTCTCTGTCTAGTAAAGGATTATTTGTTTCATTATACAATTTATAATCCTATAAAAATCTAAATTTATAATTTAGTAATTGTCCATGTGACTAGGCCTATGGTGCCAATATATATATTTTCATTCATTGATTGCTAATATGAGCCTGAATGGAATTTATCAAATTAACTGTTAAGGTTCTTGATACCATGGTTAATAAATCGTCTAGAACGATAATACTGTTAGGTTCTAAATTAGACCTTGTCCTTTATTGTAGCTTAAAGCTACAATGGCCAAATCGGAGGAGACCAACAGTCATTCTGGGGAACACTCAGATAATGCAAAGATTCATGTTACCGGTGCAGAGTTGCAGGCACTGATAGATAACGCTGTTGCCAAAGCTATGGATAGGCAATTCAGGGAATCTAGTGGTACTCGGAGTAGGACCCGAACAGAAACGCACGCAAAGCCCAAGACTCATTCTGAGGCTCATAGTAAGCCACCCTCTAAAAAGAGTGAGCCGAAGAAAGCTGAGGATGATAATCACTCCTCCAACCACAGCAGCGTCCCAAAGCAGGAGATTAAGCTGAAGCATGACACGTACAGCAGGTCCTGTACGTACAAGTATTTTGTATCTTGCAAGCCCAGGGATTTCACTGGGGAAAAGGGAGCCGTCGATTGTATGACGTGGATTGATGAGATGGATACTGTGGTCGATATCAGCGGGTGTGCTGATAGGGATGTTGTGAAGTACGCGTCCCAGTCGTTCAAGGGAGACGCGTTAGCATGGTGGAAGTCGCTTCTACAAGCTACTGGAAAGACCGCTCTGTATAGCATGACATGGGATCAGTTTGTAGCACTGATCAAGGAGAATTTCTGTCCGCAGCATGAGGTTGAGAGAATTGAATCGGATTTTGTGTCTCTAGTTATGAAGAATCTCGATTGTCAAGCGTATCTTACTACGTTCAACACCTTATCCCGGTTAGTGCCTTATCTGGTGACCCCGGAGCCTCGTAGGATTGCTCGATTTATTGGGGGTCTGGCACCGGAGATAAAGGCAAGCGTCAAGGCTTCAAGGCCTACTACATTTAGATCAGTAGCTGATCTATCCCTCTCCCTCACTCAAGATGTCGTCAGACTTAGAGCTATGAAGAGCTCAGAGGAAAACAAAAGGAAACGTGAGGATGACACCTCACGAAGATCTGAGAAACGACACAAGGGAAACAACGACCATAGGAAAGGGTCGGGGTTCAAGAAAGGAGATCAGTCGGGTGAAAAACCCAAATGCAAGGTTTGTAGGAGGCATCACTTTGGGAGATGCAGGCAAGAATCTAAGTCCCAGTCTTTCGAGAAACGTTGTGGGATCTGCAAGTCCACAGATCATAAAGCTGTGGATTGCAAGAAAATGAAAGATGCAACCTGTTTTGGTTGCAACGAGAAAGGGCACATTCGGCCCAACTGCCCAAAGAATGCGAAGAAGGTTGATGATGGGAAGAAGACTAATGCGAGAGTCTTCAGAATGGACGCTAAGGAAGCAGTCCTTGACGACAACGTCATTACCGGTACGTTTCTTGTAAATGATGTTTTTGCTAGAGTCTTGTTTGATTCAGGAGCCGATAAGTCGTTTGTAGATGATAAGTTTTGTAAACTGTTGAACCTTCCTGTTAAAACCTTAAGCGTAAAATATGAGGTGGAATTAGCCGATGGAACCATAGAAACCGCTTCGACAGTTCTAGATGGATGTGTTATATCCATTAGGAATCATTCTTTCCCGTTATCCTTGCTTCCCTTTAAGCTAGCTGGATTCGACATAGTGATAGGCATGGATTGGTTGTCGAGTAACCAAGCCCAGATTCTGTGCAATAGAAAGCAGGTGATAGTGAAGACTCCGTCTGGTGAGTCACTTACTATTCAAGGAGATACCCAGCATGGATTGCCTGAGCAAGTGTCCATGCTCAAGGCATCCAGATGCATGCAGAAAGGATGTGTCATTTATATGGCCCAAGTTACCATTGATGAGCCGAAGCCGAAGATTGAAGATATCCCTGTTATCTCAGAATACCCTGAAGTATTCCCTGAAGAACTACCCGGGTTGCCACCGGATAGGCAAGTAGAGTTTCGGATAGACATCATTCCAGGCGCAACACCTGTAGCAAGAGCACCATATAGATTGGCACCAACGGAGATGAAGGAGTTGAGGACGCAGTTGGATGATTTGTTAGCTAAAGGTTTTATTAGACCTAGCTCGTCTCCTTGGGGAGCGCCAATCTTGTTCGTTAAAAAGAAGGATGGATCGATGCGTCTGTGCATCGATTACCGTGAGCTTAACAAGGTCACTATCAAGAATAGGTATCCGTTACCCAGGATCGACGATCTGTTCGATCAACTGCAAGGAGCAAGCTACTTCTCAAAGATTGACCTCAGGTCAGGTTATCATCAGTTGAAAGTCAAAGATGAAGATGTGCACAAGACCGCGTTTAGGACTCGTTATGGACATTACGAGTTCCTAGTGATGCCTTTTGGGCTCACTAACGCACCAGCCGCATTCATGGATCTCATGAACCGTGTCTGCAAGCCTTATCTAGATAAATTCGTCATTGTCTTTATTGACGACATCCTTATCTATTCGAAGAGCCAAGCTGACCATGAGAAACACCTTCGTTGTATTCTCAAACTTCTGCATCAAGAGAAGCTTTATGCCAAATTCTCGAAGTGTGAATTTTGGCTTCGAGAAGTCCAATTCCTTGGACATGTAGTAAGCGAGCGTGGTATCCAGGTGGATCCCGCTAAAGTAGAAGCAGTCATGAACTGGCAGGAGCCGAAGACTCCTACCGAGATTCGCAGTTTCCTCGGATTGGCAGGATACTATAGGCGATTTATCGAGAACTTTTCGAGAATTGCTGCGCCCCTAACTTCATTGACCCGTAAGAAGATTAAGTTCGATTGGGGCCCTAAGCAGCAAGAATCCTTCGATATCTTGAAGAAGAAGTTGAGCAATGCGCCAGTGTTGACATTGCCTGATGGAATAGAGGAATTTGTGGTGTATTGTGACGCATCACATACGGGCATGGGTTGCGTACTCATGCAGAAAGGCAAAGTCATTGCCTACGCTTCTCGCCAGCTAAAGGTGCACGAGAAGAACTACACCACCCACGATTTGGAATTGGGTGCGGTTGTATTTGCATTGAAGCTATGGAGACATTACTTGTATGGCACCAAGTGCATAATTTATTCGGATCACAAGAGTCTTCAGCATCTGTTCAATCAGAAGGAATTGAACATGCGTCAAAGGCGATGGATGGAAACTCTCAATGACTATGATTGCGAGATACGATACCATCCAGGCAAGGCAAATGTGGTTGCCGACGCCTTAAGTAGAAAGGAAAGGGTGAAGCCAATCAGAATCAATGCCAAGCGCATTGAGATAAGAAATAATTTGAATGAAAGGGTGTTAGCTGCACAGAAGGAAGCTGTGCTGGAAGCTAACTATACTGCAGAAAAGTTGGGAGTAACTGAGGAGCAGTTATCCCACGACAAAGATGGAATGCTACGACTAAACGGACGAATATGGGTTCCAGTATATGGAGGACTTCGGGATGTTATCCTCCAGGAAGCCCACAGCTCTAAATACTCAGTTCATCCTGGAGCAGATAAGATGTACCAGGATTTGAAATCAAACTACTGGTGGATTGGTTTGAAGAAGTCAGTAGCTGAGCATGTAGCTAAATGTTTGACTTGTGCGCAAGTCAAGGCTGAGCATCAGAAACCGTCAGGTTTGCTTCAACAGCCTGAAATTCCCAAATGGAAATGGGAAATGGTGACAATGGATTTCATCACCAAGTTGCCGAAGACGAAAAAGGGAAATGATACCATATGGGTCATAGTAGATAGACTAACTAAGTCAGCTCATTTTCTACCCATCAAAGAGACGTATAGCTCAGATATGTTAGCTCAATTATACGTCGATAAAATTGTAGCATTGCATGGTATACCTGTATCTATTATCTCTGATAGAGATACGAGGTATACGTCGCATTTTTGGAAGAGTTTCCAGCAATCGTTGGGCACTCGTTTGAATTTTAGTACGGCCTATCATCCTCAGACTGATGGTCAGAGTGAGCGTACTATTCAAACCTTGGAAGACATGCTTCGTGCATGTGCGATCGACTTGGGTGGTAGTTGGGATAAGAACCTACCACTGATTGAATTCTCCTACAACAACAGCTACCATTCCAGCATAAAGGCTGCGCCTTTTGAGGCCCTATACGGTAGAAAGTGTAGATCGCCCATTTGTTGGGCAGAAGTTGGAGATGTCCAGTTGTCTGGACCAGATATCGTCTTTGAGACGACAGACAAGATCGTTCAGATCCGTGATCATTTGAAAGCTGCCAGGGATAGGCAGAAAAGTTATGCGGATCCTAAGCGCAAGGATTTTCACTTCAATGTAGGTGATAAAGTGTTGCTCAAAGTATCGCACTGGAAGGGTGTAATGCGATTTGGAAAGAAAGGCAAGCTAAGCCCGAGATACATAGGACCTTTCGAGATAATCGAACGTGTCGGGGCAGTCGCTTATAAGTTAAACTTGCCTGAGGAACTTAGCGCCATTCATAATGTGTTCCACATCTGTAACTTGAAGAAGTGTTTCGCTGACGAATCACTGGTTATACCGCATAAAGATATACACATAGACGAGAGTCTAAAATTTGTGGAAAAACCTTTGTCGATTGAGGATCGACAGGTAAAGAAACTTCGAAGGAAGCACGTGCCTATTGTTAAGGTCAAGTGGGATGCCCGTAGAGGTCCCGAATACACGTGGGAAGTGGAATCCACGATGAAAGAAAAATATCCCCATTTGTTTGAATAAATCTCGGGGTCGAGATTTCTTTTAAGGGGGTGAGGATGTAACACCTCGAAAAATTTCGTCCAATAATGTCTTGACACGTGTCATAAGGTTCCGGTATGTGAAAACATACTTTAGGAGGACTAAAAGTGACAAACAGTGAAAACTATGGAACGTAAGGGTCCAAAGTGTCAACAATGGATAAATAGGCTCTATGATAACCCTACATAATGTTTATAACCTTAAACGGATGGTTCATGGATCATACGACGCGGAAATTGCACAAAAGTGAAGTATTGCAAACTATAGGGGCCAAAAGTTTCAACATGTTTAATTTATACCTCTGAGTGAACTTTTGGCAGACCCGAAGCTTCGTAAAGCTAAAATATACTCACTAGAATGTGTGGTTAAAATTTCATGAAGTTTCGTCAACGTATGAGAAAGTTATGGCCAAAACCGTAACTATAGGGGCTAAAAGTGTCAACATGTTGAATTTATACCTCTGAGTGATCTTTTGGCAGACCCGAAGCTTTGTAAAGCTAAAATATACTCACTAGAATATGTGGTAAAAATTTCATGAAGTTTCGTTATCATAGGAGAAAGTTATGGCCAAAACCGTACTTGAGGGGTTAAAAGCGTCAACGTCAAATTTTATGGCTTTTCGGGCGAGCGCAAAGTTAAACGAGGACATTATCATGTTGGTAAATGTCCAAGGGTTCTTAAAAACCAGATTCGAGGGTTTACGAGTCAAGATTCATGGCCAAATCATCGCAACCAAAGTACAGGGACCAAAGCTGCAACTTTAAATCAAAGTTTGGGAGCTGCAGGGCTGCACAGTTGCAGCAATTCGCGAACAGGGGGCTGTTTAGCCCGAATTTTGAGTGCTTGACAGCTTTTTCCACCTCTAAAACCCACCAATGGATGGCCATGCATGTCTTGGACACCTGTGAGCTTCCTATAACAGCTGAAACCTCCTTAAATCAGATCAATTCATCAATTCTTGAGCACTTGTGTAGTAACCAAGATCACTAGCAAACTTCAAAAATTCACAAGACCCTTCTGGAGCATTTCTGGACATCAAGGCCGATTCCTAGTAATCACTAAGCATCAATAGGACCTTTGTAAGCTTCTAATTCAGTCTCTAATTCGTTTTTGCATCGATTATTAGTAAAAGTCAAACTGGTTGTTCTTATACTTTGACTTTCTGATTAAACGAGTTTCAATCAGTCATTTCTCGAATTGAAACCAGATTTATGTTGGTATTTATGTGGGAAACAAACCCTCTAAAGGGTACTATCTGAATCCCACTATATGCATGCTAATTGTCGAGTCAAACGTGATTCTAAAAAGTCAACAGAAGTGATTTTTGCAAAAATAAGCTTAGATGTTAATATAAAGGACATGCAATCTGTTTGATCATCATAAATAACTTGTAATACATATAAGAATGTGTTTTATCATCATCAACTCGACAATCTATGGTATAGATACGAATCGGAACCGAAAGTCTTGTAAAACGACTAATTCGTAGACTATCGATTCGGATTCGTACATGCATGTTCGAGATCTGTATTGGAAAGTATTTTTGACCATTTTTATTTTGGTAAAACTTTCTGGAATTTTTGTTGATTGAGTCTATGCTTAGCCGATTAAATTGCATGTTTCCGATTATGCTTAAAAGTTGACTATTTTGCCCTTTTTGATATAAAACGTGATTTTTGGAAAAGTGAAAGGATAGAAATCTTTATTTCTAATATATAAACTTGCACCGAAAATTTCGGATCAGTTGGTGGTCCAGATTTTGAGTTATGGCCATTAGCGTAAAACTATGTTCTTACTTTACATAAACGGCCCTTTTCGCATATGACCTATTTCTGGCCACGTTTTGGTATAAAACTTTTTACCAACTGATGTATTATAATATTCTGGGAATTTTGATGATTTTTAATTAATTTTTGGCTGAACGGATCCTAGATCGCCTAGTTATTTCGGGTTATGTCGGTTTTGACCGTTTAAGCCATAAAATGAGTTTTACACATCCTTTTGACCCGAAACCTTTTCCTACTGATTTTATATGTTAAATAAATTATTTTGAGCCTTCTGGAAATATAAAAATCTCAGCTTTCATATATAAACCCGGAAACGGCTCTAAATCGCATATTTAGCGTTTTAAGCGCATAGTAAGCGTTATACTTGTTTTAAACCTATAAGACTTATACCTACTGATGTAAATTACATATTTTCATATAATAACAGTAAGTATAATATTTTGAACTCAGGTTTCCAGTTTTGGCAGTTTTAGCCCTTGTGAAATTACTAAAATACCCCTACGGTGCATAGTTTGATTTTAAATGATAAATTTGATATATGGGTCATACCCTACTGATATAATATGTTATATTAAGTATATTTACTGTATGAACCAGACTCGAAACTCAGATTTCTAATTTGACTCTTTTATAATCTTTTAAAAAGACCAAAATGCCCTTCTAAGGCATAAATTGAGTTTAAAATTATTCCGGGCAATATAGAACATAACTTACTGATATTATATCATATTTAAAGCATATTATATCAGGGAACTTGCATTTGAATCATTTGTCTACCCGTATCGCCCTTTTTGCGTTCGGTTCGGTTTACGTAACTAGTTTGCGTAAATTGACCGAAACGGGTCAAACGTTATCATTTTTATTTCAAAATCCAGAATGTATTTAGTATACCCATATTATACAAGTATTCAAACTTGTCGGGTCTAAATCACATTCTATCCGGTCTTTCGCTTAATCGTGCGTAAACCGTATCATTCTTAAAACTAACCGGTCAAAGCTTAGGCTTAAATAAAAGACCCGTTAGGAATCTAATAGGTTAATTATAAACCTTTGTTCCAGATTAGGAGGCCCAGTAAAAGCTACCACACTTACCGTTTGTGTTACATACTTGCTCAGGTAAATACATTTTGACTTATTTTCCCTATACGGGCTTGGGGTACGGTATTTAAAATACCGCTTGATCGGGCGCACAAGTCCTGCTCCTTATGGGTGTACAGTCTTGAATAGCTTGTGCGACTTCGTTTAAACAGTCTTGTCTTACTTTAGGCTTTGGGGGGTTATTGACCGTGTCCCGGATATCCTTGGCATTATCTTACGAGATGGCCACGACCAGAGCACGGGGTGTAGGCGTACACTCGGCGTGTATAACTCTTTAATGTGGTGTGTCATTTAATTCTTAGCCCGGACAGCAGATCCCGGGCCACCAAAGATACGAGTGCATGTAAATCGTTCACAAGTTTATATTATATAATTATCCCAAGTTAATAAAAATATTTATGCCTTGTGCATTTAAATCAATTTTCAATCATTTTCAAAATGAGTCAGTCGATTTGTATTTACCAGTGTAAACTGACGTATTTTTCCCAAAAGGTTAAGTGCAGGTACTACACGAAAATAGGCTGGCTGTTTCCTAAGAGCGTCCACTATAGTCTCGCAAGCTCGGACGACAAATATCTATTGAACAATATTTTATCTTATTTGTATTTGATCCGCCTGTGGATCCGTTTCAACTACTGTGATATTTATTATTGCAATTTATTTAAAAGTTGAAATGTATCTATTCTGCTTCCGCTGTGCATTATTATATTGTGTTGATTGTCTATGACGATGCCAATTACGTCACTGTACCCCACACCGGGCCCACCGGTGACACGTGGAAATCGGGGTGTGACAGGTTGGTATCAGAGCCAACGCTGAGTGAATTAAACACTATCCTAATGTGTTTAATCTCAGTTACACAATTGCACATTCCTCGATTTTCGAGTCTAGACAAAGAACTTAGGAAATGTTCAACATTTCGTTTATTTTATTTTAATCTCATTATTTGCTTTGTCTTATATATTTGTTGTGCAACTTGTTTAATTTTTGACAGGATCATTATGCCGCCACGAATGAGAGGTCGAGGAGGATTCGCTACATCGCACGACCATGAGGCAGGACCCTCACACAGACGAGCTCCGTCAGCTACGCACCACACTGCAGCCAATGATCTTTGGGGATCATTCGCCGAGCCGGCTAGACACTCGGTGTCTATGAGCACTTCGCCATCACTACCCCAATCATTTGGGCCCCACTCGGAGAATGGGCCCCATGGTTCTCATGGATCTTACATACCGCTCCATCAGTCACCTCACCAGTACCCAGCACCAGTTTACCAGGGTCTGTATAACCCTGATGCTTTTGTGGATGAGCCAGTGGGTCATAACCCACTAGGACCGGAGGACCACTTTCCTGGTGATCACGAGATGGAAGTTGATGAAGACACGGACCCTTCTCTGCCACCGTCAGGTACGCCCAACCATCCCAACGAGATATCGGATGGGTCGCCATTTAGGGGATCACCCTACAATGGTGTGGACAGCTTTCAGGAGAGATTTAAGCAGTACGATTGGTATTACACCCCCAGCCGCCACAACTCTCCGATGCTCCAGTCTCGCCATGGTTCGCCAGTGCACTCGCAGCACCACTCTCAGCAGCAGCAGCTTCAGCAGCAGCCGCCTCTACAGCAGGACCTATCTGAGGCCCTATGGCGTGACGTGATCACTCCGTCACCACCGCCGCCACCAGTTTTACCTCCTCCGCCTCAGAGGCCAAGGAGGAATGCGCGCATGTCTACGCGCGGAGGGATTCGCATAGGCACCCCTCCACATGTTGGTAGCAGCCGCTACACGCCTCTTCCCGAGGAGTCCGAGACGGGGGAGTCTCCGCATCCCGTATCGGAGGTCACTTCAGTACCGATCCCGCCTCTGCCGCCGCAGAATTATGGAGAGCCGATTCCAGCTTATGCCAGCGCAGCTCAGTTTAACCCGTTCGAGCAAGTTTTCCCTCAGGGTTACGATTACACAGGAGACCCTTATTGGCAAGCTGTGAACTACAGCTCGCTCCCACCTAGTGGTCCATTTGGAGACACTTGGACTGCTGGGCAGTCTACCTTTGGCTACCCTCCGGGTTACCAGCAGCCACAGCCACCGCAGCCGCAGCAGTACCAGCCACCGCCACCGGCGCCTATGACGTCGCCGTCGCAGGTTCAAGAAATCCTGCATGGGATTAACAGCATGCGACGCGAGTTGCAACACGAGATGCGAGCTGATCGCCGACGCAACAGTGGCATGTCAAGAAGGTGTTTGACTTACTCAAGGGTAAGAGTAAGAAGGATCATTGAATCCTTTGATTGTTATCTCACTACTCATGTCCCTGCGTGGACATCTATTCCTGTATTCTACCCCTACGTGGGTATGTTGTTCTGTTAACCCCTGCGTGGGTTTGTTTTACTTTATTTGTTGTTGTTGTTAGTTGTTTAGCCCCTGCGCGGGCATGTTATTCATGTTATTTGAATAAAAGTCCCGTTTAGGGCAAAGATGTACTAGTACTTTATTTGAAATTTGAAATGGTTAATTTGAATTTCTCATTTTATTTATGTGCATGAATATAATATTTAAATAATGGAAAATATCAATTTTTATTTGATTTGCCATTTTATAAGAATCTTAGTAAGGTATAACCTAGCTTGAATGCCCTATTAACAGGCCTGGCCATGATGGTAGAACCTGGTTGAAAAGATTCAACTCCCTGTTAACGTCTGAGAACATGTTAACATCCCTGGCTAAGCGTGATCTGTAAAATAGCACAAGCCACCCTTTTTAATAAATTATCTACAGATTTTATCTGTATACAAGTCTATTAATGACTTGATACCTACGGGTTATGACTATGTCATATAGTGACAGTTGTGGTTTATGACTCTCTGTCTAGTAAAGGATTATTTGTTTCATTATACAATTTATAATCCTATAAAAATCTAAATTTATAATTTAGTAATTGTCCATGTGACTAGGCCTATGGTGCCAATATATATATTTTCATTCCTTGATTGCTAATATGAGCCTGAATGGAATTTATCAAATTAACTGTTAAGGTTCTTGATACCATGGTTAATAAATCGTCTAGAACGATAATACTGTTAGGTTCTAAATTAGACCTTGTCCTTTATTGTAGCTTAAAGCTACAATGGCCAAATCGGAGGAGACCAACAGTCATTCTGGGGAACACTCAGATAATGCAAAGATTCACGTTACCGGTGCAGAGTTGCAGGCACTGATAGATAACGCTGTTGCCAAAGCTATGGATAGGCAATTCAGGGAATCTAGTGGTACTCGGAGTAGGACCCGAACAGAAACGCACGCAAAGCCCAAGACTCATTCTGAGGCTCATAGTAAGCCACCCTCTAAAAAGAGTGAGCCGAAGAAAGCTGAGGATGATAATCACTCCTCCAACCACAGCAGCGTCCCAAAGCAGGAGATTAAGCTGAAGCATGACACGTACAGCAGGTCCTGTACGTACAAGTATTTTGTATCTTGCAAGCCCAGGGATTTCACTGGGGAAAAGGGAGCCGTCGATTGTATGACGTGGATTGATGAGATGGATACTGTGGTCGATATCAGCGGGTGTGCTGATAGGGATGTTGTGAAGTACGCGTCCCAGTCGTTCAAGGGAGACGCGTTAGCATGGTGGAAGTCGCTTCTACAAGCTACTGGAAAGACCGCTCTGTATAGCATGACATGGGATCAGTTTGTAGCACTGATCAAGGAGAATTTCTGTCCGCAGCATGAGGTTGAGAGAATTGAATCGGATTTTGTGTCTCTAGTTATGAAGAATCTCGATTGTCAAGCGTATCTTACTACGTTCAACACCTTATCCCGGTTAGTGCCTTATCTGGTGACCCCGGAGCCTCGTAGGATTGCTCGATTTATTGGGGGTCTGGCACCGGAGATAAAGGCAAGCGTCAAGGCTTCAAGGCCTACTACATTTAGATCAGTAGCTGATCTATCCCTCTCCCTCACTCAAGATGTCGTCAGACTTAGAGCTATGAAGAGCTCAGAGGAAAACAAAAGGAAACGTGAGGATGACACCTCACGAAGATCTGAGAAACGACACAAGGGAAACAACGACCATAGGAAAGGGTCGGGGTTCAAGAAAGGAGATCAGTCGGGTGAAAAACCCAAATGCAAGGTTTGTAGGAGGCATCACTTTGGGAGATGCAGGCAAGAATCTAAGTCCCAGTCTTTCGAGAAACGTTGTGGGATCTGCAAGTCCACAGATCATAAAGCTGTGGATTGCAAGAAAATGAAAGATGCAACCTGTTTTGGTTGCAACGAGAAAGGGCACATTCGGCCCAACTGCCCAAAGAATGCGAAGAAGGTTGATGATGGGAAGAAGACTAATGCGAGAGTCTTCAGAATGGACGCTAAGGAAGCAGTCCTTGACGACAACGTCATTACCGGTACGTTTCTTGTAAATGATGTTTTTGCTAGAGTCTTGTTTGATTCAGGAGCCGATAAGTCGTTTGTAGATGATAAGTTTTGTAAACTGTTGAACCTTCCTGTTAAAACCTTAAGCGTAAAATATGAGGTGGAATTAGCCGATGGAACCATAGAAACCGCTTCGACAGTTCTAGATGGATGTGTTATATCCATTAGGAATCATTCTTTCCCGTTATCCTTGCTTCCCTTTAAGCTAGCTGGATTCGACATAGTGATAGGCATGGATTGGTTGTCGAGTAACCAAGCCCAGATTCTGTGCAATAGAAAGCAGGTGATAGTGAAGACTCCGTCTGGTGAGTCACTTACTATTCAAGGAGATACCCAGCATGGATTGCCTGAGCAAGTGTCCATGCTCAAGGCATCCAGATGCATGCAGAAAGGATGTGTCATTTATATGGCCCAAGTTACCATTGATGAGCCGAAGCCGAAGATTGAAGATATCCCTGTTATCTCAGAATACCCTGAAGTATTCCCTGAAGAACTACCCGGGTTGCCACCGGATAGGCAAGTAGAGTTTCGGATAGACATCATTCCAGGCGCAACACCTGTAGCAAGAGCACCATATAGATTGGCACCAACGGAGATGAAGGAGTTGAGGACGCAGTTGGATGATTTGTTAGCTAAAGGTTTTATTAGACCTAGCTCGTCTCCTTGGGGAGCGCCAATCTTGTTCGTTAAAAAGAAGGATGGATCGATGCGTCTGTGCATCGATTACCGTGAGCTTAACAAGGTCACTATCAAGAATAGGTATCCGTTACCCAGGATCGACGATCTGTTCGATCAACTGCAAGGAGCAAGCTACTTCTCAAAGATTGACCTCAGGTCAGGTTATCATCAGTTGAAAGTCAAAGATGAAGATGTGCACAAGACCGCGTTTAGGACTCGTTATGGACATTACGAGTTCCTAGTGATGCCTTTTGGGCTCACTAACGCACCAGCCGCATTCATGGATCTCATGAACCGTGTCTGCAAGCCTTATCTAGATAAATTCGTCATTGTCTTTATTGACGACATCCTTATCTATTCGAAGAGCCAAGCTGACCATGAGAAACACCTTCGTTGTATTCTCAAACTTCTGCATCAAGAGAAGCTTTATGCCAAATTCTCGAAGTGTGAATTTTGGCTTCGAGAAGTCCAATTCCTTGGACATGTAGTAAGCGAGCGTGGTATCCAGGTGGATCCCGCTAAAGTAGAAGCAGTCATGAACTGGCAGGAGCCGAAGACTCCTACCGAGATTCGCAGTTTCCTCGGATTGGCAGGATACTATAGGCGATTTATCGAGAACTTTTCGAGAATTGCTGCGCCCCTAACTTCATTGACCCGTAAGAAGATTAAGTTCGATTGGGGCCCTAAGCAGCAAGAATCCTTCGATATCTTGAAGAAGAAGTTGAGCAATGCGCCAGTGTTGACATTGCCTGATGGAATAGAGGAATTTGTGGTGTATTGTGACGCATCACATACGGGCATGGGTTGCGTACTCATGCAGAAAGGCAAAGTCATTGCCTACGCTTCTCGCCAGCTAAAGGTGCACGAGAAGAACTACACCACCCACGATTTGGAATTGGGTGCGGTTGTATTTGCATTGAAGCTATGGAGACATTACTTGTATGGCACCAAGTGCATAATTTATTCGGATCACAAGAGTCTTCAGCATCTGTTCAATCAGAAGGAATTGAACATGCGTCAAAGGCGATGGATGGAAACTCTCAATGACTATGATTGCGAGATACGATACCATCCAGGCAAGGCAAATGTGGTTGCCGACGCCTTAAGTAGAAAGGAAAGGGTGAAGCCAATCAGAATCAATGCCAAGCGCATTGAGATAAGAAATAATTTGAATGAAAGGGTGTTAGCTGCACAGAAGGAAGCTGTGCTGGAAGCTAACTATACTGCAGAAAAGTTGGGAGTAACTGAGGAGCAGTTATCCCACGACAAAGATGGAATGCTACGACTAAACGGACGAATATGGGTTCCAGTATATGGAGGACTTCGGGATGTTATCCTCCAGGAAGCCCACAGCTCTAAATACTCAGTTCATCCTGGAGCAGATAAGATGTACCAGGATTTGAAATCAAACTACTGGTGGATTGGTTTGAAGAAGTCAGTAGCTGAGCATGTAGCTAAATGTTTGACTTGTGCGCAAGTCAAGGCTGAGCATCAGAAACCGTCAGGTTTGCTTCAACAGCCTGAAATTCCCAAATGGAAATGGGAAATGGTGACAATGGATTTCATCACCAAGTTGCCGAAGACGAAAAAGGGAAATGATACCATATGGGTCATAGTAGATAGACTAACTAAGTCAGCTCATTTTCTACCCATCAAAGAGACGTATAGCTCAGATATGTTAGCTCAATTATACGTCGCATTTTTGGAAGAGTTTCCAGCAATCGTTGGGCACTCGTTTGAATTTTAGTACGGCCTATCATCCTCAGACTGATGGTCAGAGTGAGCGTACTATTCAAACCTTGGAAGACATGCTTCGTGCATGTGCGATCGACTTGGGTGGTAGTTGGGATAAGAACCTACCACTGATTGAATTCTCCTACAACAACAGCTACCATTCCAGCATAAAGGCTGCGCCTTTTGAGGCCCTATACGGTAGAAAGTGTAGATCGCCCATTTGTTGGGCAGAAGTTGGAGATGTCCAGTTGTCTGGACCAGATATCGTCTTTGAGACGACAGACAAGATCGTTCAGATCCGTGATCGTTTGAAAGCTGCCAGGGATAGGCAGAAAAGTTATGCGGATCCTAAGCGCAAGGATTTTCACTTCAATGTAGGTGATAAAGTGTTGCTCAAAGTATCGCACTGGAAGGGTGTAATGCGATTTGGAAAGAAAGGCAAGCTAAGCCCGAGATACATAGGACCTTTCGAGATAATCGAACGTGTCGGGGCAGTCGCTTATAAGTTAAACTTGCCTGAGGAACTTAGCGCCATTCATAATGTGTTCCACATCTGTAACTTGAAGAAGTGTTTCGCTGACGAATCACTGGTTATACCGCATAAAGATATACACATAGACGAGAGTCTAAAATTTGTGGAAAAACCTTTGTCGATTGAGGATCGACAGGTAAAGAAACTTCGAAGGAAGCACGTGCCTATTGTTAAGGTCAAGTGGGATGCCCGTAGAGGTCCCGAATACACGTGGGAAGTGGAATCCACGATGAAAGAAAAATATCCCCATTTGTTTGAATAAATCTCGGGGTCGAGATTTCTTTTAAGGGGGTGAGGATGTAACACCTCGAAAAATTTCGTCCAATAATGTCTTGACACGTGTCATAAGGTTCCGGTATGTGAAAACATACTTTAGGAGGACTAAAAGTGACAAACAGTGAAAACTATGGAACGTAAGGGTCCAAAGTGTCAACAATGGATAAATAGGCTCTATGATAACCCTACATAATGTTTATAACCTTAAACGGATGGTTCATGGATCATACGACGCGGAAATTGCACAAAAGTGAAGTATTGCAAACTATAGGGGCCGAAAGTTTCAACATGTTTAATTTATACCTCTGAGTGAACTTTTGGCAGACCCGAAGCTTCGTAAAGCTAAAATATACTCACTAGAATGTGTGGTTAAAATTTCATGAAGTTTCGTCAACGTATGAGAAAGTTATGGCCAAAACCGTAACTATAGGGGCTAAAAGTGTCAACATGTTGAATTTATACCTCTGAGTGATCTTTTGGCAGACCCGAAGCTTTGTAAAGCTAAAATATACTCACTAGAATATGTGGTAAAAATTTCATGAAGTTTCGTTATCATAGGAGAAAGTTATGGCCAAAACCGTACTTGAGGGGTTAAAAGCGTCAACGTCGAATTTTATGGCTTTTCGGGCGAGCGCAAAGTTAAACGAGGACATTACCATGTTGGTAAATGTCCAAGGGTTCTTAAAAACCAGATTCGAGGGTTTACGAGTCAAGATTCATGGCCAAATCATCGCAACCAAAGTACAGGGACCAAAGCTGCAACTTTAAATCAAAGTTTGGGAGCTGCAGGGCTGCACAGTTGCAGCAATTCGCGAACAGGGGGCTGTTTAGCCTGAATTTTGAGTGCTTGACAGC
The DNA here is from genome assembly GCF_002127325.2 of Helianthus annuus. Classification (NCBI taxonomy): domain Eukaryota; kingdom Viridiplantae; phylum Streptophyta; class Magnoliopsida; order Asterales; family Asteraceae; genus Helianthus; species Helianthus annuus. The sequence continues at coordinate 120,889,344 of NC_035435.2, forward strand.
TTTTTCCACCTCTAAAACCCACCAATGGATGGCCATGCATGTCTTGGACACCTGTGAGCTTCCTATAACAGCTGAAACCTCCTTAAATCAGATCAATTCATCAATTCTTGAGCACTTGTGTAGTAACCAAGATCACTAGCAAACTTCAAAAATTCACAAGACCCTTCTGGAGCATTTCTGGACATCAAGGCCGATTCCTAGTAATCACTAAGCATCAATAGGACCTTTGTAAGCTTCTAATTCAGTCTCTAATTCGTTTTTGCATCGATTATTAGTAAAAGTCAAACTGGTTGTTCTTATACTTTGACTTTCTGATTAAACGAGTTTCAATCAGTCATTTCTCGAATTGAAACCAGATTTATGTTGGTATTTATGTGGGAAACAAACCCTCTAAAGGGTACTATCTGAATCCCACTATATGCATGCTAATTGTCGAGTCAAACGTGATTCTAAAAAGTCAACAGAAGTGATTTTTGCAAAAATAAGCTTAGATGTTAATATAAAGGACATGCAATCTGTTTGATCATCATAAATAACTTGTAATACATATAAGAATGTGTTTTATCATCATCAACTCGACAATCTATGGTATAGATATGAATCGGAACCGAAAGTCTTGTAAAACGACTAATTCGTAGACTATCGATTCGGATTCGTACATGCATGTTCGAGATCTATATTGGAAAGTATTTTTGACCATTTTTATTTTGGTAAAACTTTCTGGAATTTTTGTTGATTGAGTCTATGCTTAGCCGATTAAATTGCATGTTTCCGATTATGCTTAAAAGTTGACTATTTTGCCCTTTTTGATATAAAACGTGATTTTTGGAAAAGTGAAAGGATAGAAATCTTTATTTCTAATATATAAACTTGCACCGAAAATTTCGGATCAGTTGGTGGTCCAGATTTTGAGTTATGGCCATTAGCGTAAAACTATGTTCTTAATTTACATAAACGGCCCTTTTCGCATATGACCTATTTCTGGCCACGTTTTGGTATAAAACTTTTTACCAACTGATGTACTATAATATTCTGGGAATTTTGATGATTTTTAATTAATTTTTGGCTGAACGGATCCTAGATCGCCTAGTTATTTCGGGTTATGTCGGTTTTGACCGTTTAAGCCATAAAATGAGTTTTACACATCCTTTTGACCCGAAACCTTTTCCTACTGATTTTATATGTTAAATAAATTATTTTGAGCCTTCTGGAAATATAAAAATCTCAGCTTTCATATATAAACCCGGAAACGGCTCTAAATCGCATATTTAGCGTTTTAAGCGCATAGTAAGCGTTATACTTGTTTTAAACCTATAAGACTTATACCTACTGATGTAAATTACATATTTTCATATAATAACAGTAAGTATAATATTTTGAACTCAGGTTTCCAGTTTTGGCAGTTTTAGCCCTTGTGAAATTACTAAAATACCCCTACGGTGCATAGTTTGATTTTAAATGATAAATTTGATATATGGGTCATACCCTACTGATATAATATGTTATATTAAGTATATTTACTGTATGAACCAGACCCGAAACTCAGATTTCTAATTTGACTCTTTTATAATCTTTTAAAAAGACCAAAATGCCCTTCTAAGGCATAAATTGAGTTTAAAATTATTCCGGGCAATATAGAACATAACTTACTGATATTATATCATATTTAAAGCATATTATATCAGGGAACTTGCATTTGAATCATTTGTCTACCCGTATCGCCCTTTTTGCGTTCGGTTCGGTTTACGTAACTAGTTTGCGTAAATTGACCGAAACGGGTCAAACGTTATCATTTTTATTTGAAAATCCAGAATGTATTTAGTATACCCATATTATACAAGTATTCAAACTTGTCGGGTCTAAATCACATTCTATCCGGTCTTTCGCTTAATCGTGCGTAAACCGTATCATTCTTAAAACTAACCGGTCAAAGCTTAGGCTTAAATAAAAGACCCGTTAGGAATCTAATAGGTTAATTATAAACCTTTGTTCCAGATTAGGAGGCCCAGTAAAAGCTACCACACTTACCGTTTGTGTTACATACTTGCTCAGGTAAATACATTTTGACTTATTTTCCCTATACGGGCTTGGGGTACGGTATTTAAAATACCGCTTGATCGGGCGCACAAGTCCTGCTCCTTATGGGTGTACAGTCTTGAATAGCTTGTGCGACTTCGTTTAAACAGTCTTGTCTTACTTTAGGCTTTGGGGGGTTATTGACCGTGTCCCGGATATCCTTGGCATTATCTTACGAGATGGCCACGACCAGAGCACGGGGTGTAGGCGTACACTCGGCGTGTATAACTCTTTAATGTGGTGTGTCATTTAATTCTTAGCCCGGACAGCAGATCCCGGGCCACCAAAGATACGAGTGCATGTAAATCGTTCACAAGTTTATATTATATAATTATCCCAAGTTAATAAAAATATTTATGCCTTGTGCATTTAAATCAATTTTCAATCATTTTCAAAATGAGTCAGTCGATTTGTATTTACCAGTGTAAACTGACGTATTTTTCCCAAGAGGTTAAGCGCAGGTACTACACGAAAATAGGCTGGCTGTTTCCTAAGAGCGTCCACTATAGTCTCGCAAGCTCGGACGACAAATATCTATTGAACAATATTTTATCTTATTTGTATTTGATCCGCCTGTGGATCCGTTTCAACTACTGTGATATTTATTATTGCAATTTATTTAAAAGTTGAAATGTATCTATTCTGCTTCCGCTGTGCATTATTATATTGTGTTGATTGTCTATGACGATGCCAATTACGTCACTGTACCCCACACCGGGCCCACCGGTGACACGTGGAAATCGGGGTGTGACATTATTAAACTTATGCTTGGACTTTAAACTTATGAACTGTGGAACTTATGATTTGGACTTACGTTTTATGCTTCCGCTGTTAACTTAAAATCGGTTACCTTCTTTAGGTCACCAATCGTATTGTGGTTGGTTTTATTTACTTAATTGTGTTGTTCAATATGATTGGTGGCTCGATCCTGGTCATGTCACGCCTCCAAGCGGTGATACTCCGCATGGTGGATTTTGGGGGTGTGACAGTTTGTTTGGATGGAAGGAATGACCGAGTCCGAAAACATTTTTGGTAGACCTGACATTGTTCTAGGTTTATCTGACAGTCTCAAGGCTTGGATGTAGGCGTTTAACATTACCACATAGATGTTTGTATCAGTAAAGCATGCATGGATTTTTTACAAAACACATCCTTTGATTTATTCAAACCCTTTGTTTTGTGCATTTTTACATATGGTTTAAGTAGTCACTTTTTACTTACCATACATGACATTTGTTTACACATTGCATGATTTATATTTGACAATAGACATGGTTTATACATAAACATTTGACATTCGGTTTAAACAAAACATTTTTGGTGGTTTGTTTGGGTAAGTGATTTAAGTAACGAGACGTGTGTAATATGATAAAAGCATGGTGGATATGTCGCTGGTACTTCCTATATATAAGTGCTTTTATGATATTACATATCGTAGCGTTATTTAAACCATTTCAAGTTGGACATAATACATTTTACACTTATATCACATCTTCATGAAACATTGTTTTACAAACAACATATTTTATACAAACCCATTTTACTTGGTCATTTATTTATCTGTGCATCTTTCTTTTATATCATCTGATTTCTTATCACTGTTTGTATGATTTATAAAAGAAAACATTTTACAAGGTTCATGACTAACTTTTGACAAACATTTTCTTTAAACTTACAAGTCATGAATCAAATTTTAATCAAACCTATGTATCTCACAGGCATTTTTATGCTGGCGTACCTATTTTCACATGTGTTTTTCAGGAGATGATGCATAGGATTGATCAAGATACACTTAGGCGGACTTGGGCCTTAGTGACAATAAAAGATGCAAGACTAGTTAATATATGTTATGTTACTTTGATTTTAAGACATTGTAACTTCTTTTAATCAATAAAACAAAATTTCAATTTCCATGTGTTATGAAACAATGATTCTGTTACAACACTCCCCGACGATTCCGCCGCGATTTGTTGTTTTACACGGTCGGGGTGTGACAGAAGAGTTGGTATCAGAGCTCATGGTTATAGGGAATTAGGTTAGTCTATAACCTTCCTAGGACCCTAACACAAGATTCTTGCGTTTAGATCTTAAAACAATGCCGTCACCTATCCTGAGGCGACAAGCACAACAAGAACATAAATTTCGAATCTGCTTCAAAAACCAATTATCTGTTCTAGGATGATTGATTACTAGGTTTTGAACCCTCTAAGTTTCAAAATCTCGTCAAAGTTGGGTCTTATAATGTGAACACGTGCAATCTGGAAGGGTGGATGCCTGTACTCTGAGTTTTCTGTCTAAGGCTAGAGTGTTCGTACAAATCCACATAATCGGACCAGTCACTCTTACCTGGGAACTCTTGGGGTGAGTGTCCACTTATAGGCTAAAGCATGTCTTCGTGATACATTAATATGACCCGCTTACTTTGATTAGTTACCGTCTCATTTGTTTGCCTTAGGTAACAAACAAATGATCGCAATTTTTATGCATTATCATTCTATTTTGATTATCCGATAACATTTCACTTGTTTCCTCCTATGTCTTCCATTTCCTCTAGAATGTCTCTTCATCGCAGCGACGCTCAGATGTCCGAGCAGACTACCAAATTTGCCCAACGAATAGGCGAAGTAATCCAGAAGACTGTCGAATTAGCTGTTGCCATGTCTCGTCTCAATGATGAAGCCACCCGAAAAGCATCAAAGGAAGCAGAAGCCAAGCCTTCGAAAAGGTCAAAGAAGCGTAAAGCTTCAAAGAATCCTCCAGCCGTTGCACCAAAACAGGCAGGACCTAGCCAGGTGGCAACACCACCAGCCAAGAAGCCATACAACAGAACTGCACCCTTGTGCCACCAATGTAACCTTCATCATCATGCCAGTGTGAAGTGCCACAAATGCCAAATTTGTGGACTTATAGGTCATACAGCTAGGGTTTGCCGAGCTGTTCCATGGTGCAATCGATGCAACCGTCATCATCCGAATCACATACCTTGCTTCAAATGTACCCACTGTGGACGATGGGGACATCTGGTTGGCGTGTGCCGCTTTGCTACCCAAAACAAAGCTGTTGCAAATCTGACCCATGGATGAGCATTTGGCTGTTTAATAGATGTCGCTGCTTTGAATAATTTGAATCTTATGCTTTTGTATCTTTTATTGAACCCTGAAACAATTTGTTTTGTTTATAAATAAATTGTTGTTCACAATTCTGATGTACAAGTGTACTTACATGTGTGTATGGCATTTCCCTATAATACCTACATCAAGGAACTATATTCTTTACAAACTACTCTTGTGATTCTCCCTTTCAAGTGATCTCTCATGATTTCCTCGCAAAATTTAAGTACTCGTTTCATTCTAAAGAAACAAAGTATAGAATATAAGTGACAATTTTTAGACAATTACTCAAAATGTCACTTTAAATCCTTGGTTAGATAACTAAGGGTAATTTTTCGATCTCATACCCATTACATTCTGGTTTTCATAACAACATGCATAGTATAAGTTTTCAAAACAACCTTCAGGATTTCAAAATATTTCATATAGTTTAAAAACAATTTTAACACAGTACATTTACTTAATATATCAAGTGCATGATTTCAAAAGCATTACCCATGTTTTCAAAAACCTTATACATAATTCCAAAATTCATCTCGCATGATTTAAAAACATTTTATAAACATATTTACCTACTACATCTACCGTATGATTTCAAAAGTGTTATGTAAGGTTTCAAAAACATTAAACACATTTCTAAAGAATTCCATGCATAGTTTTCAAAAACATTCCACTCATATGATTGACTTAACATATGTTGTACCCAACCTCCAAATTCTGCTTCATATGTCGTCTTGGCATATCTAGCACCTCAACTTCATGAGCATTTTACCTCATGTTTTGACTTAAGCACGTCCAGTGCAAGGTTTCAAAACATCTTCAAATTCCAAAATCCATAAAGGATCTTCTTATCTTCACAATTAGATCCTTGTGGATGATTATCACTTAAATCGGAATCCTTAATTGAATTCTTTGTATGCCTTAATACGTACATTACGATTCAATAAGGACAAGCCGAATTCCTATTAAGATCTTCCTATCTTTATAGTTAGATTCTTGAAAATGTTTAAAGTGCCAAATGAAATCCACGGATTGGATTCCTGGTGTGCTTTAAATACATGTGCACAGTTAAATTAAACAAAATGATAACAAATTGAAGATCAAGTTAAACAACTTTGTGGTTATGTGATTACGTGTTATGTGTTTTCTTTTGTGTTTTTATTTCCATTATCCAAATCCTCGTAGAATCTTCCATGAGTAATTCACAGTAGGATATCCAAAGGTACTACCTTAAATCCTTAATGGGCTTCTACGTAATAGGTAAGACCATTGGATTATATAGTACCATTCCATAATTCAAAAGAGACCCCTTGAGTGGTCTAGTTAAAAAGATTTATTCAGGATCTGGTTAAGAATAACATGTGATGCTATAGCTGAAAAGACTCCTTGGTGGTCTATTTAAAGAGATCATTTATTGATATAATTAAAAGGATCCTATGGTGGTCTAGTCACACTCATCACAGGTTTGTTCATTTGGTTTTCCCCTACACATTATAAAATGCACTGTGCGGACTATGCAAGGAATTACGTAATTATGGATGCATACATAATTATGAAATTCAGTGCACAGAAACCTCAGTAAAATTATTCATGTGTAAGAACCTATAGTGGCAAAAATAACGAAATGTGAACGATGTAATGGAGGTACGGTGGACGCACCAATGGCGCTTCATATACTTGTATATAAGTGTCCCTCTTACATTGCGAGCATGATGTTATTAAAGTTACTAGAAGTTCAGAACCCAAACTAGTGTTGTTTTATCTTTTCGACTTCATGTTTTGAGCTCTCACAAGTTTCCTCTAAATAAAATTTCGGGACGAAATGTCCTGAAGTAGGGGAGACTGTGACACATGTGCCTCCACGGCCATCAAACAGATACCAAATCAATGAAATATTGTATTTCATACTTGAAATTTGTATAAATATGTGTATCATTTATACATATCAAGTCTTGTTCGATTTCGAGCTCTAAATCGCTTTCTGGAAGGTTATACGCGAACTGATGCGTAAACGTAATCAGTTTAACACGAAAAACACTCCGGAATAGTGACATGGGCTTAACATACCTTAAATGACCTTTACATAACTTAGAAATAAGTTTTGGAAGGTTTGGTGTGTCGAAATCAAGTTTATTCGATTACAGGGACTAATTTCAACAAACTGCAAAAGTATGCTGATTCATACTGTAATGAACACTCTGGAATATGATCATAAGTTAAACATGCCCTAAATATCCTTTACATAGCTTAGAAGTAGGCTTAGAGGTGTTTGGTGCGCAAAAATAAACTTGTTTGATCAACAGGGACTAAAAGCGTCAAAAAGTGTATAAGTTTGCATTTTCGCGCATATCTTACGTTCTGAATATATCAAGACATCCAAAAAAATTTTGTAATCATTAAAATATTTTATTTTTGTGATTCGCTTGATAAAATTCCATTCGTCGCGTAATTTGGATCGTTTTTCGCGTCCGTTCGTGTTTCGTCGTAATTAACCGAATAACGTGATCGTACAACCAAACGAACTGACAGCCGGTATATTTTCAAGCATATTTCATGTCCCTTATGTTTAGGCATCATTGTAGAGCCTTGATAATGGCTTAACGTGCCTTAAACGTGGCAAAATGGGGCTCAAACACTTGCAGGGACCAAAACTGCACATTTTAAAACTATTTGCTGAACAGACTTCGGATGCGGGCCGCGTAAGCCTGCCCTGGCTCTTACGCGGGGCGCGAGCGTCCCCCAGATCTGCAGAATCTGATTTCCAGCTTGTTCCAGCTGTTACCCTCATTTGCACATGGTTTTAAACATTCTATGGGCTCATTTAGGGGTGCCCATGGTATTCTAAATCAGGGGGTGCACATGTACGGCTCAGATCGAAGCTCGTTTATCGAGGAATGATCTTAACGGTTACCCGAAAACTATATAAACCCCAAGCTTTTCATTTGCAACCCACACTTTGATCTGATTTCTCTAAGTTGAAGCCTAAAAACCTTCATACCTGAGAAATTTTGGATCAAATCCCCATTGCTTGGACCTCTTGTAAGTATTCTTTCGTGCGTTTATGTCACACCCCAATATTTCCACGTATTACCGGTGGGCCCGGTGGGGAGTATCGTGACGTAGTTGATATCATCATAGTCAATTTATCACAGTTCAATGCACAGCGGAAGTCTAAAGTAAAAATATTACAAACCGAATCGAAAGTAACATAAGTATTACAAACGGAATGTAAAAGGATCCACAGGCGGATCAAAACAAAAGAAGATAATTATTCAACAGATTTTTAAGCATCTAAAGCTTGCAAGACTCTTTATTGATACTAGGAGTAGCCAGCCCATTTCGCTTAGTAACTGCACCTAACCTTTTTGGAAAATACGTCTGTTTACACTGGTAAATACAATTAACTGACACTTTTAAAAATGTTTTAAGAAAATTTATTTAAATGCACAAGGCACAAATAATCTTTTATAACTTGGGATAATTATTTAAAAATAATCTTGTAAAAGAATTATATGTTTGTTATACGTTTAGTAGCCCGAGTTGAATACCGGGTTAAAGATTAATAGACACACCACATAATATAACCCATGGCGAGTTATTCTCGAACAGGCGGGTTCATTATTTTACATACGCATCGGCAGGTGTATGCCTACACCCCGTGCTTAAGTCGTGGCCATTTCAATGAATGAGCCGAGGATATCCAGGACATGGTCATTAACCCCCCAAAGGCTTAGAACAAACAAAACAGATTAAATGGGTTATCTCAATGATTTAACCTTCATATGGTTAAAAATTCAATACCCGACCAAGCGGTATTTTATATACCGTACCCCAAGCCCGTATAAGGGAAAATAAGTTAAAAGTATTTACCTGAGCAAATTATACAAATTTATCCCAGCCGTATATAATCAGCAAGTGCAAATATCTTTTACTGGGCTCCTAAATCTGGAACGAAGGTTTTAATAACCTATTAGATTCCTAACGGGTCTTATATAAGTTTAAACTTAGACCAGTTAGTTTTCAAAGAAAAGTATACGGATCAAAACGCAAGATTAAGCGAAGACCGGTTTAGAATGTGATTTAGACCCGACAAGTTTGAAGACTTGTATAATATGGGTAAACTAAACACATTCTGGATTTTGAGATAAAAATGATAAGGTTTGACCCGTTTCGGTTAATTTATGCAAACTAGTTACATAAACCGCACCAAACACGAAAAATGCATAACGGGTAAACAAAAGAGTCATGAACAGGTTTCCTAAGTTAATATGCCTTAAATATGTTGGGATATCAGTAGGATACCTTCCATTATGCCCAAAACGCATTTAAGCTCAAATTAAGCCCCGTAGGGGTATTTTGGTCATTTTAAAGGTTATAAAAGAGATTAAAAATTAATCTGAGGTTCTGGTCTGAAATGATCAGTAAAAATAATTATTTTTGCTTGTCATGTCAGTAGGGTATTGCATGTATCTGAAATTTAACATTTATAGCCAAACTATGCATCGTAGGGGCATTTTGGTCATTTCACATAAGCTTTAAAGGTTAAATTTGGAAATCTGAGTTCAAAACTTTTGCTTACTGTTAAAATATATAAAAATTTTCTTAAAACATCAGTAGGTATTAAGTCTTATTTTTCAAAAATAGTTTTAATCCATAATACGCGTTTAAAACGCGTAAAAAGTCGATTTTAGATGATTTTCAGGCTATATAAGGAAAGCTGAGATTTTTATCAGTACAGAAGGCTTAAAATATTTTATTTAACATATAAAATCAGTAGCTAAAGGTTTGGTATCAAAATGTTATGTAAAACTCATTTTATTAGCAAAAAGGGTATAACCGACAATTACCGAATCAAGGCAAGAACCCTATGTTATGATCAGTTTAAAAATAAATAAAAATCTTCAAAAATCCCAAAATATTATATTACATCAGTGGGTAAAAGTTTTGGTGTCAAAATTCAGGCTTAAATAGGCTTTATGCCAAATATACCGTTTAATTAATAAAAAGCTTTCAAATTACGATATTGAGCATAACTCCTAATTTAGACCTCAAACTGATGTCAAATTTTTAGGACATGTTTATAAATCAGTAATAAAGGTTTTTGTCTTCTCACATTTTCAAAAATCTCGTTTTAAGGTCAAAAGGGCATAATGGCCAACATTTAAGCAATTAACAGAAACATGCAAATGAATCGGATAATTAAGGAACCATATAGTATAACCTCAGAGGGTTTTACTAACTTATAATATGGTCCTAAAGGAACCTTAAGGCATATCTAAAACTAGCTAAATCGGGTCAGAACTAAAAGTCTACTTTTGCGACTTTCGGTTCCGAACCGAGCCTATACTCAGAATTATCGGGTTGAACATGCTTAGACATGTTCTTACATTATTTACCAAGTTATTTTAGTGTTAAAACAGGTTTCATAACTTCTATATTGCTAATTATGAATTTATTTGCAAAAATAGCTTCTGTTGACTTTTTAATATTAAGTTTGACCCGACAATTGACTAAGTTAGAGTGATAATCAGTGAGTGCCCTTTTAAGGGTTTATTAACCACATAATTACCAACTCATAGCCATTTTCAATTCTAAAAATGACTGGACCATTAGTGATTAATCACTAAGTCAAAGCTTAATTACGACAGCTTTGACTTTTGGTCATTAAGCTAATGAAACTTGAACTAGAGAAGCTAAGAATGCTTACAAAGGCTCTTAGCATGAATTAGGAACTTGAGGAAACTTGCTTGAAGTCCAGAGAGCTCCAGAGAGTGTGTTGAGAATGATATTTGTGAATGAGCAATGAACTAGTAAACCAACAAGTTCTTATATAGCCAAATAAACTTCACAAGATCATTACACATAAGCCTACAGGTGATTCCTGATCATCCCAGGTGTCCCCTATGCATGTAAAACCATTGGTTCAGCCCCTGGGATCGAAAACCACCATGCAAAGGCGGAGTAACCTGCTGTACCTGCAGCTGTCCATATTACTGCCCAGTTACAGGTCTTACCGACCGTAAGCCTAATCCCTTACGGTCTGTATCCGTAATTCAAATTGTATCGCCAGTTAAGCCTTCTTACGGACCGTAGGGCGAAAGCTTTGCGGTCCGTAAGCCTTCCATCAGAGACAAAATTTTTGAGAACTTTTATATTTGATCATGCAACTTTTTAACTCGAATCTATAGTCATTTTCAGCAGGAATGGTCCACATGATCAGGTCTGCATTGTTCAGAATGTATTGCCATGCATTAGTGTTTCCTTGGAGTCTTTTGAGATGGCCATTGAATGACGAATTGTCGGTTTTTGCACATGTGACTTTATTTATTGAAAGTTGAATAATTTATCACAAATTTAACCGGATGCTTATGAATTCTTTTATCAGATATTCATGAGGGTGTATTTATATTTTACAAAGCTTTGGGAACATTAAAAGGTCACTCAGAGGTAGAATTAACATATTGACACTTTTAATCCCTCCAGTTATCTTTTAACATGATCCGAGTTTATGACACGTGTCTTTATAATATTGGTCGTGATTTTACGAGGTGTTACATCCTCACCCCTTTAAAAGAAATCTCGACCTCGAGATTTACTGAAATAAATGAGGATACTTCTGTTTCATTGTGGACTCAACCTCCCACGTGTATTCGGGACCTATACAGGCATCCCATTTAACCTTCACAATCGGTACATGTTTTCTTCGAAGCTTCTTAACCTGTCGATCCTCGATCGACAAAGGTTTTTCAACAAACTTTAAGCTCTCATCGATATGCACATCCTTATGTGACATGGCTAGCGATTCATCGGCTAGGCATTTCTTCAAATTGCAGATGTGAAACACATTATGGATTCCACTGAGCTCTTCAGGCAGGTTTAACTTATAAGCCACTATTCCGACACATTCGATGATCTCGAATGGTCCTATGTATCTTGGGCTTAACTTGCCTTTCTTGCCAAAACGCATTACCCCTTTCCAGGGTGATACCTTAAGTAACACCTTGTCACCTACCTCGAATTTCAGAGGTTTACGCCTTTTATCTGCGTAGCTTTTCTGCCTATCCCTGACAGCTTTGAGACGATCACGTATCTGCATAATCTTATCTGTCGTCTCCAGGACTATATCAGGTCTTGTTAGTTGGACATCTCCAACTTCCGCCCAGCAAATCGTCGTCCTGCACTTTCTCCCATACAAGGCTTCAAAAGGTGCAGCTTGAATACTGGAGTGATAGCTATTATTATACGAAAATTCAATCAATGGAAGATGATCATCCCAACTTCCACCTAAATCAATAACACAAGCCCTTAACATATCATCCAGCGTTTGAATTGTACGCTTGCTTTGACCATCCGTCTGAGGATGATATGCAGTGCTGAAGTTTAATCGAGTGCCTAGGGATTGTTGAAAGCTTTTCTAAAAATGTGATGTATACCTTGTATCCCTATCGGAGATGATAGATACTGGCACTCTGTGAAGAGATACAATCTCGTCCACGTACAACTGAGCTAACTTATCTGAGTTATGTGTTTCCTTAATAGGTAAGAAGTGAGCTGACTTAGTCAACCTGTCAACTATAACCCAAATAGTATCATTTCCTTGCTTTGTCTTCAGTAACTTAGTGATAAAATCAATAGTTACCATTTCCCACTTCCAAGTGGGAAGTTCAGGCTGTTGCAGCAAACCTGACGGCTTCTAGTGTTCTGCCTTAACTTGAGCACACGTCAGACATTTAGCCACATAAGTGGCTATTGATTTCTTCAAACCTATCCACCAGTAATTTGCCTTTAAATCCTGGTACATCTTGTCACTTCTAGGATGAACAGAATACTTGGAATTGTGGGCTTCCTGAAGGATCTCATCCCTGAGTCCTCCATAAATTGGAACTCATATTCGTCCATTCAATCTTAGGATTCCATCCTTGTCATATGATAACTGTTCAGCAGTTACTCCCAATTTTGCATTCGGATAGTTGGCTTCTAATACAGCTTCCTTCTGAGCGGCTGACAATATTTCATTTAGGTTATTCTTTAATTCAATACTCTTGGCATTGATTCTAATGGGCTTAACCCTTTCTTTTCTGCTCAAGGAATCGGCGACCACATTCACCTTACCTGGATGGTATCAGATTTCACAATCATAATCATTCAGTGTCTCCATCCATCGACGCTGTCTCATGTTCAGTTCCTTCTGGTTAAACAGATGTTGAAGGCTCTTGTGATCAGAATAGATCACACACTTGGTACCATATAAATAATGCCTCCAAAGTTTTAGTGCAAACACAACGGCACCCAACTCCAAATCGTGGGTGGTGTAATTCTTTTCGTGCACCTTTAATTGTCGGGAAGCATAGGCAATAACTTTGCCCTTCTGCATAAGCACACATCCCACACCTGTGTGTGATGCATCATAGTAAACCACAAATTATTCAATTCCTTCAGGCATTGTCAACACAGGTGCATTGCTTAACTTCTGTTTAAGAACATCAAAGGATTCTTGTTGCTTAGGACCCCAATCAAACTTGATATTCTTGCGAGTTAATGAAGTTAGGGGTGCAGCAATCCTTGAGAAGTTTTCAATAAAACGCCTATAATATCCTGCCAAACCCAAGAAGCTACGAATCTCTGTGGGCATCTTTGGCTCTTGCCAATTCATGATAGCTGCAATCTTAGCGGGATCCACCTGGATACCACGCTCGCTAACCACATGTCCAAGAAATTGGACTTCACGAAGCCAAAACTCACATTTTGAAAACTTGGCGTAGAGCTTCTCTTGCTGAAGAAGTTTCAGAATACATCGAAGGTGCTTTTCATGATCAGTCTGGTTCTTCGAATAAATGAGGATGTCATCAATGAAGACGATGACAAACTTGTCCAAGTAGGGTTTGCAAACGCGATTCATGAGATCCATGAACGCTGCTGGTGCATTAGTGAGCCCGAAAGGCATTACCAAGAACTCGTAGTGACCATAACGAGTTCTGAATGTAGTCTTATGCACATCTTCATCTCTAACCTTCAATTGATGGTAGCCTGACCTTAAATCAATCTTGGAGAAATAACTTGCCCCTTGCAGTTGATCAAACAGATTGTCGATCCTGGGCAATGGATATCTATTCTTGATTGTAACCTTGTTAAGCTCACGATAATCGATGCATAGAAGCATCGATCCATCTTTTTTCTTCACAAACAGGATCGGTGCTCCCCAAGGAGACGAACTAGGTCGAATAAAACCTTTTGCCAACAAATCATCTAGCTGAGTCCTCAACTCTTTCATCTCTGTCGGTGCTAACCTGTAAGGTGCTCTTGCAATAGGTGCTGCTCCAGGAATGAGGTCAATTCTGAACTCCACTTGCCTATCTGGGGGTAAACCAGGTAGTTCTTCAGGGAATACTTCTGGAGATTCAGAGATAACAGGGATGTCTTCAACCTTAGGCTTTGGTTCATCAATAGTTACCTGTGCCATGTAAATGACACAACCCTTCTTCAAACACCTTGATGCCTTAAGCATAGACACTTGCTTAGGCAACCCATACTGAGTGTCCCCTTGTATGGTAAGTGGCTCACCATACGGAGTCTTGATAATCACTTATTTCTTGTCACAAACAATCTGGGCTTGGTTATGAGATAACCAATCCATGCCAATGACTATGTCGAAACCAGCTAGTTTCAAAGGAAGCAAAGATAACGGAAAAGAGTGGTTCCTAATGGATATAAAGCATCCATCTAACATGGTTGAAGCAGTTTCTATGGTACCATCGGCCAGTTCTACTTCATATTTTATGCTTAGGGTTTTAGCAGGCAGATTTAATAACTTACAAAACTTATCATCAACAAATGACTTATCTGCACCCGAATCAAATAATACCCTTGCATAAACATCATTGATAAGAAAGGTACCTGTTATCACGTTGTCATTCTGAATTGCTTCCTATGCATCCATCTGAAAGACCCTAGCATTGATCTTCTTGCCTTCCTCAGGTTTATTGGCATACTTTGGGCAGTTAGACTTGATATGCCCCTTCTCGTTATAGTTGTAACAAGTCGCATCCTTTATCTTCTTACAGTCCAATGTCTTATGCTCACTAGACTTACAAATCCCACTAGCCCTAGGCTGCGATTGGGATTTCGATTCATACCTGCACTTTCCCGGATGACGCTTCTTGCAGATCTTGCATTTGGGCTTCTCACCCGACTGTTGGTTATCCTTCTTGAACCCTGAACTCTTCTTGTTTTCAGAGTTCCCTTTATGCTTCTTATCAGAACGGTGTGAGCCCCCATCCTCACGTTTCCTTTTCCCTTCATCAGAATTTCTAAGCGATCTCTGCCTGACCGCATCAAGGGTAAGGGATAATGACAAATCAGCTACAGACCTAAAGGTAGTAGGTCGAGAGGCTTTTACACTAGCTTTGATCTCCGGGGCTAACCCCCCCCCC
Source organism: Helianthus annuus (assembly GCF_002127325.2). NCBI lineage: Eukaryota > Viridiplantae > Streptophyta > Magnoliopsida > Asterales > Asteraceae > Helianthus > Helianthus annuus. The sequence continues at coordinate 120,904,960 of NC_035435.2, forward strand.
CAATGAAACGGGTTATACGTTTTGGTTCCGGTGTCACCAAGTAAGGAACCAGTCGAGACATGGTGTTAAAACTTGTGAGATATGCCTGACACTCTAAGTTCTTCATAACCAATGTCAGAAAGTCAGTTTCGATCTTCTCAACTTCATGTTGAGGACAGAAATTCTCTTTGATCAAAGTAACAAACTGAGCCCATGTTAAGTTGTATAACGGAATCTTTCCAGTAGCTTGGATTAAAGACCTCCACCAAGCTAGAGCTTCTCCCTTGAACGATTGTGAAACATACTTCACAATATCTTGCTCTGCACACCCACTAATATCAACTACTGTATCTATCTCATCTAGCCACGTCATGCAATCAATGGCTCCTTTTTCCCCAGTGAAATCCCTGGGCTTGCAGGAGACGAAATACTTATAAGAACAGGTTTTTGCTCGTGGCTCCTTATCAAATACAATCTTCTTAGACGGAATGCTACGCTGGTTTGAAGAGTGCTGGCCATCATCCTTCTTTGACTCGTGAGTTTTAGATGGTGGCTTACTATGAGCCACAGAGTGAGTCTTAGGGTGTGATTTAGAATGAGGTACCGATATGGTCTTGATCTGAGTACCACTTGATTCATTAAACTGCCTATCCATGGCCTTGGTAACAGCATTATCAATCAATGCTTGAAGTTCCGCACCAGTTACGTTGATTCTGGTAGTATCATGATTTTCTCTCGGATGACTGTTGACTTCTTCTGATTCTGCCATGTAGCTTGATTGCTACATAAAATGATGACAATGATTTATTCAGAAGTCTTTAAAGGGATTGCCTTTTATGGCAATTCATTAACCAAGGTAACTATAAACCATATGGGTTAATTTAATTTATTTAAATTTTCATTATATTTTATCCTTATCATAAACTATTTAGTATAATAGGGTGGCATACAAAAGGCCTAGTCACAAGGACAATTTTTAAATTATATGCCATGATTTTATAGAATCAAGACTTTAAGGTTTGAACGCAGTTCATTACCTTTCTTGACAGGGAGTCATAGACTACAACTGTCTTTTTGTCTTATATGACAATGAATATGGCCCGCAGGCATTACATCGCTAATGGATGTTTTTAAATAATACAGAAAGGAATTGGAAGGATCCAATATAAGGATGACTTATGTGATTTTATCGAATCACATTTGCCAAGAGTGTTAACATGTTTTTAGATGTTAACAAGGATTTGAATCTTAAAAGGAATTACCATCATGGCCTTGTCTTAAAATGACACATGGCTAGGTTTTGCCTTTAAGATTTTGTTTAATATATAATGGCAGATCTTACAAAAGGAATGATATATTTTATTTATTTCTTATTTTATATTAATGCATATAATGACAGAAATGAAATTTAATTAAAACATTCCACTAACATTAAAAGGAGTACATAATTGCCCTAAACGAGACTTTAACAGAGATAACTTGCCCACGCAGGGGCTAAATTGAAAATACAAGTCCTCACGTGGACTAGATACATAAATAGATGTCCACACAGGGACTTAATTGAAAATTTAAAGAAAAACAAACAAATAAATAAGGAAATCTCAATGATCCCTTCTGTTCTTCCCCTTGATTAAACTTGCCAAACCCTTAAGAAATCCCTGGTGGCTTCTACGCTCCTCTTGAACCTCACGCTCTACCTGGCTCAACCTTTGAAGAATCTCCTGTTGTTGCGATGGTTGGATCTGCGTCGGCTACGGCTGCTGTGGAGGTTGAGGAGGTGGCGGGTATTGGTACCCATAGGCTGGGTACCCAGTCTGATATGGGACTCCATAGGGTCCCTTAGGATGAAGAGCATTGTAGTTTGCCGCTACAAGGTATGGGTCAACGTCGGGGGCATGGTGGATACGCCGCTGCTACTTCCTATATATAAGTGTTTTTATGATATTACATATCGTAGCGTTATTTAAACCATTTCAAGTTAGACATAATACATTTTACACTTATATCACATCTTCATGAAACATTGTTTTACAAACAACATATTTTATACAAACCCATTTTACTTGGTCACTTATTTATCTGTGCATCTTTCTTTTATATCATCTGATTTCTTATCACTGTTTGTATGATTTATAAAAGAAAACATTTTACAAGGTTCATGACTAACTTTTGACAAACATTTTCTTTAAACTTACAAGTCATGAATCAAATTTTAATCAAACCTATGTATCTCACAGGCATTTTTATGCTGACGTAACTATTTTCACATGTGTTTTCAGGAGATGATGCATAGGATTGATCAAGATACACTTAGCGGACTTGGGCCTTAGTGACAATAAAAGATGCAAGACTAGTTAATTTATGTTATGTTACTTTGATTTTAAGACATTGTAACTTCTTTTAATCAATAAAACAAAATTTCAATTTCCATGTGTTATGAAACAATAATTCTGTTACAACACTCCCCGACGATTCCGCCGCGATTTGTTGTTTTACGCGGTCGGGGTTTGACAATTATTAACATGTTAAGGCATATAATACTTGTCATAGGACTAGTTAGGCGGTCCGAACGCGTTTTACGCGAACGACGCGTTAAAGTAGCGTAAGCTACCTAAACGGGTCGTAATGGGCCGTAAGCACTTAGGTTAGGTTTCAATTTAGTATGTAGGCTTTGTTAAACCATATCATATGAGTTCCAATACTCATTTGGTTTACGAAACCTCATCCTATCTGATCTTCCAATTTAGGTCCGGTTTATTAATATAGTTACCTATATTAGGTGCCGATTGATTCTGTGATCCCTCTAGCATTGCTTGGTTGTTATTCAAGACTTCTAAGCATTCTCAAGTGAGTACATAGTCCCCTCTTTTACTGTTTTCAAACATTTTGGGGTGAAACACATGTGCCTACTTGTTACTTTCGTGTTTTTCGTGCTTTCATGATATATACTTGCTATGTTCATTAGTACACATATAGTACATGGTTTCATTATGTTTTGCTATGTATGTTCACTTAGCATGCTAGCACATTGATTTTCATAATTACTTTTGTTGCATATGTTCACTCAGCATATGGACACATTGATTTTCATTGCATTTTTGTTGCATATGTTCACTCAGCATATGGATACATTGTTTTACATTTCTACTTTGTATGTTCATTTAGCATATTTAGTACATTATTTTCATATAACATGCTTACACTTGGTATAACATTTGGTTTGTTTAACAAAACTAATACATTCATTAACACCGATCATGCAGTTCGTTAGTAGGTAGTGGTACCATAGGAATTGACAACTCTCATTCCTGAAATCCTAGGTTTGTTTAGGTGGAAGGAATGACCGAATTCGAAATACATAATTTTGATAAACCTTTAACTTGTTAAGGGTTTGTCTCCTCAGTCGCAAGGCTTGAATGTAGACGTTTAACATTACCGCGTAGATGTTTGTATCAATAAAGCATGAATTTTACAATACATAACTTTTGATTTAAATTATGATTTGTCAAATAGATTGTTTTGTACATTTCTTTCTTATAGGGTTGAGTAAATGCTTTTATTCACTATACATTACATTTGATTATACATGAACATTTTTACATTGGTGGTTTGTTTGGGTAAGTGATTTAAATAACGAGGCGTGTGTAATATGATAAAAGCATGGTGGATACGCCCCTGGTACTTCCTATATATAAGTGCTTTTATGATATTACATATCGTAGCGTTATTTAAACCATTTCAATTTAGACATATTACATTTTACACAAATAACATATCTTTACAAAACATTGTGTTACAAACAGCATATTTTATACAAACTCATTTTTACTTAGTTATTTACTTAATTATGCATTATTCTTTTATATCATCAGATTTCTTATTGATTTTCGTTTGATTTTTAAAAGAAAATATTTTAAGGTTCATGACTACTTTTGTTAAACATTTTCTTTAAATTTACAAGTCATGAATCCTATTTTAATAAAACCTATGTATCTCACAGGCATTTTTATGCTGACGTACCTATTTTCACATGTGTTTTCAGGAGCTGATGCATAGGATTAATCAAGATACACTTAGGCGGACTTGGGCCTTAGTGACAATAAAAGATGCAAGACTAGTTAATTATGTTATGTTTCTTTGTTTTAAGACATTGTAACCTCTTTTAATTCAATAAAACAAAACTTCAATTTCCATGTATTATGAAACAATGATTCTGTTACGACACTCCTCGACGATTCCGCTGCGGTTTGTTGTTTTACGCGGTCGGGGTGTGACACACCTCCCTCAGAATCCCTGCTTTTAGCAGCTCACAAACTTGCTCATTCATAGCTTTAGTTTTATCCGCCCCTAGGCTGCGCCTTCTTTGCACTTTTGGCTCGACGGAGGGATAAGTGTTCAGACAATGTTCAGTAATGTCATGCGGGACACCGGTCATGTCGGCCGGGGTCCAGGCGAAGATGTCCATGTTCCTGAACAGTAACTGCTTGAGGTGCGTTCTGATATTTGGTGAGATTGCATGGCCTATCGTCACCGTCTGTTCTGGGTACTTGCGGTTCAAGACCCATTTTTCTGGCTCGGCTGTTGAAATTTTTGGTGCTTTGACTGGGCGCGCATCCTCAGCTGCCATCACTTCTTTCTTTGCATAGATAATCGCCACCCCTGTCTTGGTAGGGAAGCCAATGGCTGAGTGGGGTGTGGAGGTTACCATATTCATTTCTCCTTGGGTTTCTCGACCAATCAAAACATCATGCCTTGATCTGACTAGCATCACCATGAAGTTAACGTTTGTAGTTCTTAAATGTTTCCCGTCAGATAGCATGACGGGGAAACTGATCTGGCCTAGTGGGAAGACCATCTCATTGCAGAATCCTGATAGAGGATAATCAACAGGTTCGAGGCGCGTTTTATCTTCATTATCGAACTGATTAAAGCACTGTTCATAAATGATATCAACTGTACTACCCAGATCGATGAAGATGTATTATGTTTCATAGTGCCCTATGATGCCGGTAATGACAACGGGGCGCGTGGCGCGTGGTCCCCCACGCACTACCGGAAAGATGACTTGTTGTTCTTGCCATGCTGGTTCGAATGGGCGCTTGCCTTTGTCTCTAGCGCTGTACCTTGGTCCATTGACCATATGTGTCTCTAAGTGCCTAACCTTTTTCTGATTTCCATCACCATTCCTCTGAATCTGGCGCGTCTCCTTGCTTACATTTTTTACCAGATGGCTTAACTTTCTGCTCTTCAGCGCTTTCTCAATTTCTTGCCTTAGACTGATACAGTCATCTGTCAGGTGACCTGTATCCTTGTGAAAATTGCAGTACAGGTTCGGGTCTTGCCCCTTCTTGTTTGTCAAAGGCTTTGGTGCCTTGAAGTCATGATTCTCCGTTATGAGCACCTCTTTCGATGTTTTAATGAGCGGAGTCTAGTGTTTTTCTCGATTCTTGTTCCTGACTGCCTTTCGATAACCAATGTGATTGAGTGTGTCTCGCGCGTCCTCTCTAAATCAAGACCTATCATCATAACCGCTGGACTGGTTTGCTTTCCATCCAGGGTTCCTGTTTTTGTTCCGCCTGTTGTTATCGCGCGAGCTTCCCTTGGAAAAACGATCTTCAGTGTAAGAGTTCTTGGTACCGGCCAATGACTCTTCAGTTTGCGCTACTAATTTCGCGGCCTCCATGAGTTTGTCCCACTCCTTGGGCATACCGTCTTTTGCTGTGATAGTCCTGATGAGGCTATCACAGCGAATGGCTTTCTTGAAGTAAGCGCGCATCAATTGTTCATTTACACCGCCAATCTCTACACACTCCTTGTTGAAACGAGGGATGAAATCTTCTAGCCCCTCGTTGTCGCTGCGCCAGATGACTGTTACCTCAGCCGTGTCGCGCTGATAACGTCTTTGCTGGCTAAAATGATTTACAAATTGGGTTCTGAAGTCGACCCATGACGTGATATTTCCAGGTGGAAGGCTGTCGAACCAGGCGCGAGCAGCCCCTGTGAAGGTCTGGATAAACAAATGGCACCACATCGGCATGTTCCATCCTCCCATAACACCCACGCTTGTAAACACTCGAACATGATCGTCAGGGTCAGTTAGACCATTGAACTTTACCACTATTGGAGGCAATTTTTCTTTTGATAGCGGGGCTAGAGCAATCTTTGGAATGAACTTCGAATGTTCTGCAGCTTCAGCTGGCCTATAGGCGAGGCCGAAGTCTCGTTCTACTTCTTCGCTATATGCGATGCGCTGCCTTGGCTTGTAAGATTCATGATTTTTCTACAAACGGTTGAAGACTGAGGAAACTTCGTCCTCTTGCCAAGTATAATCCTCCGGATCTGTGTCATCCCATTCGTTGTTCATGTTGCGCGGCCCGAGCCGGCTATGAACTGGACCCCTTTGCACATTTGACGGGTGGTCCTAATAACCCTCTGTCTCCCCTCGTGTGTCGCGCGTGTCATGCACGCTTGGTCTTCTAAGGGGAGGAGGTCTGTTGATTCTTCCTTGGATATTTTGCTGTGGGGTGTCTGGCGCGCCCCTTGACTTGGACCCGGAGGGGTAACCAAAGATGGTTTTGCTTGCAAGACTGCTTGTTATGCGCTCAAAGACTGATACGCAGCATTAATGGTAGCAATTTGCTTGGTGTACCAGGAAGCTAAAGTTTCGCCTTCTGATAGCCCTAGTAGCGCCGAAATGTTCGGGTTTGTTACTTCGATTTGCTTGGGGTTCCCGTTGGAGTGATGCGAGTGATGCTCGCGCGGGGTCCCCCAGTGTTTGTTACTTCGATTTCGCCTATCTCCTCGACAGGTTGGACTTGGACATTGTGATTGTCCTCCCCCAATCCTGCGTTGGAGTTCGTGCCGAAACCGAAATCAGGAATTATCCCTTGACCAGCCATGATCAAGAGAACTGCAAAAACTCAGAAAAAAGAAGATGAAATTGATTGTAAAAATCGGTGGGCGCCAATGAAGAAACGCGGAACTAATTTTAGGGTTAATTACTTTGGTTTATGTTTCAAACATGAGGGTTAATCTTCTTTTAACTTTCCTGAGCTCCGTAATGATCCGATCTTCCTGCAAAACAAAACACCGTTAGCTCGTTAAGAGGGGAATATGGGGGTTTCCCTCTTAACCAGACTTCGGCGTGAGAATAAGTATCTGCTTTGAGGAAATAAGTGTGTGTTAAGAGTGAGAGAAGGGAGTGCAGAATGTTTAACCTGTGCATGGAGGTCTCTATTTATAGCCGGAGAGGTGTAAGAGGAGATGGGCTGATGGGCCTTGGGCCGGAAGGCGACAACCAGAGAATATGCTCTTTGTCTCACTGGTATCGACCGTTAGTGTCTTCTAGAAGGTCTCCGGTGTAGGCGCACCGTGATTGGAGCCTCACAGCTGTCGGCCTTGTTGTCCCTCTGCCATCAGCAGGTAAGTGGAGATCATGGGGCAGGTGTCGCCGCCCCCTGATTGGTGCCACGTAGGCGTCCTTGTGTACTTTCTATCTCCTTCATGTCAGACGATCGTGGAGCACGATAGAGCACAGCCTGGAGGACGCTGATTGGCTTTCTCTTCTGCCACTTGTACCTTTGGTACTTTCTGAAGTGGCCTTGCGCCCTAACTCATGCGAGCCTTGCCGGGCACGTAAGTAGCTCGCGCAGGGTTGTAGGTGCTGAATGCTCTTATTCAAAATGCTAAGTGCTGAAACTGATGTTCTCTCTTGTTTGGACCTCGCGCGAGGTCAGTCTTTGTTTAAGCAACCCACGCGAGTCTAAGATTGATCAGTTTGCTGAATAAGGAGTATGGTCCAGCGCGCGACTTGAAAGGTCTGCGCAGCTTTTTGGGACCATACCCCTTTAACACCCCTGTTAGGAGATTTCTCTTTCCTCTACCCCTACCTCCGGGTCTCCCCTCCATTCCCGTTTTCCTTGTATGTGTAAGTTATGTGTATGTAATCTAGCGTACATAAAAACATCTATAGTTGAACATGTGAACTTTTATTCTCTTTTATGTTAAAAAACAGGGGAAAAGATCAAATAGGAAGTTTATTTTGGCTAGGAAGTGTAGGAAGCAATAGGATTAGGACATGTGGCAACATTTAAAATAAAGAAAAAGGGTATTTTAGTCAATCCAACCCCTTCTTCTTCCTTTTTCAAAACCCAGTAACTTCAAAACCCACCATTTTCAAAACCCACCAGCTTCAACCATTTCTTCACTTTCTATCTCAATAATCACTACATTATAGTGCGATTTTCATCACCAATCAATGACTCAAACACCCGATCAACGTGTTCTTCAGCTTTTTTTTGAAGAAAACCTAGTTTAAATTCATAAAAAAATCTCGTTTTTTTCCGATGATTTTGGAGATAATCACTCGATTCGTTCGATTCGAGAGCTGATAAGTGTTTCAATCATTCAAAATTCATCAATTGTTGAAGAAATCACTTCGATCCATGTAAGAAATTCTTTAATTTCATTTTTACGATCTTGGTTTTTTATTTAGTCATTACGTTTTACGATCATGGCGGGGGTCCGGGGGCAGCGCCCCTGGTAGCGGGGTCCCCCCTGGCGGGGTCCAAGGGGCAGAGCCCCTGGCTCATTTCGAATGCATCAGAAAAATTAATTGATGTAATAAAAATGCATCAGAAAAATTAATTTTCCAGAAATTGGCTCATTTCGAAGACAGTAATTCGTAGACAATTCAGACAGTTCACAGTGACAGACAGTTTTATGTGTCCATTACGTTTTAGAAATAAGAGAGTTTTATGTGGTTTCTGGCTATTGCGTTTTAGAAAAAAACACATTTTTAAGTGTTTTTAGTCATTGCGTTTTAGGTAAAACACATTTTTTAGGTGTTTTCAGTCCATTGCGTTTTAGAATGAGTCATTTTTAAGTGTTTTTCTAGCCATTGCGTTTTACAAATAAGACATTTTTTTGTGTTTTTTGTGCATTGCGTTTTAGGTAAAACACTTTTTTATGTGTTTTCAGTCCATTGCGTTTTAGAAAACAGACATTTTAAGTGTTTTCTGGCCATTGCGTTTTACAAATAAGACATTTCTTTGTGTTTTTGGTGCATTGCGTTTTAGGTAAAACACTTTTTTAAGTGTTTTTGGTGCATTGCGTTTTAGGTAAAACACATTTTTATGTGTTTTCTGGCCATTGCGTTTTACAAATAAGACATTTCTTTGTGTTTTCTGGCCATTGCGTTTTACAAATAAGTCATTTCTTTGTGTTTTTGGTGCATTGCGTTTTAGAAAAATGTCATTTTTTAGGTTTTTTTTTCAATGCGTTTTACGTAACTGGTGGTTTTTCTATTGCGTTTTACGCAACTGGGTTTTAATTTTTTTTAAATATAGCAATAGTATACTCGTTTTAAAGATAAAAAAAACGCTCGTTTTTTTAGTGCAATTTTTATAAAAAAAATAATGTCGTATGAAAGAGTTATTAACGTTTAAAAAAATGGGGGGGAATTGGAGGAGAGAGAAACTATTGGCTTGGATTGACTAGAATGCCCTTGAACAAATTCACGCGCCTCTTTTCTTCCTTTCAATTTCCCTGATTTAATCTTAGCCCTTGATTAACTTAATGGATGGTCAAGATCACTTCCTAGCCTTCCTAGCCAAATAAACTTCCTATTGTATCTCCACCCTAAAAACCAGTTCAAAAATATCATTATTTTAATTAACTTTAAACAAATACTAAATGTTAAAAACCAGTAAAAAATATCATTATTTTAATTAACTTTAAACAAATACTCTATATCATGATTTATAATTTATGAATTTGTGATTTTATTTTTGAACACCCATGTTAAGATATGTTCAAAAGGAGGTTAAAACTAATGAAATATCGATACTCAAAATAGTAAGAGACTAATACTAATAACTAATAAAAAACATTAATAACAATAATAACAATAGAGTATGCATAATATATCTTCTAGATAGATAATAGGCCTTCTTAGACGTGTTTACTCGCCCAGTGGCTAACTTTAAACGGGTGTCTATCTGCAATTGTCGTGCCACACCTGCGCCAGATTCTATATCGCAACATAGCAGCGGGCGATCATGGCACGGCGAGCGGTCGAGGGTGGGGAGCAAGTGTGCGAATTTTCTCTAGTCAAACCTCTAGGAATTTCCATGGTCAAATGGGCTATATAGTAATTCTCCATATTTTGAACACTATTTCCGTACCTAGTATTGACATTTGACTAGGATCCGTATGAAAGTCACAAAAAATACTCTTTGTCCTTGTCTTGTCCTTCTAGCTTCCTCTCAAAAGTCCCAAAAGTCTTTGTACCCACACCAACATTTCCATATAATAATCGTCCTACCTATATTTCTGGACACGTGTCATACTAAACCTTAAAGTTTCTTTCTTTATGGAACCTCGTGTGTGACTCATCCCTCTTTAATTGTCTCATTGATGCTGCTAAAATTCTCTTAAATTTTCTTGATTTATGCTCCAAGTCTTGATCTTTAGCTGTACCCATCATTTCTTTTAGGGTTCTTCATCTTTGAGTGGCAAAATCTGAGCTTAACTTTCAAACAGTTTTTCAAGATTTCTTGAAGAAAAAGTTTCAAAGTCTTCATCTTTAACATGGGTAAGTTGTAATTTAGGGTTTTCTTAATATCTAGTGTTAATAACTTAATATATATTGAGGGTTCTTGTTTCTTGCTCTGTTTTCTTGGATACCCATATCATATTTTTGATCTTAAAGTCCAGTTAAGTCACTATGGGAACTCAATCAACTCATCAAAATGCTATCTTGTCAAAGTCAAACCCCTTAGTTTATGGTCAACGAGATTTTAGTTATTTGGTTATAGGTAATGGTAACAAAAAGAATGATATAATGGAGAAGAAAGAGGGGTTTATAGGGGTTCTTGAAGTTTTTATACACCAAGCTAGAGATTTACACAATATATGTATATACCATAAACAAGATGTGTATGCCAAGATTTTCTTGACTAGTGACCCTGAGGCAACTGAGTCGACTCAGACGATTAACGGGGGCGGCCAGAATCCGGTGTTTAACGAAAGTCTTAGGATTAATGTCCGAAATAGCGATTGTTCATTAAGATGTGAAATTTGGATGCTGAGTAGGGTTAAGAATTATCTTGAAGATCAGCTTTTAGGGTTTGCTTTAGTACCGTTATGTGATATATTTGTCGAAAATGGGAAGTTAGAGAAGGAGTTTGAGCTTTCGACTAGTGAACTTTTGCATTCGCGTTCCGGTTTTGTTAAGTTAAGTATGGTCTACACTGGATCGCCACCCGATGTGGTCGAAATCCCGACCCCACGTTGTTTACGTGATCAAGATTCGGTTGAATCGAATCAAGTTTCTTGTGAACTTGAAAGGATCGTGTTTCCAGATCCGAAAGTGATGAGCGAAAACGAAATCATGGTGTCTGAATATTACTCTGCACAGGGTGTGGTCAACGTTCAGTCAACCGAAAACTACGATTTACTTGATTCAGATTCAACTGATCATTTGATTAGTTCTCTTACAAACAATGAAAATGAAATATCTCCAAGCATCGATTCGGAATCGTTGGAAAAGAAAGAAGAGAAAAGTCAAACTTTCGTTGACTTGATTAAAACCGAACCTGAGGAGAAAGTGGTGCAGCAAGAGATTGTAGACATGTACTTGAAAAGCATGAAGCAGTTCACCGAGGCGTTGGCGAAGATGAAGCTTCCGATTGATAAAGAAACTGGATCACCTGATTCAGGGGATCGAGATAGTTTGGAGTCAAACGGAAAAATGTCAAACGGGTCGAAGGGGGAGGGTCCAAGCCCGAAAGTGTTCTATGGGAGCAGAGCATTCTTCTGAACCGTGTTATTTGATTGGTTCGGTAGACAACTATGAGGTAATTTCAAGTTTTCTGTGCATTTGATGAGAAATTAGATCCATAAAAACTTATATTCTCTGTTGTTTCAGACTTGTAATATATGTATGTATGCAACTATGGTAATCGGAACTGGTTTAGTATAAATGGGCTTGGATCAGTTTCGGGTCAAATTCACGAACACATTTAGCTACACGGGTCATGTTCTTGTCGTCCTGACGGTGTCACAGATTGACCCATTTAATTTGTTTGTTTTTTTTTTAAGTTATTTTTAAAAATTTGTTTGTCATAGCTTAAACTGCTTGGATTTTTTTATGCTAAAATTCGAAAGAGAAATAAGTACAAGGTTTTATAGTTCAAACGCAATTATTTCGTATATGTTTTAGATTATTAATACGCAAAACAGTAGAATAAAATAAGTTTTTTGGGTTAAACGGGTTATGTTCGTGTCAATCCAAAAAAAAAAAAAACTCATGTATAAAATTTATGGATTTGACCCGCAAACCCATGAACACGGCCCATTTAAAACACCTACACCTAGAGAAAACCGCAACTCATGAACACGACCCCTTTAACACGCATTGAAAATACCTGATGATGATAGATACATTCTTTACCGAATAAGTATGCGCTTGTGCCAAGTGATCATGTATGTGGCCACTCCTTATTAAAGCACCAACACTCATTAAAGCACCAACGGCAAGCACGGTTCAAAACTGGGAGATCAACTACTTGACCCGAAACAACTTCTTGGTGAATGTTTGTTTAGAGCTCATGTAGGGATTATATACGAACGTTAAGCAGGTTTTACAAACAAGTAGGATGACAAACACAAAGATTTCATTAGAACAAGACACGACAGACAACGCGACATAAATGATCAAACCTCATGATTCAGCTCCAAAAACTTCACTGAATGATGGGTGTTTTTTTGTTTCCAAAAATGACATAAACTTGTAGTTGAGATTCAAGAACACCCTTTTGTTGGTTGTCATGATGTAAAAGATACAAATCCACTTTCATGTGCTTTCTTGTCTCTGACCTCCCCTCCCACAATTTTTTGATATCTTTTCTTTTTGGTCATATAAAGCAAAATCTTAAAAAACAAAAGCTTTACATCCTGTCACAAGATTGATTATGGTCAAGAAAGCAGCTTTTGCACAAGATTTCAGAAAGTGATGATGGGAGTGTTGTTGTTATGCTATTTTGGTTTTCTTTTTTATGTTAAAAAACATATTGTTTGAGAATGTGTGGAGGCAAAATGAGCATGTTAGGAGGTTTGGTCCCTTTTTTAGGTGTAAAAAAACTGAATCATACATGTTCCAATGCAACCTAAATAGTAAGATATGAATGGTTTTATGGACAAGGATTTTCACTTTTTACTACTTGTGTGACAGTGTGAGGTTTGCAATGGCATGTGTTTCCTAAAAAGTAATTCTAGAATTGGTCTTATTTCATAACTAAATCAAGTTTGTGGCTATACCTAAAGTTATGAATGAATGGCTTGAGCTAGATGCAAAGGTGGGGGGGTGGGGGGTGGGTTGAGAAATTTCGGACACTACTGGTACCATACTGATACCGTACAGGGTGTCGTACCATTCCGCCAGTGGCGGACCCAGGAATTTTCCATGGGTGTGCGGAACATTTTTAAAAATTTTAGGCCCCAAGGTATATAAGTAAAAAATCGGTTCGTATCGGGTCAGGTCGGGTCATGTAAAACAAAAGAACATCGAACTAAATTTATATAATTATCAAAAATATGTCAAATCTTGTTACAAACATAATTAAAACGTCACCCTACGGGTTTTCATTTTTTGAAATCTATCCAAAACATGGCTCCATAACATATTACATAATATATCAACTATTCAAGCCTTAGAAATCATAATGTAAATAACCCTAAAAATCATCTAAACAACATATACACCATAAAAAGAAAAAGCCAAACATTCTTCACTAACAAATATATTTCACCAGATCTACTGTGTGGTGTAGGCGGCTATAAAAAAGGCAAAAATATCACCACTAACAAAATATAACCCACCATATAACATAATGAAAAACAAAACGAAGCACATGTGTATTGTCATGGTTAGTATGCGGCTAATATCAACCAAAAAAATTTACCTGTGTTCGATCGGCGGTGGTATGGTGGCTAATTACGGTGGTATGCGGTTGCTGGCTGTTCATTGTTGTCGCTGATGTTCTGATCGCTGGCGTGCGGGGAGGATAGAGAGAGCGGGAGAGAATATGTAGGGGTTTTGGGCTTGTTTATTTTATTTTAGTTTGAAATATTGTTGATTTGTTGGGTTTGTTTATTGGGCTAAAACTTAGTAGTGGACTAGTTAAAGTTATATAATTTGGGTATTTGGGTTTAGTTATTTAGGTATTAAAAGTTATATAATTTAGGTAATATTTTAAAAAAAGATAAGAGTTTACTAAAAAAAATTGAATATAAATTGATAACACTTTTTACTTAAGGGGTGCAGACGGAAAATTCTAAGAGGTGCGGATGGAAAATTCCAAGGGGTGCGGACGGGATTTTCGACAGAACTTAGAACTAATTTTTTTTTCCTCGGGGGTCCGTCCGCCCACCTTGGCTTTGTCTTAAGTCCGCCCCTGCATTCCGCTATTGATCGGTCATATACGGTACGGTATTCAGTTTTGTAGCTCAAATTTGGTATTGGTACTATGCGGTACGGCATCGATTTGGGACTTTTAACGGTACCGACCAAACATATAAAGTACGGTATTTGATTTTGGTTTTAACTAAATTTCAGTATTGGTATTATGCGGTATGATATTGATTTGGTATAATATAGGTACTGATCTCATTCCCTATGCTAGGGTGTATATGGTCCGGTCTAATCTAGATTGAATTGATTACGGTTTAAGAGAACATTAAACCAAGTCATCCAAACCGTTCCATAACATAGATTCAAACGGTTTGATAGTTTAGGCCAAGTTGGTTTTTCTAAAACAACTCAAAAAGATTATAAGTGTTAAAAATACATTTTGATACTAAAAAAAAAACTATAGCAATCTTATATTATTTCATCTTTGTCGAACATCATAGGAAGATTCGACTTTCCGAATTTTTCTTAAATCTTTGAAGGTATCCTATATCCTAATTCTTTGATCATGAACAAGCCTCTAGTTACTAATTCATCTTGTTGGGAACATTGGACATCAAGTTGACTATTTTGAGAACATTGGACATCATGTTGACTATTTTGGTTGACAAAGTCTATTGTTGTTTTTTAATAATGCATTAGTAAAGGGAAATGTGACCCACTTAATAATACTTTGATCTTTTCATGGTTAAATTAACAACTAACAACTAACTCGTGGTTCGTAATTTGTTTGGTAAAAAATCAATTGTAATTCAGCTCAAACTACTTAACTCTTATAAACGAGTTCGAGCATACGGTATCTCATTGCCGACTCCAAATAAATTATCCTTGAATTTTCTTGTATATTGATACGAATTTGGACTTATATGATTTGATGGGTCAAGTTATTTTACAAAGGCTTCGAATTGTAAGAAGTGTAAGAAGGATTTATAGAGTGACAAGTGTTCAATAACCTAAAAGTAAACCCACTACATCACCACCAAAAACCTAAACACCCACCCCCACCCCACCCCACCGCCACCCAAAAACCTAAACCCCCCTCCCCCACCAAAAAGTTATTTATGCCACTGAAAACAAGCATAACTAATGGCTTTACAAACTTGTAACAATTATAATCCAATATGACTTCACTTAATAACCAAACAAAATAGTTCAGGTAACTTGTCAAATATTCAAACACTTAAAAACGAAAACAAAATCTAAAAATGAAACCAAGAGACAATGAACTACAAGTTTTTGCAGTCTTTTTCATCTAATATAAAGAAACAAATCATCATCAACTCATCATCTATCCTTTCCTATGCATCACCAGAGATACATATCTCGACTATAAGCCGCAAACTCATATTACATCTCACTCAAAAACCCAAAAATGTAAGTCAAAATCAAAGTATCAATCCTTAAAAAAAAAAAAAAAACACAAAAATAGCTCACTTATAATCCTAATATCTCTAGAGAAGCAATCTACTTGGCTCCACTTTTTTTGACACTTCTTTCGACTTCAAGACATGTCGTTCCGAAGTTTGTTCACCAAAATTCATTTGTTATAGCAATCTGGACTCCATATTATTCAAGAATTCCTGTAACAAGTGAAATGAACAAATTAGAAGACATGTTTGGGATAGTTTTGACTTTTGACTCATGTTTTCTAACTTATAACATGTTTAAGGAGCGATCATACCTCTGTTTGTTTGCCGTTTGGCTACACCGTAACCATCGACATAACCAGGACTTTTAGTATGGACATCAGAACTGCCACCATCACTGCCACCACCTATCCCATATCCACCAAACGAACCGGACCCCTCTTGCTCGTTGTTTCTTGACTGCCAAGTTGGGTCTCCACCATATACAGAACCGCCACCGCCACCGCCACTTCCACCAGCGTAAAAGTCTGAAAAAGGCTCTTCATAACCACCATTAGCAGCAGCATACGGTAATGTTCGGACCTCGCTAGTAGTAACATTTCTACCATACCCACCACCTCCTAACCCATAACCGTTATCACCTCCAAAACCGAGATTCCCACTTTGAGTAGAGGCGTTCCTACCACCTTGATTTGTAATCGGATTCGAACCCCAATTGAGACCTGTATTTCCAAAAATACCCCCACCGATAGCACTCGACCGGGTCGCATTTGACCCATAGTTAAATCCACCATTACCCCACAAATTCCGGGGGTTGGAACTGAAAAGAGAAGCATTCCCTCCATTCCCGCCACCATTGCCGCCATCAAAACCGATAGGACCCGCAAACCGATTTGTATTCCCGACAAAATACGGACTCGGGGTCATTCCCCTTCCATAGCTCAAACTCCTATTGTAGTTTGCGTTTGTCATCCCCGGTTCAAAGTTCAATCCCATTCCATACGCGGAACCAAATGGGTCAAACCCGCCTCTACCAGCCATCCTAACACCGTAACCACCAACCGCACCAGGAGAATACGGTCCTTGAGTGTATCCATTAAGAATGCCACTTGCTCGACCCAAACCATATGGATAAGCACCAAGCATGGCTCGGCTAGGACTCGGTGAAAGCTCTTTTGGTACCGCACGTTTCACTTCAACCATTTTGCCGTTTAGTTCATGGAAGGTTTTTAACAACACTTTGTCTACAGAATCTTCTGAATCGTAAGTAATGAATCCAAAACCTCGAGGTCTTTGTGTGTTATGATCATACATAACCACAACATCCGTAACTGCACCGAATTGTTCAAAGTACCTTCTGAAATCATTTTCAGTGACTGTCGACGCTAAACCTCCTACAAATATCTTTCTTGTTCGGTTTGGACCCGGAGAACTTTGAACGCTACCACTGTTTCTACTGATTGTACTCTGTTCTTCTCTAGGAACAGCCTTCTTTGCCTCAACCTAACATTTGTATAAACCTTTAATAACATTATCATATTTCAAGATCCCAATTCAAAGACTTATGATCGACGAACGAGCTTACCATTCGGCCATCGATATGATGCTTCTCCTTGATGACTCGCTCGGCGACAGCAGGATCCGCAAAGACTACAAAACCAAAACCACGGGCACGTCCTGTGGTGTGATCCTTCATGATCACAGCTTCCAAAACCTCACCGAAACCGCTAAAATACTCTTGTAATCGTTCTTCATTCGTGTCCCACGATATCCCACCCACGAACAACTTGCCGAGATCCGACTGCATTTTCTGTACACCGAAATTTGCTAATCAGCAACCCTAAATCTCAACTAATTCACACTTTACAGTTAACAAACCACAAGTTCCCATCAAAACAGGGTTTCAATAACATCTAAACAATCTTAAACTAAACTAATCACAATCATACTAGTTCATCAAGTGAAAATGCAGATCAAATTAACATAAATTAATACAAATTAAAAGCATTGTACCTAAGTATTATGTTACACACAGATTAATACACCTAAAATTAAAACCGATAATCTTATTTTCAATCAAGAAAACATCGGATCCCTCGAAGACGACAATTGAAGTCCTCCTGAAAAAAAGGGTCACAAAATTAACCAAACCTTTATCAAACTTAACCAAGATTAATAAACAACAAATACCCAAATCATAAAATAAAAAATAAAAAATACCCAGATGATAAATCTTGAAACTTTAAGATCTGAGAGGAGGATCAACAACAACTGAGGGCAAGTTCATCCTCCTCAACACTCAACACTGCCCCCTTTGATTTCACTTTCAGAATAATAAAAAAAAAAAAAGAAAATCTTGATTGAAAAAGATTGAATTGTTAGTAACAATTGGGATGAATAGATGATGAATATATGTGTGTTTTTCTGTATGTGTGAGAGAGAGAAAAAAAGAAAAAAAAAAAAAAAGAGAGAATTTTGGGTGTTTGATCTGATTAATGGAAGCAATGGGTGTTCTCCAAACAGATGCTTATATAGTTATTGGGAAAATTTAGGTTGTACAATGTATGTATGTACATGCATATAGCGTGTGAAGATGTAATGATGTTTGTGAGATGATGGATCAACGGTTGAGATTGCTTGATGAAGGGATTTATATTTTATCGTATGTTGTTGCAACACACCGGATGTGTAGGCTTTATGAGCAACTTGTGTTGGGTCTACACACAGTTTGTCTATTTGACATTTTAACGTACTTTTGTTAATTTATTTGGTAAAATAAAGTTGCTAATTATTGTAATTTGTAGGCATTGTCGATACAAATTATGTTGATTATTTCCTTTAAAAAAATTATTTAGGATAGTTTTGTTTATTAAAATGTTTTGAATAGATATGTGTTGGAATCAAAGTCTATGAGAAGTAACGTGGGGCTCAAGAAATAAAGCTTTGTGGACTCCTAACTTGTTAGGTAACTCTTGTGTTTTATGCACTATGCTTCGATGATTTTGGTGTGGTTTTGTTTTGATTTGATTTGTATTGTCATATTATTATGCAATAGTATCATATTGTCGTGTGACTATCAGGGGGCGAAGCCAGTGTACAAGGAGGGGTAGCTCGGGTTACCTCTCAACTTCGTTTGCGTAGTGTAAAAATATCATTCAACTCCGTCTACGTAGTGTAAAATTTTTATATTTTTATACAAAAGATATGCTGATCCAAAAAAAATGAGAAACCCCTGATAAACTAGATCCGTCACTGGTGACTATGTGAGGTTTTTAACATATTGTTAGTGTTTGGAAACGGGGCGAGAAACCTGTCAACTCGTTGAACCTTTTTTTATTCATAAAATCTGAGTTTTTAAGAAAAATATGAGTTAGACTCCTTAGCTGTGGTCGGTAGAGAATAAAAACTTTATGATAACATTAGACCAACTTGAGTGGACTTAGTATATAGAATGGCGAGTCTCCGTAATTTTATGTTTATTTTTATAAATAACGTATATTGTTAGTTTTCAACCAACAATCAAGATTGTTGACCCTGACCTAGAATGACATGAATTATAGCATACAAAACACACAAAGTTTGTAGAAACATGTTTGTAAGATTTGTTGGCAGTCATCAACCAACCATATCCATTCACTCCTCAATGTTGTCAACTACCACCTCAACATAACGTGGATACCCTACTACCCTTAATATTATAATATAGCCGCAATTATGTTTTAGGCTGAATCATAGTGATAAGGGTGAGAGGGGCACTCCTCTAAGAGGGGAGTCCCCTCTCTTACGCATAACCAATCCTTGTGTGCCACGTCAACTCCCCTTTTAAACTCCTCTAACACCCTAAATTGATGGCGGCACTCCCCTCTTATGTGACTTGTTTTTTTTATTAAAAAAAAAATTCATTGGTTGATTGAATGGGGGGCCCACCTTCTCTCTCCTCCCCTCTTCGGTGCCGGCTCCCCGATTTGGCCTCCCGCCTTGATGGCGGCACCGCCCCTCTTCGGCGAACTTGGTCCCCGCATGGGGTCACCGAGGGTGCCCCCCTCACCCTAAAAAGAATAACATCTTTACCTAAATATATATATGTTATATATTTGTGAAGTTAGTGTTATCGCTAAATCTTTAATATTTTATTTAAATATTTAATACGTGTAATACACAGGTTTCTAGCATACTAATGTATAAAACAAATAATGAGGGAGAGAAATGATCTGGATGACGAGGATAGCTCTCTCCATTTGATGAGGATAGTTCTCTCCATTCGGGATCAAAAACCTTGGTACCAACCTGGCGAGGCGAGTTCACCTGTCACATCAGCATTTCCACCCCATGGCAATTTCATCGCGCGTGCGCTTATAAGATTTATCTTATATAAGTTATTACTTTGTGATTGTAAGAACAAGAATTGAAGTCACATAAATTAGAGGTATTAAAAATGTATAATAATAAATACTTAAATAGATATGTGCAATACTAGATAAGAGTAGAAATAAAGTGATGATTTTTTGTGAGTAGCCTATATTAACATCACTACTAGTTTGAAATGATGTTATGATGTCTAAAAGTTGCTAAGCATGTTAATAGGTGAATGAAACAAGATTTTTTTTTTTTTTTTTTTTTTTTTTTTGCGCATGTCAGGATAATGGGGTGGACTTGAGGAGGAACATGTGCAAATTTCCCATTATTACCCAGAATAAACTAAAAATATGAAATTTTGCATCTTGGCTAAAAGAAGTGAATACTATTAGTATAGTCCATACAAATGTGTGTAGTAGAATCAGACACATAACAACACTCAAGTAACCAACTTTATAGTTCAATTCAGTTCAAATAAACTTACTAACTGGAAACCTATATCAGTACCCTTTAACTGTTCCAGAAAACCAACAAGAATATTGATGCAATCCTCATAACAATGCCAAACAAAACACGAAAACAAAATCCAAAACACGAAACCAGGAGACCATCAACTACAAGTTTTTGCCATCTAAAAGGTAACAAACAGATAAAGAAAACCTCAACCGAAAGCGAAAATCATCATCTATCATTTTGTATGCATCACCAGAGATGCAAGATGATACATATTTTGACTATAAGCCGCAGACTGATGTTACATCTCACTCCAAAAGACCAAAAATCTAAGTCAAAATCAAACTATCAATCCTTAAAAGACACAAAAAAAAAAAACAACAACTCACTTATAATCCTAATCATCTCTAGGAAAGCACTCTTTTACTTTTTTAAAGATTGTTCACCTGATACACCACCATTCATCTATTATAGCAATTTCAGTTCCAAACTATTCAAGAATTCCTGCAACAAGTAAAATGGAGTAATTAGTAAACATTAAAAGATGAGTGGGATTATATTGGGTACGTTTGTTTGTTTTGAAGATTAAGCATACCTCTGGTTGTTTGTCGTTTAGATACATTATAACCATCAACATAACCAGGAGGACTTCTATTATGGACATCCGAACCACCACCGATCCCATATCCGCCAAACGAACCGGACCCCTCTTGGTCACTATTTCCCGCCCGCCAAGTTGGGTCACCACCATATAGAGGGTTGCTAACACCACCGCCACCGCCACTGCCACCACCACTTCCACCAACATAAAAGTCGGAAAAAGGTCCTTCGAACCCACCATTAGCGGCGGCATACGATGATGTCTGCACCTCACTAGTAGTAACATTTCTACCATACCCACCAACTCCTAACCCATACCCGTTCTCACCTCCATAACCAACGTTCCCACTTTGAGAAGAAGCATTCGCATTCGCATTCCCACCTCCTTGATTTGTAATCGGATTAGAACCCCAATTGAGACCCGCATTCCCGAATATACCCCCACCGATAGCACTCGACCCAGTCGAATTTGACCCATAGTTAAACCCGGTATTACCCCACAAGTTTCGGGTATTAGAACTGAATAAAGAAGCATTCCCTCCATTCCCACCACCATTTCCACCGTCAAAACCGATAGGACCAGGAAACCGATTCGTATTCCCGACAAAATAAGGATTCGGGCTCATTCCCCTTCCGTAGCTCAAACTCCTATTAAAGTTCGGGCTTGTCAATCCCGGTTCAAAGTTCAATCCCATTCCATACCCGGAACCAAACGGGCTGAACCCACCTCTACCAGCCATCCTAACACCATAACCACCAACCGCACCAGGAGAATACGGTCCCTGAGTGTAGCCATTAAGAATGCCACTCGCTCTACCCAAACCGTAAGGATAAGCACCAAGCATGGCCCGGCTAGGGCTTGGCGAAAGCTCCTTTGGTACCGCACGTTTCACTTCAACCATTTTACCGTTTAGCTCATGGAACGTTTTTAGCAGTACTTGGTCCACCGCTTCTTCTGAGTCATAAGTTATGAATCCAAAACCTCTTGGTCTCTGTGTGTTATGATCATACATAACCACAACATCCGTAATCGTACCAAATTGTTCAAAGTACCTTCTGAAATCACTTTCAGTGACTGTCGATGCTAAACCTCCTACGAATATCTTTCTCGTTCGATTCGGGCCAGGAGAACTCTGAACGCTACCACTGTTCCTACTAATCGTACTCTGATCTTCTCGAGGAACAGCCTTCTTTGCCTCAACCTAACATTTGAACAAATCTTTAACAACAACATCATATCAAAAACTTATGATCAACATTCAACTAACTTACCATCCGCCCATCGATATGGTGCTTCTCCTTGATAACCCTCTCGGCGACAGCAGGATCTGCAAAGACCACAAAACCGAAACCACGGGCACGCCCTGTGGTGTGATCCTTCATGATCACAGCTTCCAAAACCTCACCATAACTGCTAAAATACTCCTGTAAACGTTCTTCATTTGTATCCCACGCTATCCCACCAACGAATAACTTTCCGAGATCCGATTGCATTTTCTGCACACCCAATTCAATCCATCAACAACCCTAAATTCCATAAACTCAAACTTTGCATAATATCCAAACACAATTGGTACAAAATTAAGCATAACTAGTTACAAGCTTGTTGTACAAAACTAATCACAATCATCCAAGTTTATAGAGTGAAAATGCAGATCAAAACAATAAAGATTAAAAGCAAAACATAGGATTAAATCAAGAACACATCGGATCCTTCTAAGACGACCAATCTAACGACAATTAAGGAAAGCAATCAAAGAAAGATGCAAACTTTTGTCGAATTGAGAACAAATTATATAATAAAAAGTAGAATAAATGGATACCCAGATGGTAAATCTTGAAAAGAAAGAGTTAAGATCTGAGAGGAGGAGTAATAAGAACTGAGGGCACGTTCATCCTCCTCGATACAGCCCTCTTTGATTTTGATTTTGATTTTGATTTCAAATTCAGTTTCGATTTCGATTTATGAATAGTATTGGTGTTGATAAAGATTAAAGAAATCTTGATGTGAACTTATCTTCCTGTATGTAAAAAATGGGGGATGTCGAAAAAGATTGGAAATTTATAATCAAATGGTAGAGAGAGGGGGTGTGTGTGAGAGAGAGAGAGATGAAGAGAGAGAGAGAGAGAGAGAGAGAGAGAAATAATGAAGGGTGTTTGAAGGAAAGATAAATGCAATTGGATTGGATGCTTATATAGTTAATGGGAAAATGTTTGGTATTACGATGTATTCATATCTATTCATAGGATGGTTTCGGTACCGGTATTGAATATATCAAATCGAAAATACTGATATTATAATGTATTTATAGCATAGTATTGATACTGGTATAGAATATATCAAATCGAAAATACCGATCTAAAAAATCATCAAAATTGGATACCTGTATCAAAAATACTCAGCACGGTATTTGAAGGTAAAATCTGGGAAAATACTTGTACCGTACCAAACTTAAAGCATTGATCCAGAAACATCAAAAGGTGGGTACCAAATTGGTACCGAAATTTGATCGTGTTTTATTTTGTGTAACGGTATTTTTTTATACCAGTACTAGAATGTTCATCCCTAATGCATAGAGTATGTGTAGTCATGGAGCAATGTTTGTGAACGTGGTCAGTCCCATAGTATAAGTAACCTAACCTTGAGTCTAGGGCCGACATAAAAATAAGGCCTCCGCTTAAATCGCTTGGCTACTTCAAATCGCAATTATGGTTGGACTTGCTTCAATTCTTGAACATGATTATTGTTGATTGAATTGCAATCTCGTTGTGCTCAAAAATCACAATTATGCTTCTTCTCTTTTAGCTTCAATTGACTCAACACGTTAGTAACACTTTAACATAATAACTTATTTGCTAAGTTTGATTGCGTAAACTTAAGCTTATTTGTCGATTAATTTAGTCATTTAGGTAATAAAGTGATTACTTATCTGCTTGATAGTTGATACTTGATTTGTTGATTGAACTATTTTTCGAGCTATTACTTTTATAATTGGACATCGAATATGATTGTGTGACTGAATTAAGTGTTGATGTTCGTAGATCAGATCTAACCATAAAATAGTATGGTTTATAACAAATTAAAGACTGAAAAAGAGCCCCAAAATTTTATTTTGCTTGGACTCCAAATTTCATTTCGCCTTAAGCCCAAAAAAAGTTGGGTTGGCCTCGTTTGCGACGTTGCAGCTGCTAGATCATTATCATCAACGGTTAAGATCACTTGTCAATGGGATTCATTGTAGGTCCTGCCACACCGGATATATAGGATTTGTCCTTCACCTTGTAATTTGTTTGGTCTACAAATTTTATATATTTTTGGTCCTTCACCTCTTGTAATTTGTTTGGTCTACAAATTTTATATATTTTTGGTACTTATTATTGTCATTGTAAAGGTGTTACCTAATACAACTTGGCAACTAGCTAACTTGCTGTTGGTTTTATATACATAAATATATTCTAGTGGGATTCCTCCACATGATATAATGGAAATTTAGTTTTGTTCAGAAATTGGTTCGGTTTGTTACATTATTTGTATGTGTTAGGTAAAATAAAAACTTTGATGACTTGTGAGAACATAAAAAACTCGTCCAGAGCGAAGATTTTTTTCCAAAAGAAATTTACCAAAAATCCTAAAAAATCAACTTTTACAAAAAAAAAAAAAAAAAAAAAAAGTTGATTTACACCACCGTAAAAAAAACTGTTATGGTGGATGTAAATGCTAATGTTAGTAACTTTTTACAGTGTTGTAAAAAGGTTAAAAACACCGCTTGAATTTTTTTTTTTTTTTTTACAGTTGTGCTTAACATTTTCATATACGTGTGTGCAAAAAATAGTGGCAAAACTCGTACGAGAAGTCAGGGTTCTCTGAGTTCTCACAACTTGGGGGGATTCTCTTGATCTGAAGCCTATATAAATATATATAGTCTGATAAGCCCAAAACGATATCAAAAATTGTTTTACGTCGACTGAAAACCACAATAACGAATACTGGTACTGATTTCGATAATGCCCAATACCATTATCAGTTTGTTTTTTCATCGTACCAGTACTCGCTACAGTTTATGATATTAGAAAAATAGTTTACTTTGAAATTTGAATACAACTCCGTTCTCAAAAAAAAATTGTACTGGAACGTCGAGAAAAAGACTTAAAACACATGTGTACTGGAACGTCGAGAAAAAGACTTAAAACCTTCTTAGAAAAGTTAACGAACGTAAGTTATTAAAGAAAAATCAAATTAAATAAAAATTTGGTGAGTTAAAAGGCGTATATCATTTAAAGTATGTAAGGTGATATTGAAACTTTAAATAAGAGTTAATTGTCATTTTCGTTCCTGTAGTTTGTTTACTTTTGCCATTTCAGTTCAATTTTCAAAAATTCACCATTTTCCTCCCTGGCATACTGGAAACGTGCCACTTCAATCCAAAAATTAAAAACCAATTAAGTCAGACAGGTTAAATGAAGGATATTATTGTCAATTCATATATCTTTTATTATCACCTTATTTTATGAATTGACAATAATACCCTTCATTTAACCTGTCTGACTTAACTGAGTTTTAATTTTTGGACTGAAGTGGCACGTTTCTAGTATGTCAAGGAAACTGGTGCATTTTTGAAAATTGACCTGAAATGACAAAAGTGAACAAACCACATGGACGAAAATGACAGTTAACTCCTTTAAATAATAATAAAAAAACACTGAACTATTGTTCATAACCCATGTAAAATTAAGGAATAGTGGATTTTAATAATCCCAACTATTTGCCGTCGGCCGACAACAGTCCCGACTTCAAAAATAACCACCGGCAGTCCCAACTATTGACATATTGGCCATCAATAGACCCTGACTAACAGAACCCTAACGCCGTTAGTCTCCGGTCGTTGGAAAACCATTTTTTCTAGAAAAAGGTTTCTGAAGGTCCGATCTAAGGTTACAAAGAGGCCTGGGACAAAAATGTTGAGTTTTCCGGCTAAAAAGAAAATTTTTGACGAAAAATGAGTTATTCGACGACTTTAATAATTGGGGCTTTTACTAGGAAAAGGTTCCTAAAGGTCTGAGATAAGGTTACAAAGAGGTTAGGGATGAAAATGTTGAGTTTTCCAGCCAAAAATGAGTTTTTCGGCAAAAAACGTTTTTCCGGCGACCGAAAACTAACGACGTTACGATTCTGTTAGTCAGGGTCCATTGGAGGCTAATATGTTAATAGTTGGGACCGCTGATGGTTATTTTTAAAGTTAGGACTGTTGGCGGCCAATGACGAATGGTTGAGATTATTAAAATCCAATATTCCTAAAATTAATAGTATATAATTTGATGAATTTATTCATGACATTATATAGAAAACGCATAAAAAGTTAAATTACTATTATATATATAATATAACTAGATTATAGTCTCGTGTATTACACGATTTAAATAATAAAAGCTATTTGTTTGCATAGTACAATAAGACAAGTAGATATACATGATAATCATTTCACAAACTTGCAATCTTTTGCTAATAGGAATTAATATCCAACCTGCTTCTAAAGTGTTTAATCATAAATTTTTTAGAAAGCTTTGTAATTATTTTTACAGCGTGTAGTTAAACACTGAAAACATATTTTTATAACCCATAAGTTTATTTTCCTTTATTTTGTAATACAAATTAACCTATCTTGTCTCACGTATAATTTAAAAAATTGTTAGGCTATAGTAATAAACTGTTAAGTTATATTGATAACCGTAGAAGTTTTATAATAAAAAGATTAGGCTGTTAAATCATGTAATATGGTTAAATCTGAAAAATATTTAAACTCATACTTGGGTGTACATTTGATTATTCTCCACAGTAACTCAAAGTTTGTTTCAAACATTTAAAAATACGTAGATTATGCATTTTTCCGGTAATTTAATTCAAAAGTGTCATTATTATTACTATTAGAAATATAATGGAATTTAATTGTTTTTAGTAAGTTTTAACACAAAAATATCATTATAAATTATAAATATATATTTTGCAGTAGGAGCGGTTATTAAGGTAACGATATTAAAAGAAGCAATACTGTCATTATATGATATTAACATGATTTAAAAAAATTAATTTTGATTAGAAACGATTTTTTAGGGATGATATGATGTTGACACGTGACGTTCTTTAAAATCGTGAGTAGAGTTAATTACATAGTTAGTCCATGTGGTTTGCACAAAGTAACATACTTAGGAACTAATAGTTTAAAATCACATTCTAGGGTATTAACTTTTCATTTTGCAACGTTTGGAGGTATTAACGTTATTTGAAGGTTTAAAATCACATTTTATTAGTACCTAAGTATGTTATTTTGTGCAAACCACAGGGACTAACTATGTTAATACTCTAGAAGTTAATACCTCCAAACGTTACAAAATGAAAAGTTAATACCCTAAAAGGTGATTTTAAACTATTAGTACCTAAGTATGTTATTTTGTGCAAACCACAGAGACTAACTATGTAATTAACTCTTATAAGTAAGATTTGTTCTTAGAAAAGTATAGAAAACTTGTACATAAATTTTGTTACCATGTAATTTATATTATTTATATTGTATTGATAAGATGTAAACAAATATGAAAACCCTAACCGTGTACTACTACGCTAAAAGTAGAAGAACTAGTATATAACAAAGTTATCTCCAAAAGAAGAGTAAACTGCCAAAATGGTCCCTGAGGTTTGTTCACTTTTACCACTTTAGTCGAAAACTCAAACCTTTTGAATCTGGGTCCCTGTGGTTTCAATTTTGTTGTCATTTTCATCCAAAATCAAAATCTGATAAGGTTTTTCAGTTAACATCCAACTTTTCTGTCTTTTCCTCCCTTTTAATGAAGGGCAAAATGGTCTTTTAACGTTTTATTTAAACAAATTAAAAAAATCTAACCATTTTGCCCTTCATTAAAAGAGAGGAAAAGGACAAAAAAAAAAAAAACTGGATGTTAACCGAAAAATATGGACAAATTGTGCTTTTGGATGAAAATGACAACAAAATTGAAACCACAGGGACCCAGATTCAAAGGTTTGAGTTTTGGACTAAAGTGGCAAAAGTGAACAAACCATAGGGACCATTTTGGCAGTTTACTCCCAAAAGAAATACAACAATTAGATGATAGTAATAAAAAATAAATGAAAATTAATCAATATCATGAACTATAATTTTGATAATAATAAAAAAGGGATAAAAGACAGAAAATTAATTTTCTAAAAATTTAAATTAAAGGAGGTGAGTTTGATTAAATAATATTAATCTATTAAATAAAATATAAATAAAAATGAGAGATTGTAGGAGAGAATATCATATGATACTAAATAGAGTCTTTTATTAATATTTAGATTAGATTTGATGAATTTATTCATGACATTATATAAAAAGAAGGCAGAAAAAGTTAAATTATTAATTTGTTCAATCCTAAAGGTGAAGGGTATGGTTCAATCACTCTAGGGTGTTTGAGTTATTCTCTATCCAATAATAGCATGCCATGTCAACTCCCTATTTTATACTCAATCACTAAGTATGGTTCAAACACCCCTCAATTAAAAAAAAAAAACAAAAAACAAAACAAAACTTGATTGGTTGTATCTCTCCTCTCTCTCTCCTCTCCTCTCTTCTCTCCTCTCATCGGTGACTATACACCGAAGTCAACCATCCCCACTCACCGATCCCCACTCCTCTCTATGGTCGGGATGGTTCACCGATCGATGAAACCATTCACCGATTACACTCAATCAAGCCATACCGAGTGCCCTAAACAATTTTTTTTAGTAAATACGAATAATTTTCGTTTTTTGTATATTACTTACACATGTCTAGTTAAAGCAAAGGTTATAATATCTACACTTGTTTACGTAACAATAGAAAAATGAAAAACCTACAAATTTGTAGGATCTAATAATTTTGTCACCGTGTTCCTTTTGTTAGATTCTCATAATTCTAACTATTATTTTCTGAAGAGATAATTCTGATTTGGTGGATTATCCAGAAAGTTAATATGGGTTAAAGATAATTCAAGTTAGTTATAGATAAAATTAGTTTGAATTGTCCGTTTATTAGATATGTTTATCTAGTTAGTTTATTTAATTATTCAAATAGAGTTTGAGTAGGTTTAGGATTAGTTCATGTTTAGTATAAATATAGGGTTATGTATTCAGTTTTATTCGTCGAGTTCAGTTTAATAATATAAAGAGCATGAGACGTGTTAGTTTCCAAATCATTTGTGTTTGGTTTTGTGTGTTCGTTATTGGAAGCCTGGGCCAGCATTTTCCAAATCACACAAAGTTCTCACGAATTTTTTTCCAAACTGAATGGGTTCCTAGGAACCCACAAAAGTGGCCTAGTTCCGCCCGTGTGTATGTGATTGATACAATTTTAATGTATCGACTTATAAAAAACTTGAACGATTTAGATTTAGATTCGAAATACAATAATCTTGTGTAATGATTCTCATATGTTACGCCTCTATATGTATATATGTGTGTCTTATTTTGTATAAAGGTTTTTTAAGAAGTGTAAAAAGATTGGAATGGGTTAAACATAATTGTTAAGCCATTGAATTTCTACAACTACTATAAAATAATAAAAACCTTATTAGATTTTTCGTATTGATCAATTGTTTATGAGAGTATAATGACAATGATTACATATAAGAGTAATGACAGAAAATGCATATTATCTTTTTCCAGCGATCCCTTTCTGGGCGTTTCTAAAACCCCCCAAAATGTTGTTTACATCGTCCAAAATCAATTGCTTTTGTACTAGTGATCTGAGGTAAAGACGATTGAACGCTTGATGTAAGATGAGCGAAAGATCTTGAAGAAAGAACTATAAAAACTATTGGTGGGAAAGACGACGACAAATCTACAACCATAATGGTGAAAGGCAGGCGACAACAGATCTACAACCAAAGTGGTGAAAGGTAAAGCCTTGTATATATAATTACAATAAATCTTAACTATGATAAAGACAATTACAATAAACTATATATAAACAAATGTATGTTGATCTGACTTGTATGTTCTAATGATTTAGAATAACAAAATTATATTTCATGGTTATTTAGTTATTACTGTATTCTTGTTTGTTGGTCGAGCCTTTGACTAGAGACTAAAAAGACACTTGCATATGTTGCTAAAGAGGGTTTAAGAGGTATATGAATTTGCAAAGTCTTAGCAATTTAAGTTTTAATTTTAGGCAAAAGATATGAGTTTATTGAAGTAAATGTGAGAGTAGTTGCCTTATCCTAGCTTTAACTTTATTCCACCCTATTGTCTGATTCCCATTGCATTTAAAAAAAGTTGGTTAAAGTTGGTTTGGTGTCTTTAACTTAAGTGGAGTCTACCTTATAAATCAATGAATTAATGTGTTAACTAAATAAATAATTGATAGATATAGTTAATACTAGTGTACTGGCGGGATGCATTGCCCCAAGTTGATAGCTAAACTTTATGTTACACACTTATACATGAAAAGAATAGTTAAGAGATATATTCATAACTGTAATTATATTATGTTTAGCTGATCAAAGGTTCTTGGATTGGTATAAGGACCTCATGATGAGAAGCTTAGTGAGTACAAGGAAATGGGTGCACTCCTTTAGTGAGTCTGTTTAAATGTCGGATGTTACGAGTTTGAATTTGCATGATAGTTTTTGTTTGACTCTGACCCGACGGAAATTGAGTTGATAGACATCCGAATTCCAATAAGTATCCGAGTGAAATAATTTTCTGGTACCATCACTAATTACAGCTACAACTCAAAATCTGAAAACAACTTGACCAAATGTCATTTCATACCCTGCCTTTCAGTTCATTACACTAGGCGTAAAATCTTATTTAAAACTACTTCTACGTCAACAAAACGATAACTAACTAAACCTTCTCCGGTCATGAGAACACTAAAAATCACTAATCGATTGCATTCAAGAGAACACTGAAAACCACTAATCGATTGTGTCCAAGAGAACACTAAAATCACTAATCGTTTGCGTTCAAGAGAACACTAAAAATCACTAATCGTTTGCGTTCAAGAGAACACTAAAAATCACTAATCGTTTGCGTTCAAGAGAACACTAAAAATCACTAATCGTTTGATAGCCCGAGTTAACGAACAAATGAAAAGATTATATACGCTTAGGATAAAGAAAACGTTATAATAAAAAAAACCTCCATACGGGACCTCATTCAGTTTCTTCATCATCAACCTCCATAAGAAAGGGATCCTTTAGAAGATCAGAAGCAGAAGGCCTTGCTCGTTTCTGACCGATACATCTCTCAATAAACGCTTTTAATTCCGTATCTGTTACCTTATCAAAGGCTTGCGGCATCACACCACCCGTAACCTTCTTGTATATTTGAGCAACACAATCACATTCAGTGTACGGTATCTCCATTGTAGCCATTTC
The DNA here is from genome assembly GCF_002127325.2 of Helianthus annuus. Classification (NCBI taxonomy): domain Eukaryota; kingdom Viridiplantae; phylum Streptophyta; class Magnoliopsida; order Asterales; family Asteraceae; genus Helianthus; species Helianthus annuus. Next base: position 120,936,595 of record NC_035435.2, read on the forward strand.
TAGCAAGCACATTCCAAACGAGTATATATCCACTAACTCGTTGTAATCCTCCTCGTACAGCTCAGGTGCCATGTATTCTGGTGTTCCTATCAATGAATGAGCCACATGGCTCTTTCCTACAACTGCCGCTAAGCCCAAGTCGCCAATCTTAACCTGCAAAACGTATATCGAAAATTAGCATGCGTCCGTTTGATATAATCAACTGAAAGCAAAGGGTATGTTTAGTTATTAATTATTTACCTTTCCGATATTTCCATTTATGAAGATGTTGCTACAATTGAGATCTCGATGAATGACACATGGCTCGTGGGTGTGAAGATACTCCAAGCCTTTAAGAATCTGTTTCGACCACTTTTTTAAAGCTTTGGTTGATACACGCTTATGTTTCTTCCTGTAATCCCTCAGATTTCCTGATGTGCATTCTTCGGTTATAAAGTTCAAGGTGTTATGTTCAGTATCCCTCCAGAAACCATACATAACTATGAGGTTTTCGTTCTTTAGCGTCTTCAGTAGTTTTATTTCTGAGAACAGCCTCTTTAAGACAGACGGGTCCCCACTGAAATTCCGTAGCTTGACTTGGTTCCAAGCCACGTCTCGGCCTTCTGCTTGGTCAAAACCCCTATAGACCTTCTTTACCGCACCAGCACCCAACAGGTCGCTGTACCGACCGAATCTTCCTGACGGGTCAACCTCAACGAATGGTTCTCTGTCTTGATCAGATGGATCAGGACTGATCACTTGCATCCTATAGATTTCTTTCGTTAACTGGCGATTATCCGACAGATTCGCCTAGTTACTGAAAGAAAAAAAGGAGCATAGATTAGAGCCATTAGCCAAACATATCACGAGGTTACATGATTTCACCTGCTCAGTAATCACAATAACCTGTTAAGCTGATAATACTAGCTATCCACTAGGATACAGATGATGTAGCTATACTATATGATTCGTTACACGTTATAATGTTCAATCATCATTCATCAAAGCTGGTAAATTGATGATTATCCAACATATTTGCCTAATTACTGGAAGAAGAAAGAACCATCAGTTAACCAAACATATCAAACAAGGTTACATGATTCCACCTACTCCGTAATCACTACTCACTATAACCAGTTAAACCGATAATACTAGCTATCCACCAAACAACAAATGATGTAGTTAGGGATCATTCACAATTTATCATATGTATGCATACTAGATGATTCTTAAAAGTTACAATGTTCAATCATCAATGCTGTTAAAGGCAAGTAACAAGTTCATGATTAATAATCTGTTTATGAGCTAACAGACAATGAATATATTTCATCTACTCAAATTGGTGATATGAACTAAAAGTCACAAAACTATTTACACTACACATAATCAGAAACAACAAATCCTATTAATGCACAGTAGTTGAAAGTAACACGAATCGATCTAATGTAGCTTTTATATTCCTCTATTAACCAATTGCAGTGTCGAATCTAACAAATCAAACTACAAACAAATAATGAAATAATCAACAAAATCATAATGGAATCATCACATTCTAAGGTTCAGATGATCAATATTGACAACGATTCCGATCTATTACGATAAATCAGAAATATAAAAGTTGTAGAATTCAAATTAGGGTTACGATTCAGCAGATTTAACATGAAATTAAACATAGAGTTTATAGACTACAACAATCGGAAGAAATTGACAATTGAAACAGATGAATTATATTACATTAAATCAAAATTAACTACTGGTGTTACCTGACCGATTAACAAGTGGTTCACACGAACGTTCTCGAATCTCTGCTACTTGTCGATGCGAATATGCGTGACGAAAGGCGTGTGGGCGAGGAGTTTGTGGCGTATAAATAGGAAAACGAGAATGATTCCGTACTTGAAATATATATTAACTATGGTTTAATATTTTTTTAGGGCTTTGACTTTTGCTTTATAATTTTTAATTCAATTTAATATTAAATAATTGTTAAAAGTCAGAATTGATTTTGACGTGTATCTGAAGTATACAAAAATTGGTCAGCAAAGTGCTGCCAGCATGTCATGACAACTCAATTTCACATGAAAACGTGGACAGTCATTTTATTCTTTGATTAAATAAAAATCATTGGTGACAAATCATTTTAGCAAATTGAATTTAAATAATCTCAGTTTTCTCAATTTAACCGATAATAATCTCAATTCAGTTATTGACCGATAATAATCTGAACTGGTCCACTTTTGGCCGATAATAGTCTGCGTTAAACATAGCTTAACGGAGTTAAATTTTTTTTTTTCCGAATTACAAACAGTCTGCGTTAAATATAGCTTAACGGAGTTAAATTTTTTTCCGAATTACAAACTGATATTTTAGGGCTTTTGATTAGAACGAGTATACGAGTTGCTTGATGTAAAATTTGCCTCGAAATATTGCCTCAAACAACAAAAATGGTGCTTCAATTCGGGTGTTTAAACTTCCAATTAACAAAAATCAAGTCGTTTGAAGTATCGTTTCGAGGTAAGTTTTACATAAATCGACTCGTATCCTTGTTCAAATCCATAAAACATCCGTTTGTAATTTGGAAAAAAGCTTAACTTCGTTAAGCTATTTTTATCGGTGGACTATTATCGGCCAAAAGTGGATTAGTTTGGATTATTATCGACCAATAACTGAGTTAGGATTATTATCGGCCAAATTGAGAAAGCTGAGATTATTCAAATCCAATTTGCCTTTTTAATATACAACTTATTTACTTTATTTATCGAATGTCATTATCACCGGCAATCTCTGACCACCTTACACCATCGTGACCACTTTGTCCTAGTCTGGACCGTCGCCAAGAACCCTAAAAACATTGGGGCCGGGGACAAGTCGAAAAAAGACCCCTAAAATATAAAAATGTTAAAATAATATTTTAAAAAATCAGGTTCCTGGGGAAAGCTAGCTCTGGTCGTCGCTCACCCTGCCCATGCTTTGGGCTGGCCCTAGTACAAGTTCATACTATCCACACATTTGCGTGTGCATCGCAGCTATAAGTATAATTGCTTGTGTGAATAAAAGAAGAAAACTGAAAACTGATATGCTTTGTCCGATTAGAGGTGTTGCTTCTGGTGGTGCCACAAACAACCAGCAAACCAAGATCAGCTGAAGAAACAAATTTGACACTAAATGATGATGTGAAGAAACATATCTACACAAAATAGAATACAAACTTTTATCTCCTTGTTATGCAAACTTTACACAAAAGCGATTAAATAAAATCAACATATAAGATACAATATGGCTTTTGCGCATGCTCGATCACACACCCCATTTCAAGACACATCAGAAAAGGTACTCTTTGCTAGTTTGATTTCTAAGAAGAGAAATGAAACAAAACAACATGTGCGGATATAGTGGGTGGATTACATGGGATGTATAATTAAACATTTCATACATCCTCTACCCCTTGCATGTTCAGTCAAGGTTCTAGTTTCATGGAAACGACCCGTGATTGCCTGTTACGCTTTGCCACCCTCACAAAGACTATTGATAGGCAAGATGGGGCCCACCATGGCCGCCGCACTTTTTGCTCCCCCTTCAAGCAAGCAACTGTAAAAGTACAAAAATATATTAATCAAAGTGTTTCACCAACACTGGTGATTCAAAAACATGATATGGTCCTAAAGCTTGCAAGTTCCAGAATTTTATATATGGCCATATAAAAAGGGTAATGATTTAAAATAGTTAAATACATTAATGATCCCAGTGTGCTCTGGTAAATTCAAATTTCAAAACATTTTGTAAAAAGCTGCCACATTGTCAGCGGAAGTGGTGACCTCAGAACCCTCAGAAAGATCCTAGTCACTTCCAGCCTCTCTTCTACTCACTCCACCAAACACCTCGAGATGCTACACGGTGAACGACATGTCATGAGCTTTAGTGTCGTCAACAATGATCACCGTCTTGCCAACTACCATTCTATACTTCTATAAACAGTTTACCACTCTCTACGTCCTCGTTATACGGCCTGGGAATACAAAGAAATAAAACACAATCATCCAATCATTAGCTCAGATCGCCGAGAGCAAACTCAGGTGACGATATTAGAGTTTCGATTGGGAGTCTGTGACACCATGACGGAGCAGAAAGAATAGAAGAACAGGGGGAGAAGACAGAAGAGGAAAGGTCAAAGAAGCAAGGGGAAGGTGGGATTACTATTTTTTATTATTTATGGAAGGGTCAAATGATCATTTCACAATGTGAATGACTTACAAACATATTTAACCTTTGTCCGTTGGTGTTAGGGACCAATTGGGTCACAGTGTGGCAAAAGGCTGTGACAATCCGTAATCTGGAATTTACCGGTTTACCCCAGGGACCATCCGTGTAATCAACTCTAACTCAAATAAATGAATAATCCTATATTATCCGTCCCACTAACAACATAAGCAAATATCCAAAATATCCAAATAACATGTCTGCTAAGTAGATACAACTTTACATCTAACAAATTATGATTTATGATATTGCATAATTACAGGGGAGCTTGTAAGAGACTAAAGTTAACTAATAACACATGGCAAACAAAGGAGTTTGAGAGAGATAACCTTTAATCCTTCTAAGTTCCTTGCACAGTGTTATGAAATCTCCCCATTTCATGTGGCAACGCCGAATAAACCGAAGAATTTGTTCAGTTGTAAACATGGACATTCCTTCTAGATACTCCCCGTTAACACCATTTTCTTTGAATGTTTGGCGATACCCGCCCAGATTTATTTCCTCTAACCAAAGGCCAACATCCTGGGAGACAATATTTGAGCACATAGTGTCAGTCACTCTGCAATATTCTCCCATAAACATAATGACAGTGTAATTCAAAAAGGAATGATGGTGATTCACACAGAAACATACATGCTAAGGTGGCATTTACTACTTGGTTCTTTAGATACGCAAGTTCTATGAGTCTATGACCATGGTATGGTATGATCATTGTAGCTAACTAGTGTTATAAGCATGCACAAATAATTAGTTTATTACTTTGTTTGTGTGCTGGGAATTGGGATTAATAAAGGGTACAGATATATCTGTTGAGCTTACAAGTGATATACAAAAACTAACAAGATTATCGATTCAACCAATTAAATTGTCTTCCTTTTGCTCTTTCTATTATAAATGATCCTCTAATGCCTAAGACCCCTGATGTGTATGAAAATAATACATTGAACACAAACAAATGGGATCATGACCGAAAAGTCAAGATACTTCAGGCTCTTAATTGAACATGCTCAACTGATCCCAAGTACAGTACAATAAACGCTTTCAAAAAAGGGTGTTTGGATGTGCACTTGGTTTTAAGTTGTGTGATGCGCTCCGATGCGTTTGGTCCAAAATCTGATGCGCGATGCGAGCGCATCACGTATGCGAAGCGCTCTTTATAAAATACATAGTTAAACTAAAACACTTGACCTAAAAAGAAAATAGGAGTTGTTCTTTTTGGTTCAAATCAAGCATATTAAAATGTATCTAGAACCACAAAAAGTGTTTAGGAACCATAATGGTCCAAATCAAGCATACTAAGATATTAATTATTGAAAAAATCCAACCCATTTCATAAAATCTGGAAAAAAAATTAACAAACGCTGTTGCATGCATCGGAGCGCATTATGCGAAATCGGCGCAATATTCTCGCATCACGTAAACGCTACGCATCGGCTGTGGCGATGCGCTCTCATCAGCGCATCACGCACTATGTGCGCATTTTAAGACCCAAGGATGTGCATTTAAAATGGATTGTTAATTCTAAACAATAGTCGGATAAAATCTTGGTCAAACCTTGGTTTTGAAAGGCGCGAGATGCTTCGATGCTTTTTTATCTCAAAAGATGGTGCGCGCGGCGTGCACATCACGTATACTAGACGTTCATTATTAATAAATACTAAAAAACTATTTATAGTTAACATTTTAACTTGTTAACTTTTAAACACTATAATATAAAATATTCTCATCATCTTTGGTTGGATATGTTAAATCGATGTTAAATTTGTTAAAATATCAGACCAAAGATGATGAGAATATTTTACATTTTAGTGGTTAGAAGTTAACTAGTTAAAATATTAACTATAAATATATGGGTTGAGTTCATTTCAGAACTCTAAATAACTACAGAACTTTCAGAACTCCTAATAAACAATCATTTTATATATAAGTTTTTGTATTTAGGATCTTTTTATCATCTATTATATGTATTTCTTTGATTACATACATGTTAAAAGGAGTTTACATATGTTTAATTGCCAAAATTATATATATGTGTCATAACTAATTACATATATGTAAAAAAACTAGTTTACATATGTGTAATTATAAAATTACATATAAAAAATGATAAAATTACTCTTAACATGTATGTAATCGTAAAAATACACATAATAAATGATAAAATTATCCTAAACATAAAAATATATAAATAAAAAGATTGTTTATTAGGAGTTCTGCGAGTGCTGTAAATATTTATGGTTCTGAAATGATCCTGGCCCATAAATATATTTATTAATTATTTAATAACGAACGCCTAGAATATGGGATGTGCACGCCATCGGCCACGCACGCGTATCAACTTTTGGGATAAAAACGCATCAGAGCGCCTCGCGCCTTTAAAAACCAAGGTTTGACCAAGTGTTTATCTGACTCTTGTTTAAAACTAATAATCCATTTAAATGCACATCCAAACACCCTTTTCTGAAAGCTTTTGTTGTACTTTACTTGGGATCAGTTGAGCATGTTCATTAAGAGCCTGAACGATCTTGACTTCTCGTTGATAGTCACGTTTGTTCCTTTGATTCAATTAACCGGTTCACTCCTTTAAATATGCAAGTTCTATGACCATGGTACGGTATGATCATCAATCATTGTAGCTAACTAGTGTTACAAGCATCCGATAAAACACAAAAATCACTTATTACTTTGTTTGTGAGCTAGCATCAATAAGGGTAGACGAATATCAGTTGCACAGACAAGTGACCTGTTATTCTAAAATCAAGCTTAGTTTCTAGTGTGATAGAACCTATCAAGATACAAAACCTTTAGATGTGTAGAATAAGATTCTAGATTCAACCGGCGAATTTGCCTCTCTTTGCTCCATCTACCACAAATGATCCTCTAAGAACACAAACGAACAGGATCATGACCGAAAAATAGAAACCGAGCACAATTTAAACCCCAAGAACAACACCTCCACCAAAATTAAGATAACCACAACATCAACATAAAAATTTAATTAATTTATCGGTATAGCATTCACTATCAAAACACACAGAAAACAAAACAACTAGAATCAAATTTCATCAATAAATGAATATACAATCCCCAAAAAGGTCAAAAACACCTCCAATTTGACTATCCCAACAAAACGCCCAATTTCACACCACAAAATTTCCAATTGAATCACTAGATCTATAATAAGAGCGATTAAACATTACCTCAACCGTCCAAATGAAGAAATCAAGCGGCTCCGGAGGCCGTTCTTTGCTCATCTCACGAAACAATAATCCAATAGGAAACCCTAGAAACAAAATCCGAAAGTCAAAACCGCAATTGAAAGGAGAATAACATGAATTGAAGGAATCTAGAAGAAGAAAACAAAAGAATCGGTTAGATTTACCGTGAAAAAGTGTAGCGATTAGGATATAGATTCAGTGCATATGATAGAGAGAGAGAGAACTTTTTGAGTGTGTGTTAGTGTGTGAGAGAGAGAGAAAAGAGAAAGTAGAAGGTTGAAAGGATGGTGGTTTGGTTGTAGTTTGGAGAGTGTGTGTAAGGAAGGGAGAGTGATGCGTTTGTCAGCATTGACATGTGGACCATCTCTCGTTGCTTTGTATTTAGTATTTTCCGCTTTTGTCCCTCCTTGATGAATTATTTTGCAACTCTTTTGCTTTTTCATCTACCAAAATGTGTCTTCTTGTTTATCTATAGGCGAGTATAAGAAAACAGGGCTTGAAGAGGTATGGTCTCAAAAAACCGCACAGACCAATTAGGTCGCGCGTTGAATCATACTTCTTATTCACTAATCTGATTAATCTACAAGCCCCGTGCGGGCTTCTAAGGCAAAACCTAGATCGTGCGCAAGGTCCAAGCAAGATGTAACATCAGTTTTCACACTTAGCATCCTGAATAGGAGCCCTCAACCCCTGAACCTTGCAAACTACTTGGACACGTACCAAAGGTCGCGCGAGGGTAGCGGCGCAGGGCCATTTCAGGAAGCAACAAAGGTACAAGTGGCAGAAGAATGAGCCAATCAGCGTCCAGCAGGCTGCACCCTATCGTGCTCCACGACTAACGATCGTGCAGGAGACAGAAGGTACACAAGGACGCCTACATGACACCAATCAGGGGGCGGCGACAACTGCCCCACGATCTCCACCCACCTGCTGATGAAAGAAGGATAACAGGGTCGATAACCCGGACACGTGGCTCCAATCAAGGTGCGCCAGCACCGAAGATCTTCCAGAAGCCGTTAACGGTCGCCACCTGAGAGGCAAAGAGGATATTCCTTGTTGTCGCCTTCCGGCCCAAGGCCCATCAGCTCATCTCCTTCTACACCACTCCGGCTATAAATAGGGACCTTCATACACGGGTTAAACATTCCGTTCTCTTTACTCTCACTCTTAACACATACTTAATTTCCTCAAAACAGTTACTTATTCTCACGCCGAAGAGTGGTTAAGAGGGAAACCCCCATATCCCCCTCTTAACGAGCTTAACGTGCAGAAAGGATCACACTCAAGCTCAGGAAAGATTAAGGATATTAACCCTCATGTTTGAAACATAAACCCAACTAATAAGCCTAAAATTAGTTCCGTGTTTCTTCATTGGCGCCCACCGATTTTTTACAATCACTTCATCTTCTTTTTTCTGAGTTTTTTCTACTCTCTCGATCATGGCTGGTCAGGGAGTACCCGATTTCGGTTTCGGTACACACTCTAACGTAGGAGCAGGGGAGGACAACCCGCACGTCCAACTCCAACCTACCGACGAGTTAGTCGAAGGCGAAGCAACAAACACTGGGGGACCCCGCGCGAGTATCACTCGCATCACTCAAACGGGCACCCTAGCAAGCAATATCGCTGGTCTGCCAAACTCACCTCCAAACCCGAATATTTCGGCGTTATTAGGGCTACCGAATATTTTGCAACTCTTTTGCTTTTTCATCTACCAAAATGTGTCTTCTTGTTTATCTATCATTACCTTTATAGATTTATGTCCATGCTTGAGGGTCGTCTTCTAAAAATCTCAAGAACATTTGGGTTCTGGGTGAGTAGAAGAAAACGGGCTCTTATAATATAAAGTCAATAACTTGATTTTAAAAAGAAATGATAAATATGTGTGAATCAGTACATTCGTATATTACTTGAAAACATAAAAATAAAAACAAAATCTGACACGTTACGCTAGGTGGAAACTTAGTCAGTTTTGATACACTTTCTTTGACAAACGAGATAAACAAAAATCCAAAAACAATAACAAAAACAAAATAAAAACCGAGAATTGATAATATAAACAAAATAACACTTCAGGTTTAAATTGTAAAAGAAAACTGAGAATTGAAATAGGAAGAAAATGAAAAACAACAACAAAAAGAAAAAAGAAAAATTAAGTTGGAAAGAAAAGGGAAGAAAAAGGAAAATAAAACAGCATTAGAAGTATTATGGGGGAGAACTGAACTTGAGACATAACTTATCCACCACTTTTAAGGGTACGGTAGTAACCACTAGAGCGTGTCTTTTAGTTGTTAACGTATCTGAAACAAAGAATACATACACACACTTATAATATATTATAATGTAAAAAAATATTCGGGCTTCCGGGGGGACTGGGCCCTGAGTGGTGGCCCACCCCGCACACGACTCTTTTGCTTTTTGATCTACCAAAATGTGTCTTGTTTATCTATCATTAGCTCTAGAGAAAATCATAAAAAGTAAATCCAAAGCGACCAACAAGACGATTACAACATGTTTACTATATCAAAGTTGGACCAGCTCTCCCAGGAAGGAGATGGGAGCTTTGATCTATGGCAAGTACAAATGTAAGTGTCTTCCTTGATGAGGTCCACTGTTTTAGCAACCGGGATGAAACGGTCTTCGAAAGTCTTCTTGTTTCTCATTAGCCGAATCCTCCAAACAGTCGCAATAGTTATTATATGAACAATCTTTCCATCTCTTTGAACCAGGGCTGGAGTATAAGACACCAAAGATAATTGAGATGGAGTCAAAATTGGTTGCAAAAAGAATCCGCATCCACACGAACACATTCCACCAAATGCTTATGGCAAATAAGCACGAGGCAAAAATGTGGTATGTGGACTACACCATATACCCACATCTAACGCACTGTAAATCCGCAACTGGCACTCCACGATTAGCCAAAGCCGTCTTTGACGCCACTCTATCCATGAGCGCTCGCCAGGCGTCCAGCATGTTATCTTGACTCGAGGTTGCCCCAACTTTTAACTGAGAAACCACCCCTTTTGTATTCTAAAACACTTATGTGTCTTCTCCTCTATCAAGGGCAACATGATATAATGCCTGTTTTGATCAAAAATGTAACAACCCGCACCTTCGTGCGTTGTTACTACTCGATACACTCGTTACGCCTAGCACCGGAGATTCGGATCATAATGTAATCATACCAATTTTATCGCTAAATCGAAGTATAATCGAATAATTACGCATATTCTATCGCTATTACAAACCTATTTTGCATAACACTCACGATGATGTCGAATATGGGCCTAAACTACCCTTCTCGATGAGCGTGAGGTGTCAAAATGTGAGTAATCAACGCTAACGAGGGTTATCGGGTGAGTACTATGACTCTGACCGTCATGACGATGATGGCAATATGAGTAAGTGGTGCCCCGATAATCATTGTGGCACATCACATCGAAGAACGCACTCGAAGGCACGCGTAACTCGATCACCGCACTGAGAATTGGATACATAAATACGTATATACGGCCCTTTTGTGATTAATAATAATAAATAATTTAATAATTATATAAATATATGAAAATATGGCTCAAACCGTCGAAATCGCACCAAAAACGGGATCAAAAGGCTTCCGAACGGATCAATTCGATCAGGCTAGTCCAATTGGTCAGACCGGCCCAATCAGATAGGCCAGTCCGATCGGATGGACCAGCCGATCGGATGGACCAGCCGATCGGATGGGCCAGTCCGATCGGATGGGCCAGCCGATCGACTGGGCCAGCCGATCGACTGGGCCAGCCGATCGACTGGGCCAGCCGATCGACTGGGCCAGCCGATCGACTGGGCCAGCCGATCGACTGGGCCAGCCGATCGACTGGGCCAACCGATCGACTGGGCCAGCCGATCGACTGGGCCAGTCGATCCAACTGCTGTTTTGCCTTCCTTTCTCCTTCCTTGCCTATAAATACCCCTCCATTCCCTCCCAAACACTTGTGTTGCTGCTCCTAACCGACCAAGACGTTCCAGCCCTCAAATCTCTCGATTTCTTCCGATTCTTGTAAGTTTTCAACCCGAATCTTGTACTTTCTTGATCCAAATGCAATCCTTTATCTTTCTATCTTTCAAATCCCAATTTTCAACCGTGAAATCAACGGATTTGGGCTGTTCTAAGGTGATGTCACCCCAAAGTTCTTCAAAGGTGATGTCATCCCATGAAGAACAACTCAGATTCGGATGATTTACGTACGATTCTTCATAAATCTCAACCAAATCAATGTTTTTCTAATCAAAGGGCCACGGATTTGGGATGTTCGGATAGATTTCATCACAAAGTTCTTATGAACTTCAAGTGTTGACCTCATATCATCAAGAACAACTCAGATCCAGGGCATTTCCTAAATAAAATCAAGGTTTTTACATCAGATCTAGTGATAAAATGATCGATTTCGAGTTAAACACGGAAAAACCGACAAAAACGACCAGTTCCGACGAACGGGGTGATTCCCGGCCGATGAAACAGGTTGGAATTGACGGGATTTCAGTTGCTTAACACCTCATCGTAACGACTCGACCCAAAACGCCGAAAAACGCTCGAAAAATCATCGAAAACAGCCGAACAGGATGGCCAATCGAGTGGCCCAATCGATCGAACAGACCAGTCGATCGAGTGGCCCAATCGATCGAACAGACCAGTCGATCGAGTGGCCCAATCGATCGAACAGACCAGTCGATCGAGTGGCCCATTCGATCGAACAGGCCAATCGATCGAGTGGCCCATTCGATCGAACGGCCCAATCGATCGATCAAGCCGTCCGATCGATCAGGCCCATCCGTCCGATCGATCAGGCCCATCCGTCCGACCGACCAGGCCCACTCGATTGAGTGGCCTGTTCGACTGGGCCAGCCCAATTTCACTATTTTGTCCGATTTTAACCCAATTTCGCCCGATTTCACGCAAATCGATACCGTTTAACGCATAGTAATCTATCACTCACATAAATTGTCTGAAATCAGGACATTCTCCGGCACCGATTCCGCAAACCTAACCGAAAACGCGCTGTGAGTATACTTGACCCTTTTTATCGAATTTTGGGTGTAACATACGTTCCATAAAAACCAAACTTATCAAACGAATGATTTAATTGGACTATTTATCACCTGCGAATAACTGTTTGCATAGATATACGTGATGCTAGTACATGTATGCTAGGACTTATACTCGTGACGTCCCACCAAGACTAGTATAGTACTATTTCGCCCGACGGGGTCTAGTTATGCCATCAAGAGTCGAGCATCGAGGACTTAGCTGGTAGTATCAGTTTTGTGAGTATATATGTTGTGTATTACGTTTATGCATATGGAAATTCGCAGCACTTTCAATCTATCACACTATCACATATCAAACCTGTATACTCGCCAATACTTTTGTATTGACAAAGTTTTAACGTATGTTGCAGGTTTAGCCGAAGTTTACATCAAATCAAGCTAGGAAGTCTAGAAACTCATCTAAAATCTAGGTTGTCGGATTTGAATTGTTCGAGAGGACAAGAAATCTGTGATGACTTACGTGATTGTATTGTTTGTTAGTATGGGATGACAAATGTAATAAATATTATCGCAATATAGTTGTTATGGATTCTCTTGAGCAATCTGATTCGCCTAGTGCCGCGCCCCGATGATTCCGCCATCGGTTGGGGTGTGACAGATTGGTATCAGAGCCATAACTATAGGGAATTAGGCAAAGTTTGAGACTCGACCTAGTCCGGGTCGATGTCTTATGAAAGTGACCTAGTCTATAGTCTAAGTACCAACAGGCCGACTCTTACGAACTCGTTAGGGTTTGTTTGGGCCAACTTGCTACTCTCGATCGAATTTGTTGAAAAAGTTACAACTATTGTGTGAACACCGTATACTACAGCTTCACACAAAGAGCCTTTCCTAAGGCTAGAAGGTTACTTAGCCTTTCCTAAGGCTGACACAATACACATGTTTTCAAAACTACTCGCATAACAAAACCGAGTGATCTAGTCGAGACCAGGTGTGAAAACCAATAACTCTCGATAGGATCACTCACTCAGCGTATTTTTCTAGCACGAGAACTCTTCGTTGAGCTAGGAGTGACATCCACATCTCGACAAAAGGTCTCCATTTCGAAATTCTGGTGGAACTCTCGGATTTATTCGATGAGCACAACCACCAATGGGAACGAAGTTGTTAAGCCAGGGGTGAAACCCATACCTTAATCAACTGTTCCACTCTATAAAATGGTTTACAAAAGCTCTCACCAAGGACACGACCATAACAACGACTCAGGCTGCGCGAAGACTAGAGAGACGAATGTTAGGAGCTGCATCCCAGTGGAAGCGTGAGTCCTCTAGGTCAACGCGTATGCCCGAACCTGTTGGTTATAGTCGGGTTACTTGGGTAGTCAACGCCTAAACACCCAAGGCATTCCATCTAAATTTTACGTGTATGGTTTACGTCTATGAGTTTTCAAATTTAAGTTTTACGATTTACCGATTTCTCGATTTATCAAATTTACGAACCTCGATTTACAAAGCGCACAACCTGCACAGCCATCACAATCTAAAACAAAGACCGAATGATCGCAACAAAACAAACGCCTAAGTACTCGAATTCGCTTACGCTATTTCTCTTGTCACGTCCTCGCAAATTCTGAACCAATATCTATGTGTAACCTACAGCTATACCTATACGTACTATATACAAAACGAATCAATTATGTGAGAGTTTAGGAACCTAGAATTTTTCCTATGTGGCTCCTATGTGTTAAATTAAATTCTATAACAAGTTTTGATCGAATCAAATCGCATCAAAAGTTCAGAAATCATTATGATCGAATCTCATTCCGAATCCTTCTGTCTAGATGCCTTCCAACAACTCGATCTCGAGACGAGTAGCTAGGAGAAGAGCCCAACGACGCGCCGATAAGAGGATTGCCTCAATTGTGACCAAGGAAGTGGTCAAGCTCATTCCTCAAATTGTCGCGCAAGTGCACTCTCAAAGCCACTCTCGAGCCCCGGAAGACGTCAAGACGGAATCTGCATTCCTCTACAAACACTTCAAAGCCTGTGATCCGATGCCTTTCACGGGTGAAGGAGATGTTTCTCAATTACTCCAGTGGTTCGATGCCATCGAGGTTACCCTTCGTCAGAGTGGGTGCCCCGAGGACCTTCAAACTACTTGCGCCACCGGAGTATTCCAATCCCGAGCACTCGATTGGTGGACCGCCGAACGCAACAAACGTGGGATCTCCGCAGCTTACGCCCTCTCATGGGGTGAGCTGAAGGAACTCATGAAGGAAGAATATTGTCCCCCTCACGAAGTCCAGAAGCTAGAGAACGAATTTTGGGAAATCAAGCAAGCCGAAGGTGACAATGCGAGCTATACAGCAAGGTTCAAACAGCTTAGCATAATCTGCCCAAGTCAAGTCGACACTCCAAAGAAAGCTATCGCGAAGTATATTCGTGGCTTACCAGAGTGTGTGGGTGATTTTGTCGAAGCTGCAAAACCTACTACCATCGAAGAAGCCTACCGTCTAGCCGCAGAGCTCAACAGCAAACGAGTCGTGGACGGATCCTTCTCCAAGAAGCCTGTCACACGAGCTCATCAAGCAATCATCATCAACTCATCCGACGATTCCTTTGGAGAATCGGTCGATGGTTCATCTGACCGCGCCTCGGAGGATTCTTCCAAGAATCGCTCCGACAATGCCTCCGTTAAATCGTCAGGCGAATCCGAAGACGACACTGCATCAACTCAAGAAGCCCAACCGAGCCGCAAACGAAGGACCATGAGCCCAGACTCTTCAACAACTGGACTGCCGCAACCCGAACCTCTCCGATCAGTCCCAGTTCAGTCACTACGCGCTTACAATGGATCTCATCCCCTGTGTTTCACATGCACGTATCATCACCCGCTAGAAGCAAAATGTCGCTATTGCGCAAATTGCAACTGGTATGGGCATTATACGTCGCAGTGCCGTACAAGACCGTAACCTGGAAGGAAGTCATCAACAACCGCCGTCTCCGCAAGTATCCACAACAACGTTATTTTGATCCTAATGTTGTTGTAATAATGCGACTTAACGCTATCATTTCTGGAACTTATTTCATATATCATCGTGTGTGGATTCTATTCCTCTTACAATCGAGCACTATCTAGACGCTAGCACTATGTACTATATTATGTATTTTATCCCTATAACACTCTTAGAACGAGGTACGGTATACGTGCAAGGGACAACTAATCACGGGTGCACACGGGATTATCTTGGTCAGTGCACGGAGATCGTAGTGAAGTTCTAATGGTGCCATAACGTTTAAAAGCACGGTCAAGGCCGTGTCAACAAAGTGTGACACCAAAGCACGGGGCATAAGTAGTAGGGGTGACGCGGGGGTACGCTTTACCATACTACCGAAACTTCGTGAAGAAAGTGCCATGTGGAGTTGGACGTTATTAGACCTATTATACTATTATGGTTAATTTGACACTCTACCATCAATCACAAGGCGTAACAAAACTAAACCGCATCACTGCGAGGCTTCTCGTAAGTCCGCGTACACAAATTGCCACATCGATGAACTTAGGTAAGTTCACCCCGAAGAGCAATTGGAGCAACGCGAGACTGGTCGTAAAGTCTAGAACGCAACTTAATCGCAGTTTTGCCGGATCAATCTCGCAATCAAATCATTCGATAAGTGGCTCGAAATCGCAATCGCATCATGTGTTTGTCTAGAAATCTCTAACGCTAGTTGTTGTCAATTGTGTGAACTTCTATCAGCTGGTGTGGATCGTCTATTGTGGATTCGCTAGACGAGTATCGAGAATCACTCGCCGCCTTCCACTCTTAACGCGCCTCGCACCTAATCCACCAACTCGATACTCTTATCATGGTTCGCTATTACTTATCAATGCACGCATTCTACGTGTCATGTTAGCGCACAAGACCTCGCTTCACGAGACGAAACTAACAAGGTTGAAACATGGTGATGTTTTGACCATATTAGTTGACTTTGTGGAAAAAGGCCGTGTGGGCTAGCCTTAGTACTATTCGTGGTGTAATCAGTTCAATCAATCGTCTATCACTCGCAACGCAACAATCGTCTCTATTCAATCTGTTGGAATCTATTGTCTATCGATGTTCGAATGTTACTTGGAAGTCATCGCAGGTGGTGTAATGTTAGGGTGCATGACATTGCTTCACAAGATAAAACTAATATGGAAACATGGTGTTTGTCATATTAGCAAGTCTTGTGGAAACGTGCCATGCGAACTTCGTGTGGAATCAAATCAAAATCTCATTTACCCGAATCAAAATCGTGTCATTCGTTGCCCAACCAAGCATACCATATCAGCGTTGTGCGACCGGACTACTCGCACCCGCTGCCTACGCTTGGTTTGCATCCAACTTATTTCTATTCAAAACTCGGTCTAGCACCTCATCGCTAGGATCAAGGGAATCGAAATTCTATCTGTGTCTTATCGGCACGCATGACACTGCCTCATGAAACAGAGTTAATATGGGTAAAGCATGGTGGATACGCCGCTGGTACTTCCTATATATAAGTGTTTTAACCATATTAACGAACTTTTGTGGGAAGGTGCCACGTGGGGCCCGATGTAAGTTATTTTTCCATAGTATTAAGGAAAACCTATTTTTATAAAATTTTTACTAAAACCGTTGGACAAATGAAATTCCTTACAACATGGAGAAAACATTGAATCAGTTTGGCTCCGTGCCCAATGAAAATTTCATAAGTCCAATTCTTTTCTTAAAAACCTTTGCAATGACCGACAGGAATCTTCCCGAGAACGAGGGTTCGGCAGTCGAGTTCCGCTCGAACCCACGTTGTAGGAAAGTTTTCTTAAAACTTATTTTGCCACCTGATTCTTTTAAAATGTAAAACTCAAAACCTGTTATCAAATAACAAAACCCTCCACATAGCGCTGGTGTGGACATCAAAACGGTCGACACCGCGCCATGAGGAGATTTTTCTTAATTAACTTCGGAAATTAATCGAGTATTGGTAAGTTTAAAACGCTATAAAAAAATTGCTTTTTGTATGTGTTATCACTTCTAAATAATCGAATCGTATGCTCTCTCTATTTTCACTCGCCAAATCGTAATCGATCGCTCGTTATCTAGACGCTAATAATCTCTACTCTCAATCGCATCAACTCTTACGACCCTACTATTGGATTAATTTCGGGACGAAATTTCCTAAAGGAGGGGATACTGTAACAACCCGCACCTTCGTGCGTTGTTACTACTCGATACACTCGTTACGCCTAGCACCGGAGATTCGGATCATAATGTAATCATACCAATTTTATCGCTAAATCGAAGTATAATCGAATAATTACGCATATTCTATCGCTATTACAAACCTATTTTGCATAACACTCACGATGATGTCGAATATGGGCCTAAACTACCCTTCTCGATGAGCGTGAGGTGTCAAAATGTGAGTAATCAACGCTAACGAGGGTTATCGGGTGAGTACTATGACTCTGACCGTCATGACGATGATGGCAATATGAGTAAGTGGTGCCCCGATAATCATTGTGGCACATCACATCGAAGAACGCACTCGAAGGCACGCGTAACTCGATCACCGCACTGAGAATTGGATACATAAATACGTATATACGACCCTTTTGTGATTAATAATAATAAATAATTTAATAATTATATAAATATATGAAAATATGGCTCAAACCGTCGAAATCGCACCAAAAACGGGATCAAAAGGCTTCCGAACGGATCAATTCGATCAGGCTAGTCCAATTGGTCAGACCGGCCCAATCAGATAGGCCAGTCCGATCGGATGGACCAGCCGATCGGATGGACCAGCCGACCGGATGGGCCAGTCCGATCGAATGGGCCAGCCGATCGACTGGGCCAGCCGATCGACTGGGCCAGCCGATCGACTGGGCCAACCGATCGACTGGGCCAGCCGATCGACTGGGCCAACCGATCGACTGGGCCAGCCGATCGACTGGGCCAACCGATCGACTGGGCCAGCCGATCGACTGGGCCAGTCGATCCAACTGCTGTTTTGCCTTCCTTTCTCCTTCCTTGCCTATAAATACCCCTCCATTCCCTCCCAAACACTTGTGTTGCTGCTCCTAACCGACCAAGACGTTCCAGCCCTCAAATCTCTCGATTTCTTCCGATTCTTGTAAGTTTTCAACCCGAATCTTGTACTTTCTTGATCCAAATGCAATCCTTCATCTTTCTATCTTTCAAATCCCAATTTTCAACCGTGAAATCAACGGATTTGGGCTGTTCTAAGGTGATGTCACCCCAAAGTTCTTCAAAGGTGATGTCATCCCATGAAGAACAACTCAGATTCGGATGATTTACGTACGATTCTTCATAAATCTCAACCAAATCAATGTTTTTCTAATCAAAGGGCCACGGATTTGGGATGTTCGGATAGATTTCATCACAAAGTTCTTATGAACTTCAAGTGTTGACCTCATATCATCAAGAACAACTCAGATCCAGGGCATTTCCTAAGTAAAATCAAGGTTTTTACATCAGATCTAGTGATAAAATGATCGATTTCGAGTTAAACACGGAAAAACCGAGAAAAACGACCAGTTCCGACGAACGGGGTGATTCCCGGCCGATGAAACAGGTTGGAATTGACGGGATTTCAGTTGCTTAACACCTCATCGTAACGACTCGACCCAAAACGCCGAAAAACGCTCGAAAAATCATCGAAAACAGCCGAACAGGATGGCCAATCGAGTGGCCCAATCGATCGAACAGACCAGTCGATCGAGTGGCCCAATCGATCGAACAGACCAGTCGATCGAGTGGCCCATTCGATCGAACAGGCCAATCGATCGAGTGGCCCATTCGATCGAACGGCCCAATCGATCGATCAAGCCGTCCGATCGATCAGGCCCATCCGTCCGATCGATCAGGCCCATCCGTCCGACCGACCAGGCCCACTCGATTGAGTGGCCTGTTCGACTGGGCCAGCCCAATTTCACTATTTTGTCCGATTTTAACCCAATTTCGCCCGATTTCACGCAAATCGATACCGTTTAACGCATAGTAATCTATCACTCACATAAATTGTCTGAAATCAGGACATTCTCCGGCACCGATTCCGCAAACCTAACCGAAAACGCGCTGTGAGTATACTTGACCCTTTTTATCGAATTTTGGGTGTAACATACGTTCCATAAAAACCAAACTTATCAAACGAATGATTTAATTGGACTATTTATCACCTGCGAATAACTGTTTGCATAGATATACGTGATGCTAGTACATGTATGCTAGGACTTATACTCGTGACGTCCCACCAAGACTAGTATAGTACTATTTCGCCCGACGGGGTCTAGTTATGCCATCAAGAGTCGAGCATCGAGGACTTAGCTGGTAGTATCAGTTTTGTGAGTATATATGTTGTGTATTACGTTTATGCATATGGAAATTCGCAGCACTTTCAATCTATCACACTATCACATATCAAACCTGTATACTCGCCAATACTTTTGTATTGACAAAGTTTTAACGTATGTTGCAGGTTTAGCCGAAGTTTACATCAAATCAAGCTAGGAAGTCTAGAAACTCATCTAAAATCTAGGTTGTCGGATTTGAATTGTTCGAGAGGACAAGAAATCTGTGATGACTTACGTGATTGTATTGTTTGTTAGTATGGGATGACAAATGTAATAAATATTATCGCAATATAGTTGTTATGGATTCTCTTGAGCAATCTGATTCGCCTAGTGCCGCGCCCCGATGATTCCGCCATCGGTTGGGGTGTGACAAAAAATCACAACAAGGATAATGTAACCAAGTCTGATAATGTCACACCCCAACCGATGGCGGAATCATCGGGGCGTGGCACTGAGCAAAACAGATTGTTCATGAGGATCCGTAACAACTATTGTTACACCCCCAAAATACCACATGCGGGAACACCGCGGGGCGTGTGACGTACCAGGATCTTAGCCACCAATCACATTGAACTCATAAATTTATTTAAATAAAACTTTCATTCATTTTCATAAAGTGATACAAAACGTGAAGTGTAATTCACCGTATACAGCGGAAGCATAAATCATTTGTTAAGTGTTTCATAAACTACATGTACAAAGCCGTTAGACTTGTCTTGTGATTCCAAGTATCTTGACCCATGACCACTCCAGCATCCCAGACAACAAGTTCCAAATGATATAAACCTATAAACCTGCAAGCATGCAGACAAGTGTGTCAGACGACGCTGGTGAGTTCAAAGTTTTGTTAACGTGTTTAGATACTAGTTACCAGATTAAAACGTTTCACAGATTTGATTTGATGTTGTTATTAACTCAATTACCGCAGATGGCAGCTAGATTTATTTGCCCAACCCCAATGTCTATATCAAAACATTGGTCAAGTGGTTAAGGTAATTAGTTCACGCCCGTCCTCTCCGGTACGGTGTGAGGGTACCAGACCTAATAGCGCTATCAACTAATAACCCCGTTGCCTCCCCGACAACTAATCGGTAGATGTAAGGGGACTTACCGTTAGAAATGAGTGTAATAACCAACATCCCAATAACCCGACGTTCCTCCCCGGAACGATTACCAGATGTCCCTCCCCGGGACGCATGCTTGGAAAGAGAGCAGTGAACTCACCTTAGATTTGCTCGGTATGTTACGTTACATTACCCGTTCCCAAACCAAACCCTATCGTGGTTACCAATCAACATCAGTCACATAATCAACAAGTCACGTATTCGTACACATTACTCAAATAACAAACATGCCAGGCACATGTCATTACGTAAGTCATAGCAAGTATCTGGGGCATATTTACATTCACGACACAAGCTCATATTGCACCATAGCACACGTCAAGTGGTTTGGTTCCCATTAGAGTAACTTGTTAGTTGTGACAAGAAATCATGCAATGTAATTAGTCGATCATCATCGTATAATAATCTAGCAGGTATTTGGGCCTCACACGATTTTACATTACAATTTCCTGTCTCAAATAAACAATTAACAGTCCCATACATAATTCCTAAGAGTGTACGGTTCATTTGGTTCAGGCCCAAGGAGGTGTACGGCCCATTACATAAACATTTGTTTCATGCGGCCCATTTGTCTACACGTGATCATTAAATTGATGTTATGACATTCATTGATCCAATAAACTTGATCACAGTCCACTAGATTGAACGGTCCAATTAGATTCATTTTAGTTGCAATATTGACAGAATCATTTAGAAGTTGTCGGCTAAATCGTTGATTCATAACTTATCTTATCTTAGTTTACAACACATTGGACCACATGCTCACTGTCTCGACGAAAGACCCTAACATTCGTCACAGAAACCAGTCGACGAAAGACCATGTTTCGTCGACTCGGGTTTTTCGTCGGGAATTATTCATCACTGAAATTTCGTCGGGCGAATCATGAGCAGCAAACCCTAACTGCCGTCGGTCGGCAACAATGCAATAACTAATCAATTTCATAAACATCAAAACATCTATTATCATATAAAGATCATTGGAAACCCTTATGTTAAACACATCATGGTTTGAATAACGATTTACACGATCACCAACAGTCACCATGGATCCTGTTATCATGCAGAACTAACACATACACATCATGCAAAAGTAACACATATACATCATGCATAAACCCGATCGCTACTAACAATCACATATTACAAAACTATGCATGACAAGAGAGTTGATTCAAAACATAGTAAGATTACACTAACCGAAGGAATCAAGCTACAAGATGAACTCGAAGGAGAAAGTGTTGCCGTCGCGTGCTGCCGTCGGGTTCAAGAAGTTCTAGGGTTACCAAAAATGCAAAGTATGCACAGGTACACGTTTATAAGCTAAAGAAGGTGGGTTGGGCCTGGGGAAAGAGCTGGGCCGAAAGTCCCTGTTGGCGAATAATATCCTCTCCGACGAAAGACATGTTTCGTCGAAGGCATAGATGGCGAAAAGTGATGTTTCGTCGTTTATGGCGAAAGTCCACAATAATATTCATATTATAATAAGACTATCACGTGACTTTAGAGACCCAATAAAGTTGTTGCATTTAGTGAGTTAATTCAAGTTTGACAGCCCACCATTGTTTTGATAATAAATTATTGTTGAATTGTGCGGCCCAATCAAATTGATTTTGAGTTATTAGGAGGCCCAATAGAAAGTGATATAAGTGGAGGCTCAATACCACACAACTGATCAACCAAACACACCAAACATTATACATCCACATTAACATTCAAGCATTACAATACTATAACCATTCATATGGAACTATACAAGACACTTCCTAAAACCAATATTAACAACAGAATTGTAAAATCATTGATGTGTATGGGAAAGGCCTTGAAATCTCGGGTTGTCACATCATCCCCAACTTGAAAGAAATTCCGTACCGAAATTTGATGAGTGATCCAAAGCGGCGAGGTGTTAGACCAGGATGACGGTGGATTTTCCTCGGGGTACCACATCATCCCAAACTTGAAAGGGAATTTCGTCCCGAAATTTGCCAGTGACATCAGGAGTTGCTTCAACCGCTTGAACAACTGAGGATACTAGAGCTTACTCCAATCATTGCGTTCCCACGTGAACTCCGGTCCATGTCTTGAGTTCCAACGAACTCTCACGATTGGAATTCGACTATGCTAACGAATATTGATGTCCTGGTCCATGATTTTAGTAGATTCCTCAACAACTGCAACTTGTCATTAACCTCAGACTCTAATAAGGGTATCGCAAAGCGTTTCATCAAACACTTCTTTAGGTTCAAGACATAAATGACATCGTGATCGTTACCCGATTCATCAGGTAACTCGAGTTTGTGAGCCATGTCACCGATTTGTTCACAGAAATCCAAATGTCCCAACGTATCGTAAACTAAGCTTGCCAAGTTTTCCATGGTGTACCGCACCCTCCCAGGGTGAGACTTTTGCTTATGATATGTTCGCCTACAGCGAACTCCCAGTGTTTCCTAGGCTTATCAGCTTTCCTGACGGTCATGCGTTGCCGCCAAACGCTTTCCGATCTAAACAATCTTCCCAAGAGTTTTGAGGACCATAATCTAACAAGGAGATTAGCGTTACTGTCCATGCAATGCCTCAAACAGAGCTGTCTAAATACTAAAACGGTGACTGCTGCAGTAGAACTCAACCAAAGGTAAATGTCCTTCTATCTCTTGCTAAAGTCAATCACACACACGCTCGCAACATGTTTTCGAGTGTCAGGATGGTTCGTTTACTCTGACCATTTGTCCAATGGTGATAAGCAATGTTCATGTCTAGACATGAGCCGAGGGTGTTGCGTATTGCCTGTCATAAATCGGATGTAGTTCAAAATCAGATGTAACAAGAGTTGGCACCTCGTGCCTAAAAGCCGCCTCTCCCAGAGGAATATTCTCAAACTGTGACGACTCGTCAATGTCCTTGATTGCAATAAAGTGCGCTGGTTACGTAAGACAATCAACGATCACCCAGGTGATATCGTTTCCGTTTCGAGTTGTAAGTAGACTAGCGTCAAAATCCATGGCTGTCTGTTCCAATTTCTAAATAGATGTTTCTGATTACTGACACAAGCCAGAAGGTTTCTGACGTTCCACCTTGACTTTCGCACAAGTCAAACTTCGTTCTCATGCTTCGCTGTGTAGGCCTTCAAGCCCAGTTGCCAGTACAAGATCCTTAGATCCTAATATATTCCATCAAAATCCAGTTGACTAGAATATCGAGGCTGGTGTGCTTCGCTTAACACAAGTTCCCTTGGATTGTTGTACAGTGGAATCCGTAGTCGTTCCATGAAGTAGCGAATATCGTCCAACTTACCAATGGTTGCTTCTCCATGCCCCGCATGGGTTCACCTTGAAAATTCTCTTTCTTCAGTTCTTCGGTTTGAACATAGCGAGCCTGATCAGGTAGGTTAGAGTTGATAGTGGGTTGCAAAGCTTGTACACGTTCAGGTTTCACAGCCTAATCATAATCATGCAAAAGTTCCATCCAGCGATGTCATTACATGTTTTAGCTCCTTCAAAATAACGGTACACGGGAGGCCCTTGTGATCGGTCTAAGTAGCGTATCTGGTACCGTCCAAGTAATGCCTCCAAATTAAATCCAAAGACCGTGGTTTCCATCGCAGGTTGTGATTCGTGCAACTCTTCTTATAATTCCACTACGTAAGCCATCACCTTCTCGTGTTGCATCGGCGTGTAACTGGGACTCTGATTCTAACCATCATGATATACCACTAAATCACCCACACCCTCGGGTAAAGACGATGCTCAGTGCATTGCAGAGTTGGGATTCGAGAGCCGGAAAGACGTCCTCCTATTTTGTCTTCTGCGAACACAGCACCCTGCTGTGCTGAAGATATTAAAGTTGTGCGATTTTCGAAAATCCTGTGATGAATCTACGATAGCATCTAGCGAGACCAAGAAATTGATGTATCCTCGAAGGGATCTGTTTTTTTTTGTGTCGATCAGTTTCTAACCAAAATGGGTCTTAGCGAGATCCACGTGTATTCCCACTTCGTTGTTTATATGACCAAAATGTACCTCTCGAATCCAGAAGTTACCTTTAGCAAGACTTCGCGCGGAGTGGCTCCTCTCTCAGGAGCTCTAGAATAAGATCCATATGTCGCCCATGTTGTTCCTTTCCCCTGGTAATGATTCAAAAACGTCATCAACAAACGCGGTCGATTCATGTGACCCATAAAGCTGCTGGTGTGTTGATTAACCCCAAGGTCATGGGATACAAAGTCGTATGGCCGAATTGCATTTGATAAGCCGCTTTAAGAACATTCTCCCCGTGGACTTCCATCTGATAATAGTTCGTAAATCGATCCTCGAATGAAAGCTTGTCCCTCGCAACTAGTCGACAGGTTGTCAATACGTGGTCGAGGCAAATGGTTCTCGACTGTCGCCTTGATGAGTTCTCGATAACCAGTACACATACGAAAAGGCTCATCTTCATGGATAGCTGGGGTTCCCCCAAGCGAAAAGCTAGGTCTGACAGGTGAAGTAAAGTCGTATATAACTGAGTTCTCGATTAACCCCAAGGTCATGGGATACAAATTCGTATACGCGACACATGTTCACCGAAACGAACACGTGAAGTAAAGTAATGTGATCCCTAGCAACCCCTGTCACAACAGGTGCTGAGTCTAAACTATAGTACTATCGTTGCTAGAGGCGGTCTAGTGTAACATGTATAAGCATAGTAACAAGCATTCAACAAATCACGTATAGCATGCGGGGCAGTTAGCGTCTATAAAGTGTTTGCGGTGTGTGTTGTGTTTTGATATAGAAAGTATGTAACACCCAAAAGTGCGTTAAACGAAAATGGGTTCGAGTATACTCACAGTGTGTGTTTAGCAAGTAAACACAAGCTGGATTGGATTGAAGGGAGCGCGTCGGGTCATCCTGTGCACGGAAACAGAAGCATAAGTCTTCCTTGGGGCTGAATGGTTGGAAAAAGAATGTCGAACGAGTTAGGTGTTTAACAGGTGATCCGAACGGATGGGTTCCATCCGGACGGATGGTCATCCGGGCGGATGGCCATTCGAACAGTGTGTGGGTGTTTGTGAATCGTTAAAATTTTCGAAGTCTAGTTAAAAGCGTTTAAACAAGGGAAGCTATAAGGGTTAGGTCATCCGGTCGGATGGTCATCCGGACGGATGGCCATTTGAGCGAGTGATCTGTAGTTGAAGTTTTTTGGAAAAAAATTCTAAGTAAAAGTTTTAAGTTAGCGGAGACGGCGTGACGACGTGTCAACCAACGGAAAAATACCAAGTCCAGTTCATTCGGTCGGATGGTCTCAGCCCATTCAAACAAACGCGCTGTTCTTGATGAAGATTCATGTTTGACCCGTTAATCGGTCCATCTCTTCGGTGGAAATCAGTTTTCAACCGGCTTTCGACTATGGAACGAGTCGAGAGTCTGATTGAGTCCAGATTCCATCAATATTGGGTGAAAACCAAAGAAGAGTTCAAAACCAGTTGAAATCTTTCATTGTTAAGCTACAAAGTGTGGAAATCCTTTAGATCTGGAACCAGTCTTGATTAAATGGTGCTCCACAATAGTTTGCCTAGCAAAACGAGGGGAAACCACCTTCAAGAGGTCCAAATCAGATGATTTCGTGAAAAAGTTTAAGTGTGTGTATGATTTTGATGAAGAAGATGGTGTAGAAGTGATTAGAGGTGAAGATCAATGAAGATTTGAGGGAAAAAGCTTACAAGAAGGCCTTGAATCGCGACAGAGTCTTGAGGAGAGGATGAGAGTTTTAAAGTCTTGAAAGGAGGCGTACGGCTAGTATTTATAGGGGTGAGCGAGGGTTTAAGTCAGTGGAGAAAGGCGGTGTTCGGATGGCTCCATCCAGTCCAATGGCCATCCGGACGGATGGTCATCCGGGCGGATGGTCATCCGAGCGGATGTCCATTCGGACGGCCTGGTTTGCGTTTGTTAGTTTTCCAACTTTGATTTGTTTGTTAAGCGTTGCATTGCGTTGATAATCACATAACATTCAACAAATAATCACACAAATAACACACATAAAATAATTAAATCCGCATTTCAAGTCTGCGTTAATTTGTGTTGCGATAGCGTTTAGTCTAAATAAGCGATGTAAAATGCGATAAAATGCGTTTTAAGTAGTAAGCGTTATAAGTAGCGTTTAAATGCGATAATCGCGATTAAATAAGCGTTGTAATATGCGTTTAAAGTGCGTTGAAAAATATAGTTTAACCCATTGCGTTAATCGATTCCCAAGAGTACAAGCGTTTACGAAAGAAATGACAGCGATAGGTAACGATCCGAAAAGTCGGGTTGTTACAGCCTCCCCTACTTTAGGAAATTTCGTCCCGAAATAAAGGAGCAGGCATAATAAAGAGTTGTGGATATTTAGCCTTCATATCACTTTCGAGTTCCCAAGTGAACTCGGCACCACGTTTGCCTTCCCAGCGAACCTTCACTATGGGAATGCGAGAGCGTCGAAGTTTCTTGGTCTCTCGATCCATGATCTCTAATGGCTTTTCCACGAAGTGTAGGGTTGCTCACTTGCAAATCCTTGAGAGGTACGTGGAGATTTTCTTCAGCTAGGCACTTTTTGAGGTTCGAGACATGGAAAGTCGGATGTACGTTGTTGAGTTCCTTCGGTAATTCGAGTTGGTAGGCCACTTTACCAATTCTCTCAAGAATCTTAAAGGGACCCACGTATCGTGGCACTAGCTTTCCTTTCTTGTCGAATCGGATCACCCCCTTCCAAGGTGAAACCTTTAGGAGTACGTGATCGCCAACTTCAAACTCAAGGGACTTGCGACATTTATCGGCGTAACTCTTTTGACGACTCCGATCTTTCAAGAGATTGTCTCGTATCTGGAGGATTTTGTCAGTCGTTTCTTGTAATAACTCAGGACCGGTGATTTGAGCGTCTCCGATCTCGTGCCATATAATAGGCGAACGACATTTTCTACCATATAATGCCTCAAAGGGTGCCATTTGAATACTAGCGTGATAACTATTATTGTACGAGAATTCTACTAATGGTAAATGTGATTCCCAATTACCACCAAAATCTGTAACGCACGAACAAAGCATGTCTTCAAGGGTGCGGATCGTGCGCTCAGTCTGACCGTCGGTCTGGGGATGAAATGTGGTACTGAGATTGAGAGTTGTACCGAGAGCGGCTTGGAATGTCTCCTAGAGACGCGAGGTAAATCAACCGTCGCGGTCAGAGATGCTGTCATGAGGTGTCCCATGTCGACAAATGACATCGTTGGTGTAGATTCGTGCTAATCGTTCTACCTTGAAGTCTTCTTGTATCGGTAAGAAGTGAGCAGATTTCGTAAGATGATCAACGATAACCCAAATGCTATCATGACCTGATGGAGTGCGAGGGAGTTTCGTAATGAAATCCATGGCAATACTTTCCCATTTCCACATTGTGATCTTGGGTTGTTCGAGTAAGACAGAGGGTCATTGGTGTTCGGCCTTAACTTTCGAGCAAGTTAGGCATTTCGAAACGTAGAGGGCGATATCCTTCTTCATTCCCGACCACCAATACCTAGAACGAAGGTCCTAGTACATCTTGTCGGTACCGGGGTGAATGGAATATCGAGACTTGTGGGCTTCGGTTAGCAAAATCTCTCGGAGATTATTGCGACTAGGGATCCAAATACGGTCGAGATAGTGAAAAATACCGTTAGGTTTATTCACTAGTTGATTTTCAGTTCCACAGATTCTTTCTTCCTTTAAAGTGTTCTCGAGAAAACAGGCGTGTTAAGCGTCACGAAAGAGGGCCTCGAGGTCGTGTTGGGCTTGAACGTTATGAACACTATGTAAATAGCTTCGTCGGCTAAGAGCGTCAGCAACGACGTTTGCTTTGCCGAGGTGGTAACGTATCTCACAGTCGTAGTCGTTGAGAAGTTCAACCCATCTACGTTGGCGCATGTTTAGTTCTTTCTGGTTCAAGATGTGTTGTAGGCTCTTATGGTCGGTGAAGACCGTACACTTGGTACCGTACACTTGGTACCGTACAGGTAGTGTTGCCATATCTTTAATGCAAAAACAACTGCAACGAGTTCAAGATCATGGGTTGTGTAGTTCTTCTCGTGGACCTTGAGTTGGCGAGACGCGTACGCGATAACCTTGTCTCGTTGCATGAGAACACAACCAAGACCTAGGTTAGAGGAATTGTAATAAACAACAAAATCGTCATTTCCATCGGGTAGCGCGAGTACGGGAGCGTTGCAAAGCATACGCTTAAGAGTTTGAAAGGCATCCTCTTTTTCCGTTCCCCAAACGAAAGGCTTGTCTTTATGCATTAGGGAGGTGAGAGGGACGGCGATTTTTGAGAAATCAGCGATAAATCGACGGTAATAACCCACCAATCCGAGAAAAGAACGAACTCCGGACGGGGTTTTCGGTGTAATCCAGCTCTTAACTGCTTCAATCTTCGCGGGATCGACATGAATTCATTGACTATTAACAATATGACCGAGGAATTGAACTTCCTCGAACCAAAATTCACACTTGGAGAATTTGGCATAGAGGCGATTCCCTTGGAGAAGCTCGAGGACTAAACGAAGATGCTGTGCGTGTTCGGCTCTTGACTTCGAATAGATAAGGATATCATCGATAAACACGATAAAGAAACGATCAAGGAACGGTTTACACACATGGTTCATCAAATCCATGAAGACCGCAGGTGCGTTTGTGAGACCAAAAGGCATGACCACGAATTCGTAATGGCCATAACGGGTACCAAAGCGGTTTTAGGGACGTCTTGCTCTTGAATTCGTAGTTGATGGTAGCCAGAACGTAGATCGATCTTAGAGAAACAGGTAGCGCCTTTGCAGTTGGTCAAATAAGTCGACGATTCGGGGTAGAGGGTAGCGATTCTTGATAGTAAGCTTGTTGAGTTCCATATAATCGATGCACATTCAGAACGATCCATCCTTCTTTTTCACGAAAAGGACAGGTGCGCCCCAAGGCGATGTGCTAGGGCGTATAAAGCCTTTATCAAGTAACTTCTGGAGTTGGCTAGAAAGTTCTCGCATTTCGGATGGTGCGAGGCGATAAGGAACTTTAGCAACAGGGTTAGCTCCAGAAATAAGGTCGATACGAAAGTCAATGTCGCGGGTAGGGGGTAGACCAGGTAAATCGTCAGGAAAGACATTAGGAAAATCACGAACAACGGGAACGTCCTTCACAGTGTTCTTTTCCTCCTTCGCTACTACAATATGGGCTAAGAAAGCCAAGTATTCCTTACGGAGATACTTGCTTGCTTGAATGCACGACATAAGCTTCAGTTCATTTGAGGATACTTCGCCATAAACACATAGTTGATCACCGTTTGAAAGAGAGAAACGGATCATCTTTTTGAAACAAACGACTTCAGCACGATTTTCACGAAGAAAATCCATGCCTACTATGATATCGAAACTACCAAGTTGCATAGGAATGAGATCGATCAGAAAAACGTGATTGTTGAGTTCGAGAGTACAATCACAGAGAACGGAACTGATGGTGACGGTTCTTCTGGTGGCAATTTCTACGTCGAACGTTGTTGGGAGGTTAGCGCGTTTACGTTTTAGGAGCTTTTCGAATTCAAACGACACAAAACAGTTATCGGCTCCAGTATCAAATAAACACGAAGCATAAATACCGTTAACAAGGAACATACCATTGACAACATTGTTGTCAGTCTGAGCCTGGCGGACATTGATGTTGAAGGTTCTGCCGCGGGCTGCTTGCTGTGGCTGTTGTTGCTGCTGCAGAGGCTGCTGTTGCTGTTGTTGCTGTTGTGGTGGCTGCTGCTGTTGTGGTTCTTGTTTCTCGATGCGGAGAGGGTAGACATTAGCAAAGTGATTAGGGTCACCACAAGTGTAGCAAATTTGAGCATTTGTAACAGGTGCTGGAACTACTGCGTTACCCTGAAGAACGAGAGGTTGAGCTGGAGGAGCTTGAGCAGC
Organism: Helianthus annuus; assembly: GCF_002127325.2. Classification (NCBI taxonomy): domain Eukaryota; kingdom Viridiplantae; phylum Streptophyta; class Magnoliopsida; order Asterales; family Asteraceae; genus Helianthus; species Helianthus annuus. The sequence continues at coordinate 120,967,533 of NC_035435.2, forward strand.
TTGCTGACGTGGGCCTGAACGAAAGTGAGCAGTAAAATGCCCATAGATGTTGCAATTTGCACAGAAACGACAGTTGACCCCTGTCGGATGATGATAAGTGCAAGTAGGGCACAGAGGGTGGACACCAGTCTACGCACGCTTAGCAGGCGGTGCGTTGGTAACAATAGCTTGACGACTCTGGTTGCTGGGCTGTACGTGGAGTGGCGGTAGTAGCATAATTCTTGTTGTTGTTCTTCTGTCGCTTGCGGCTCTGGCGTGAAGACTTTGAACCTTGAGATGCTGTAGTGTCGGTAGCGGGAGTAGCAGTTGCTTGATTGAGGCTCTTGGTTGAGGTTTTGAAATATCCAACCAAGACTCACTTGTCGTTGATCTCAGCTGCGAGTTGGTAGGTTTCCTCAATAGTAGCAGGTTTTGCTGCCTGAACAAAATCAGCTACACAGTTGGGGAGAGCTCGAATGTACTTCTTGATTGCCATATCAGGCGTGGCCACCTGACTAGGACAGATAATACTCAGCTGCTTGAAACGAGCGGTGAGACTAGCGTTGTCACCTCCTTCTTGCTTGATGTGCCAGAATTCGTTCTCTAGTTTTTGGACTTCATGTGTGACAACTGTCAAAAATCCAGGTAACCGTATAATTAATTAATCATGATTAGTGCTTAATGATTGTGCTGAATTTACAATTTACTACTTTCTGATTACTGCATTATATTTACCTGTGCATCACTTATTGCATAATGTCATATCATTACTACATACAAACATATTGACATAAAGGATGCACGAAGCACCGTTAGCACAGTGAACAGATAAATCAGGAAAATGCTGACAAAACTCAGCACATAGGCAGACAGTGTTTTGAGACCTAGTATGAGTTAGAAACTAAGTACTACACTAGTATATTGTGTAGGAAAGTAAGGATCCCAAAACTGCCTTTCTTAGTGATAGTTTAAGTGTCGAAAAGTGCCTAAAACTCACCCAAAGTGCTGAATTCAGCAAAATTTAGAAAAATTCAGCAAAAATTAGCATTTTTAACAATCTAATTTCATGCAGAAATATGCTTAAGTGGTCCTGAATGCTTTCCTAAGTGTTGGGAATTAATAGTGTCACAAAAAGATACATAAAGCACCCTAAACTGCGTAATTTAGCACCTTAACGAACCAATAACCAACCGAACAACCGGACACTACCTGAAACACCAAATTTACACTAGAAGCACTATTTTAACATTTCCAAGCTAGTTATGGTCCCCGAACACCATAACACCTCCTAAAAATATCTAATAACCAAAACACGTAACGAATACTTAGATTTCAACTAATCACTAACTAATTTGGTTACAACCTATGCTAGACCCCCCACCTATTCACGAACAAGAATTGATATGTGCAAATGATACACATATTTATACAAATCCCAAGTATGAAATACAATATTTCATTGATTTGGTATTTGTTTGATGTCCGTGGAGGCACAAATGTCACAATTTAGGGTTTCCAGATTGTCATTTGTGTGAGGGTGGTTAGTGGTGGTTGCTGGTGGTCAGTGCTAGTTGTGTGAGGGTGGTTTGAGGTTGTTGCAGGTGGTGGGTTGGTGATGGTGGGTGCAGGTACGGAGAAAGAGATGAGGTGATATGAAGTATGTTGGTTAGGGTTTTAACACATATGGATTAAGTGTTTTATTCATTTTTTTAATAAATAGGTAAAATGACAATTATACCCTCATGTGCCACGCACATGACTAGATTTAACCTTGAAAAGTAACCAGGTTAGGGTCAAAGGACGTAGGGTGTAACATGTTTTACAAAAAAAAGACTGTGACTGTAATTATTGAAGGTGAAGGTCATCTATTGCAACATGTAACACCCGTTTATTTTTAAAAATTTTAATATGAAAGATACCTTGAATTACATAACTACAAAATAAAGTTTCAAGTGACAATTACTAGATAACTACCGACTAGTTTAACACTTCAAAAACATGAGTAACAAGTCATTAACATCATCAACTGTATCTTGATAAAGTTATATTAAAGCGGAAGCTTTCAAAATGCGTGTTCGGTTCTTAATAGCGTGCTTGATCCTCATCCGGCTAGTTCCCATCATCACCTAGAGTCAAAACCAATCAAAATGTTAGTTTTGACATTTAAATGAAATGCATAAACGAGATTCTGCGTCAAAATATAAAATAAAATATTATTTCCCAGTTATAGCCCTCCCGCGTGTCGCGGAAGAACACATGTAGGCCGTCGCGTGTCGCGACAGTGTTCGCGTGTCGCGGGGGATCGAAAGGGATCTTCCGCGTGGCGCGGAAGAACCCATTTTCCAGCAGGTGCAGGTTAAAATCCTGCACTTATGCCCAGCTCCGGAAATTGACCATTTTCCAACTTTAAACTCTCATAACTTTTTACTCGCTAGTCCGTTTTTACCGATTCTATTTCCCATGTGTCCGTAATAAAATTACGGATCTAACCATGTAAATTTCATATCACGGAAACCGAGATACTCACGATTTGTCCCCGATTTCCCTGTTTCGTTTATTCAACCCATTAACAATGGTTGCATTGTACCACTTTTTAGTTTCTATATACACTTAACATACTTACCCAATATCCCGGGCCTGTGTCCTTGGCATATCTACGCCATTCGTGGCTTTGTGTTCTCATAGAACTAAGAGCTTGTTTTATACGGAATACAAATGTTCCGTTTCGAGCAACATTTACATCTTACTTCTATAGTTTGACCCAATATCCCGGATTCGCAACTAGAAGTATCATGGGAAAATTCGTAATTGTGGTGCAGTCCAACACCTTTCACAATGCAAGACTTTCTAGTTATTATCTCTATGGTCCTTTTGATTACATCAATTCGACCTGTTTGACTACTTAGTGAAAACTATCACTTTATTAACAAATCAAGTCTAAATCTCGATCTTTATTTTGACCCGTTTGATGGTCAAGTGATCTTCGTCACTATAAGACGCATCAAACATATTTATTACTCTACGACTTTATTTATACTCTAAACCCAAATAAATATGCAGAATTTAACAAGACAATGTCACGTACCTTTAGAGCACTCCTTTTCCACGTGTATCCCCTCCGGCGTGTCCGCTCGACGTTCCGGATTCCTTGCCTAAAGAGTTCAATTCGTAACAAGTTTAGAACTCTTTCTAAAGTTTTAACGCATTATTTTCTTAACATATTCAAATCTGCGTTTTACCAAACCTTTAATTTTTTGACCCTAATTTAGGCGTTTCATCAAACACCTAGTGGGTCAAATTTCTACATGATCTAAACCAATTTCATGACTTGAAATTATCATCCAAATAAACTTCAATTTGACAACATACACATATTTTTAACATCAATAATTCTAGAGATTATCTCAAAATTTCAATCTACACTAGACAAGAATCTTAATCCTAGTGTTTATCAAGTTCTACTAACATATTAATCACCCACTATGGTGATTTCGATCCATACAACCATCATGCAAGGATTTGACAAGAATTCATCTAGGGTTTGTCCCCAAATCTCATATCACTCCTAATTTCATGTTTATAACACATAATTAAGCTCAACATTCAATTTTAATCATATGCAAGAAATTTAGGTTGAATCAAAACAACCCAGTTTGACATACCTTATGATCCCTTTGACGAGGTGATCACGATTCTATGCTCAGATTTCGATTTCTAGTTGATTTAGGCCTTCAATTTGTGGTTTTTCTTGTGAACTAGGGTTTGGGTGGAGAACCCCTTGTCGCCCTCTGCTTGTTGATCGACCAGACACCTCAAGTATGGGGTGTTTGGTTTTGTTTTTACTATTTTAGTAATTTAAGTTCAAGTTTTTTGACAATATTGGCCCCTCAATTTATTTAACATAATGTTTTGTGGTTTTAACCCCATTGTAAGTTATTTTTAGACTTGTAGTTAACTAGGTTATAAATTCCTAGTTAACTAATTCTCATTTATTTAAACTTTATAATTCTAATATAAAGTTTTATATTTTCGGGGTGTTAGAAGTCCACCCCCCTTAAAAAGGGTTTCATCCCCGAAACCGAGTTACGTACCAAATAATGTAGGGTAGAGCCGTTGCATTTCTTCTCCGGATTCCCATGTAGTATCCGCACCCTTTCTGAGTTCCCACTTAACCTTCACTTGGTTGATCTTTTTGTTTCTCAAACTCTTCACTTTACGATCTAAAATTGCAATTGGCTTCACCGCATAGTTAAGACTGTTATCCACCTCGATATCATCGTAGTGGATACGAGTAGTTTCGTCTGCTAAACATTTTCGGAGATGTGACACGTGGAATGTACTATGTATTCCACTCAACTCCTCAGGAAGCTCGAGACGGTATGCTACCTTACCAACCCGTTCCATGATTTCGAATGGCCCAATAAATCTTGGGCTCAATTTTCCTCTTTTTCTAAACCGAATTATCCCCTTCCACAGCGATACTTTCAACATTACCTTATCGCCCACTTGAAATTCTATTGGCCTCCTTCGTTTATCCGCATACGATTTTTGCCGATCCTGAGCTGCTTGTAAGTGAGTGCAGACCAAGTCGATTTTCTGATTCGTAGCTCGGATTATATCAGTCTGAGCTAGCCCTCGCGGACCAACTTCTCCCCAACAAACTGGGGTTCGACACTTTCTAAAATATAACATCTCGTATGGGGCCATTTTAATACTCGCGTGATAGCTGTTGTTATATGAGAATTCGACCAAGGGTAGATGGACATCCCAACTGCCCCCAAAGTCGATAATGCAAGCACGCAACATATCTTCCAACGTTTGTATTATTCTTTCACTTTGCCCATCCGTTTGGGGATGGTAAGCAGTGCTAATGAACAGCTTGGTTCCCATTTGCTCTTGGAAACCACGCCAAAAATCCGAAGTAAACCGAGTATCTCTGTCGGACACAATGGATATTGTTACCCCGTGACGTGCCACAATCTCATTGGTATACACTTCTGACATCTTTTCTGATGTATAAGTCTCACGAATCGGAATGAAATGTGCACTTTTAGTTAATCTATCCACAACCACCCATATGGCATCAAAACCACGGCTGGTTTTGGGTAGTTTGGTCAACAAGTCCATTGTAATTTGTTCCCATTTCCATACCGGGATGTCCAATGGTTGTAGCTTACCATATGGTTGCCGGTGCTCTGCCTTGACTTGCAAACAGGTCAAACACTTCTCCACATATTTTACAATATCCCTCTTCATCCCGGGCCACCAATAATTTTGCTTTAAATCATTATACATCTTGGTCGCCCCCGGATGTATCGAATAATGAGATTTATGAGCCTCGTCAAGTAAAAGTGCTTTGGCTCCACATGTATTTGGAACCCAAATTCTCCCAAATCGAGTTTTTAATCCATGGTTACCGTCCTCCAAGTCTTTTAACTGCCCTATTATTCTTTCCTTTTTCACATTCTCTTCCTTTATGGCTTCAATTTGAGATTTTCGGATTTGGTCAAGCAATCCCGATGTCACAATTAGTTGCATCGATCGGACTCGAATAGGCGTATAGTCCGTCTTTCGGCTCAACGCGTCCGCCACCACATTAGCCTTCCCGGGGTGGTAATGTATATCACAATCGAAGTCCTTGACAGTCTCTAACCACCGTCTCTGCCTCATATTTAATTCCTTCTGATCGAAGAAATACTTCAAGCTTTTGTGGTCGGTAAAGATAGTGCACTTTACCCCATACAAATAATGCCTCCATATTTTTAAGGCGAACACCACTGCCGCTAACTCGAGGTCATGTGTAGGATATTTCTTTTCATGAGTCTTCAGCTGCCTTGAGGCATAAGCTATAACCTTGCCTCGTTGCATCAAAACACAACCAAGCCCCGAATGCGAGGCATCCGAGTAAACTACCATATCATCTGTTCCATCCGGTAATGACAATACTGGTGCTTGAGTCAATTTTTCCTTAAGCGTTTGAAACGCCCTTTCTTGATCCTCGCCCCAAATAAACTTTTCTTCCTTGCGGGTTAACTTGGTTAATGGCATAGCAATTTTGGAGAAATATTGTATGAATCTCCGGTAATAACCCGCAAGCCCCAAAAAGCTTCTGATTTCCGAAGGATTCTTCGGTGGGTTCCATCTCGCCACGGCTTCTATTTTCGACAGGTCTACTAACACCCCGTTTGCATTAATGACGTGCCCGAGAAATTGCACCTCTCGTAACCAAAAGGCACATTTCGAAAACTTTGCATACAATCTTTCTTTTCTGGGTGTCTCCAATACCTCACGCAAATGTCTTGCATGTTCCGCTTCATCCTTTGAGTATATTAGAATGTCGTCAATAAATACTATCACCGACTTATCTAGCATGGACTTGCAAACCCGGTTCATGAGATCCATGAAAGCTGCGGGCGCATTTGTTAACCCAAAGGACATCACAAGGAATTCGTAGTGTCCGTATCGCGTACGGAAAGCCGTCTTCGGTATATCTTCCTCCCTGAATCTCAACTGATGATATCCCGATCTAAGGTCGATCTTGGAGAACCAACTTGCGCCTTGCAATTGGTCAAATAAGTCGTCAATTCTTGGGAGTGGATATCGATTCTTCACCGTGAGTTTGTTTAACTCCCGGTAATCGATACACATACGCATACTCCCATCCTTTTTCTTCACAAACAGCACCGGTGCGCCCCACGGAGACACACTTGGGCGAATAAACCCTTTGTCGAGGAGATCTTGAATTTAAGACATTAATTCTTGCAACTCTGAGGGTGCGAGCCGGTACGGCGCCTTGGCCACGGGTTTCACGCCCGGAATCAATTCAATTCCGAACTCTACCTCCCGTTCTGGCGGTATTCCCGGTAGGTCTTCCGGAAACACGTCGGTATATTCACGTACCACCGGTACGTCTTCAATCCTTAGTGATCCCTTGTCTAGTTCGTTTATGTATATCATGAATGCCCTACAACCATGCCTCATGAGCTTGTAAGCTTTTATCATTGAGCACATAACAGGTTTACCCTCTATCTCGCCATGTATGGTAACCGATTTCCCACTTGGAGATGTTAATTTTATCTCCTTGCGGAAACACATGACTTTCGCATGATGTCGGGATAGCCAATCCATCCCGACCACTACTTGGAATTCTCCCATGGACATAGGAATTAAGTCTATTGGATATTCCTCATCGTCTATGCTTATCTTGCAATCTCGACATATATCACACACAAGGAAGTTTTTGTTATCACCTATTTCTACCTCTAATGGCATAGGTAATTTCGTTAGTACAAAGGAAGGATGTCGAATAAGTCCATGTGAAATAAAGGATTTATTCGCACCCGTATCGAATAACACATGTGCAGGAATTGAATTTATGGCAAATATACCTGAGACCACATTGGGCTCCGGTTTCGCCTCCACTGCTGTTAACTGGAAGGATCTTGCTTTTGCTTTTGGTGCCTCTGTGTGCGTACTCTTGTCATCCTTCTTTCCGACCAACTCCGGGCACTCAGATTTCTTGTGACCCGGCTGATAACATTTGTAGCACACCGATACTTTCCCCGGGCACAACGCAGCCGTGTGCCCTGTCTTCCCACAAATAGGACACGGCTTGTCCTTAAACCGGCACTCACCCTTGTGCCCTTTCCCGCATACTTTACAGCTTGGCGTACTGCTCTTTCCTTCTTGCTTCTTTGATGAGTCAGTCATGCGTGGCTTTTTCGTAGGGCTTGGATTAACCTCTTGCGCCCTTCTTTCACCCCTTTCAATTTGTTTCTTTAGCTCTATATCTCTTTCTCGAGCAGTATTGATAATTTCAGTAAGGGTCTCGTATTTTGAGGGAGTCATGAACTCCCGATACTCTGCGCTTAGCATATTATAATAATAATACACCTTTTGTTCTTCGGAGGTCACCAATTCATCGCAAAACCTCAGTTTATCAAGAAAGATCCCCGTGATCTTATCAATAGATTCGCCTTTCTGTCTAAGCTGAATAAACTCCTCTTTGATTCGATTGATAACCGCTTTAGGACTGTGATGTTTAAGGAATGGTACCTAAACTCCTCCCATGTCATTTCTTTCGCCGCTTCACTTCCGACTTCCTTTTTCTTATTATCCCACCAGTCTTTTGCTTGACCTCTCAGCTGACCCGTGCCATAAGCTACGAAGTCACTTGTATCACAGTGGGTTCTCTCGAACACCTCTTCAATATCACCCAACCATCTTTGGCACACTATCGGATCCACCTCTCCGTGATAGAGTGGCGGTTTACATGCCATAAACTCTTTATACGAGCAACCCTTGCGCTCTACAGCTTTTTCCTTGGCTACATTAGCATCATCTTCCAATTTCTTGATTCTCCCATCAATAACTGATAGTACCGTATTCTGAATCTTGTCAATAAAACCGGATAAGCTATTTTCGATTGCCTTTCCTACTTCCTCGGCAATCACTTCTCTCATTTGCTCGATGACTCTTGGCACCGCTTCATCATTTCCCTTATCCGTCATCTTTAAAACTGAAATGTTTACATTTAAACGTTAAACGTTTCATTTATAACATTGCTTCTTTTGTTTCGGTTTAGCCAAGTTCTCAACTTGCTTTAACCGTTCACATTTGGTGCACTTTCCGGGTTTGAGTGTGTTAACACGCTCTTCCCATGCACTTCAATTCCTTTCTCATTCTTACATAAGACATAATTTGTTAACATAATAAGTTAATTCTTACCGGATGCTTGATCAAGCTTGAACCGAACACACTTTGTTAACAACCTTAAGCTCTGAATACCAACTTGTAACACCCGTTTATTTTTAAAAATTTTAATATGAAAGATACCTTGAATTACATAACTACAAAATAAAGTTTCAAGTGACAATTACTAGATAACTACCGACTAGTTTAACACTTCAAAAACATGAGTAACAAGTCATTAACATCATCAACTGTATCTAGATAAAGTTATATTAAAGCGGAAGCTTTCAAAATGCGTGTTCGGTTCTTAATAGCGTGCTTGATCATCATCCGGCTAGTTCCCATCATCACCTAGAGTCAAAACCAATCAAAATGTTAGTTTTGACATTTAAATGAAATGCATAAACGAGATTCTGCGTCAAAATATAAAATAAAATATTATTTCCCAGTTATAGCCCTCCCGCGTGTCGCGGAAGAACACATGTAGGCCGTCGCGTGTCACGACGGCGTTCGCGTGTCGCGGGGGATCGAAAGGGATCTTCCGCGTGGCGCGGAAGAACCCGTTTTCCAGCAGGTGCAGGTTAAAATCCTGCACTTATGCCCAGCTCCGGAAATTGACCATTTTCCAACTTTAAACTCTCATAACTTTTTACTCGCTAGTCCGTTTTTACCGATTCTTTTTCCCATGTGTCCGTAATAAAATTACGGATCTAACCATGTAAATTTCATATCACGGAAACCGAGATACTCATGATTTGTCCCCGATTTCCCTGTTTCGTTTATTCAACCCATTAACAATGGTTGCATTGTACCACTTTTTAGTTTCTATATACACTTAACATACTTACCCAATATCCCGGGCCTATGTCCTTGGCATATCTACACCATTCGTGGCTTTGTGTTCTCATAGAACTAAGAGCTTGTTTTATACGGAATACAAATGTTCCGTTTCGAGCAACATTTACATCTTACTTCTATAGTTTGACCCAATATCCCGGATTCACAACTAGAAGTATCATGGGCAAATTCGTAATTGTGGTGCAGTCCAACACCTTTCACAATGCAAGACTTTCTAGTTATTATCTCAATGGTCCTTTTGATTACATCAATTCGACCTGTTTAACTACTTAGTGAAAACTATCACTTTATTAACAAATCAAGTCTAAATCTCGATCTTTATTTTGACCCGTTTGATGGTCAAGTGATCTTCGTCACTATAAGACGTATCAAACGTATTTATTACTCTATGACTTTATTTATACTCTAAACCCAAATAAATATGCAGAATTTAACGAGACAATGTCACGTACCTTTAGAGCACTCGTTTTCCACGTGTATCCCCTCCGGCGTGTCCGCTCGACGTTCCGGATTCCTTGCCTAAAGAGTTCAATTCGTAACAAGTGTAGAACTCTTTCTAAAGTTTTAACGCATTATTTTCTTAACATATTCAAATCTGCGTTTTACCAAACCTTTAACATTTTGACCCTAATTTAGGCGTTTCATCAAACACCTAGTGGGTCAAATTTCTACATGATCTAAACCAATTTCATGACTTGAAATTATCATCCAAATAAACTTCAATTTGACAACATACACATATTTTTAACATCAATAATTCTAGAGATTATCTCAAAATTTCAATCTACACTAGACAAGAATCTTAATCCTAGTGTTTATCAAGTTCTACTAACATATTAATCACCCACTATGGTGATTTCGATCCATACAACCATCATGCAAGGATTTGACAAGAATTCATCTAGGGTTTGTCCCCAAATCTCATATCACTCCTAATTTCATGTTTATAACACATAATTAAGCTCAACATTCAATTTTAATCATATGCAAGAAATTTAGGTTGAATCAAAACAACCCAGTTTGACATACCTTATGATCCCTTTGACGAGGTGATCACGATTCTATGCTCAGATTTCGATTTCTAGTTGATTTAGGCCTTCAATTTGTGGTTTTTCTTGTGAACTAGGGTTTGGGTGGAGAACCCCTTGTCGCCCTCTGCTTGTTGATCGACCAGACACCTCAAGTATGGGGTGTTTGGTTTTGTTTTTACTATTTTAGTAATTTAAGTTCAAGTTTTTTGACAATATTGGCCCCTCAATTTATTTAACATAATGTTTTGTGGTTTTAACCCCATTGTAAGTTATTTTTAGACTTGTAGTTAACTAGGTTATAAATTCCTAGTTAATTAATTCTCGTTTATTTAAACTTTATAATTCTAATATAAAGTTTTATATTTTCGGGGTGTTACACAACAAAGAAACTATTGTTTAAGTACAACCCATATTGTTCAAAATGAAAACACCATAAACCACAAAAACCATCAAATCCTAAAAAAATGGGCTCTGGCTACGTCTAAAATTTCCATCATCGCCCATTGTTGCTGCCTAAACGTTCGCTGCCTCGACCACCTTAGCTTCACCACTGCCACCAGCCGCTGCCACCTGCTTAGGATCCTTGGTGCCGCTTGCACCAGCTTCAACAGTCAGCACCTCCTCCGGCTTCTCATCATCCCCGAGCTCATGAAGCCTTTGCCTCCAACCAGCAGTATCCCATTCAGCCCTGTCGAAGGAAGGATCACAAGACTCTCTAGCCATCCGGATTTTGGTCTTGAGGATCACAATGGCAGCAGACTTCTTAGCTTCTTCTGTGTTCTCTAGCCGCTCCTTATTAGCCCTCATTTTAGCAACTAGGACCTGCTTCTCCAAGCCCTTGTTCTCCTTCTCCAGGTGGGAGATCCTCTTATCCTTAGCAGCGGACATGGTATGAAGGGCTTGAAGACCCTCCTCTGCCTCAGCTAGGCATTTTCTTTGGATGGTGTGGATCTCAGCAAATTTCTGCAGACATAGAAAATAACATTCAGAATCAATGATCAATGGGTTTGGTGTGTCGAAATCAAGTTTATTCGCTTACAGGGACTAATTTCAACAAACTATGAAAGTATGCCGATTCGTACTGTAACGAACATTCCGGAATATGATCATAAGTTAAACATGCCCTAAATATCCTTTACATAGCTTACAAATAGGCTTAGAGGTGTTTGGTGCGCAAAAATAAACTTATTTGAACAACAGGGACTAAAAGCGTCAAAAAGTGTACAAGTTTGCATTTACGCGCATATCTTACGTTCTGAATATATCCGGACATCCAAAAATTTATGTAATCGTTAAAATATTTTATTTTAGTGATTGGCATGATAAAATTCCATACGTCGCATAGTTTGGATCGTTTTTGGCGTCCGTTCGAGTTTCGTCGTAATTAACCGAACAACGCAATCGTACGACCAAACGAACCGACATCCGAGATATTTTTGAGCATATTTCATGTCCCCTATACTTTTACTTCATTTTAGAGCCTTGAAATGGGGTTAACGGGGTTTAAACGCATCAAAAATGGCTCAAAGGTGTTGCAGGGACCAAACCTGACAATTTAGCAAAGTTTCTGGTCACTGATAGGTGGTGGCGCTGTGCCACCACTATATGGTTTTGCCGTGGCGCGACGCCATGGCCTCATCTGGGCAGAAACTTCATTTTGACAACCAGGTTGAACTTGGGGGTCTTTTGTGTAACTTTTCTCAATACCGTGTGATGGTTTTGCGCACCCCTAGTAATCCAAAACCATGTACCTTACATATATGGTTGAGATTGAAGCTCGTAAATAGAGGAATGATCCTAACAGTTGTCCAAATCCTATATAAACCCACCTTGTTTCATCTCATTCTGTCACACCCTGGCTTTGCGGAAGCGTGGGTTTATTTGGTGTGACTTCTTAATACCATAGCTTAATCATAACAAAGCTATATGAAAGTAAAACCATGCAGATCATCCATTGATTTAAGTTTTAAAATAAAAGTAACACAACATTGTCTTGAAGCGTTGACACATGCAATGGAAATTACAACCTAATAACATAGAAACATTGTTTGAAAGACACAACCATAAACTTAAAATAAACGCCGTTTAAGACTTGCGACTCGTCCAGGTAAAAGTCGCAATCCCTAAACGAGGATGATCCCATAACTCTAACGCAGCGTAGCGTAGCATACCGTGCCAGATCTTTAGTTCCCTGAAATACATGTAATTTGGAAAAATCAACAAAAATGTTGAGCGAGTTCATGTGTAGTGAGTAAGTAAAACCTTTGTAAGTGTAAAAATCCTGGTATGTAGCAAATAAGGAAATAAAGAGATCACCAATGGTTTGCAAGGCCATTGATATATGTGATGTGCAGTAGGAACACTCAAACCTAGCGGATTTTGCGTTGGGCACAAAGTCACCCCGAGGTCCGTTCTGTTGGGCCTGGGGCTGGGCTTGCTACACCCAGATAGATCTACCGCTACTGTCCCTCGGTCCTACTCTGAGGATTAATGGCCTTCAGTTCACGCCTACCCACTCACATGATCTAAGTAGTAACCCTCCTTACGCTAACCATACCATGTGTAAGTACTCGTAAACATAGTAACATGTATTTCACCCCCGCAGTTTAGAAAACTGAAAACAGTTAAGAAAAAAGGGGGACATGAACTCACCGAAGTGCGTCTCTAAAATGTATCTCCCAGAAAATCTGCTGTGCGACGACCTACACGTACTAACTTCTATTAGACGGACAGCCGTGCCTTAGTTTAAGGTTTAATGTCTTTGGGAAATAGTTAGGCAACTATTTCGTGTTTACACTTCGTAATTATTTGGTATATATATTCCTTCCCAAGGATGGGGGTTCTATTACATGTGCGTTTTCTTATAAATCCAAAATATATTATTAAGTCTCACTTAAAATATATTTTAATTCTATCCCCAAAATATAAATATTTTTCCCAAAAATATTATATTTTATTCCATATAATTTTTACCCAAAATAATACTTCTGTCAGATAAACATGTACGAGTATTTTCTGAAAATACGTAAGTTACGTTGTAAAGTTCGGGTGGTATTAATAATACACCTGTAACTTAAATATTTATTGTGAAGGCGTTCGTATTATTTTGGAGTTATTAATATTCGGTGTATTCTCGTAATATTATTTTTACTCTAAAAATAATATTTAGATAGTTCACAAAATAATCATAAAAAATCTCACAAGTGTTATTACGGAAAATATATACTAAATATATATTTATCAAGTTTTATTTTGTGAAAATCCCACCTCCGACACTTGGTAGTTTTGTAATAAAAATCGTGGCGAAGTTTATTTGGAAAAATAAGTTAAAAATTATATTCATAACACTCGTGATAAAAATATTTCCAAGTGTTAGATTTTTGGAAAAATTTCGCCAGAGTTTCCCCTGTAACTGGATGTGGCCACGCTTTCTAGCGTATCATTTTCTTTTAAAATTTCAATTCAACAATGTTCCCCAACATCAATCAACAAAGTTTCATCATCAAAATAGTCAAAATAGATATACATCGCAAAACACATGAACTTGTGGTTTGTGTAAGATATGTAGTAACTTTCCCCATATTTTTAGTAGATCTTTTTATAAATAAACGCGGTTTCTTGAGAATCTTGTTTTTAAAGAAGGTACATCTTTACAACTTCTTGTCAAAAATTACAAAAAAATAATTCTTTGTTAAAACTTTTTGTTACACAAGTGTCTACACACTTGTGTGTTCACAAAAATCACCTTTGTTTAGGAAAGATCCGGCTTTGAAAATATGATTTCACCTTACACTTGCTTCTTCGAAAATACCGCTTGTAGATCCTTAGATCTACTAGTTTAGAACTCCATTTCATAAGAAAAATTGTTTTTACACAAGTTCATGTTTATGTTTGGAAGGGTTCGTCATCTAATAACTTTACTACTTAACATAGGGCTAGTTCATGTTCCATGAACATGATCTAGCGTGGTTTGATGACGATCCATTCCAACACTAGCAATCAACAACAATAAATAATCATAATAAAACTAGTTTCAAAAGTTTTACACTAACATTCATTCATTAACCACCATATTTATTATTTTAGTAGACTTTTAAACTTTGATCTTACATGTTCATAATTTTATCCGATAAATTTCTTATTAACCACTTTAAAAAAGATCAAGAAGGTGTTTAGAGTCACTTACTACTAGCTCGAGGCTAGGGAAGAAACTAGTCGAAAAACGGGTGGTTAAAAGCGTCGTAGTGAGGTCCTTAAAACTAGTTTCAAAAGTTTTACACTAACATTCATTCATTAACCACCATATTTATTATTTTAGTAGACTTTTAAACTTTGATCTTACATGTTCATAATTTTATCCGATAAATTTCTTATTAACCACTTTAAAAAAGATCAAGAAGGTGTTTAGAGTCACTTACTACTAGCTCGAGGCTAGGGAAGAAACTAGTCGAAAAACGGGTGGTTAAAAGCGTCGTAGTGAGGTCCTTGTGTTCCCAAGTGCACCGAGCTTCCTTATGTGATCCCTTGCTTCAATGTTTGTATGAAAAGTGGCTAGATAAAATTTGAAAGTGGGTGGAGGGATGTGAGTGCTCTCGGCCGTAAGTCAAGGAGGGAAAGAGAGGAGTGAATTTTTGTTGTGGTGATGTGAAGTGTTTAAGGATCCTAGAGGTATATTTATAGACCATTCAAGCAATATTATCCAAAGGAAATTATGTCTTCTAGATCTTAAGCATATGGATTATTATAATCATTCAAGGACACACTGTGTCACCCATATGGTGACCGATTGGTCAAGGGGGTGGGGCACTCGGTTTGTTTTGAACATTGTTGTTAAAGTTTAGTTAGGCTAGTTAGGAGGGTTAAACTATATAGTAGTGTGTTATGTATTATAGCGGGTGTTAGGGTACTCGGGGACCCTAACTAGCTCAGAAAAAGAAAAACAATGTCAATGACAATATTTTTGTGTTCCGGATTAAGTCCGGTTGTTCGGTCGGATACTGATCCGTTAACGTGCTTAACAAAGCTTTAAAGTGTCATTAATATTATTTTTAGTGACACAAAGAATTCCCGACACTTTGGAAAGTGTCTAGTATTATTTTTCCCATGTTTTTGCACTTTACTAGTTTGCTAGAATGCTGAATTTTTATATTAAAGTGCAGGATTTGTGTTTAATTCATATTTTAGGCACATCCGGTCACTATAACTATCACCTAGTGACGCAGTTCTACAACCCTCTTATCCCTACACTCTCTACTAGTGTAGTAAACTATCTCTGGCTCATACAGGCCTTAGAGGCAGTGTCTGCCTGATGCTGGTTATATCAACATGTTTAATGGGTTATCCGTTCATTGTGCTACTGTGCTTTTGTGCATCAGGTTTGTCACTAAAGTTCTTGTGTAAATAATGGAGTGACAGTTAATATAGTATGATGCAAGTAAGTATATGTATCATTATTCATGTAGCAGTTTATCCACAATTGAAAGCAAGCACGGTAATTAAGCAGTAATTAAACATTAATTAAGTCGTACGGATACCTGGTTTGGTGTGGGTTGTCACATTCTCCCCCCGTTAGAAAAATTTCGTCCCGAAATTTTAAGTTCTGCTTCTATTTGTAGGGGTCTTGGGAAATAAGTGGGGGTACTTTTCTTTCATTCGGTCCTCACGCTCCCAGGTGTATTCAGGACCGTGTCTTGCGTTCCAACGTACCTTGACGAGCTTGACACTGCTCCGGCGGGTTTTGTTCACTTTCCAATCTGTAACCTCAACGGGTTCTTCCACAAAATGGAGCGTGTCGTCGATATGGATCTCGTCTGTGGGAATGACAACAGTATCTTGCGTTGGACTTTTCTTTAGATTTGATACATGAAATGTATCGTGAACACCGTTCAGTTCGGCAGGTAAGTCCAGTTTGTACGCTACTAACCCAATTCTTTCCAGAATTCTGAATGGACCAATATACCGCGGATTCAACTTTCCACGCTTCCCGAAGCGTGCCACACCCTTCCAGGGTGATACCTTCAACAAAACCATATCACCTACCTCAAACTCTAGATGCTTCCTTCTTCGGTCCGCATAACATTTCTGTCGATCACGAGCCGCCTTGATGCGATCTCGGATTTGTGCAATCTTATCTGTGGTTTCCTGGACCACATCAGGACCAACCAATTGTTTATCACCTGCATCAGACCAATAAAGCGGTGATCTGCACTTACGGCCGTATAGAGCTTCAAACGGCGAGGCACCAATACTGGTGTGGTAGCTGTAGTTGTATGAAAATTCGACCAATGGCAAGTGTTTATCCCAGCTACCGCCCAAATTCATAACACATGCTCTCAGAATATCCTCCAATGTTTGTATCGTTCGCTCGCTTTGTCCATCGGTCTGTGGGTGAAATGCAGTGCTCAGATTCAATTGTGAGCCAAAAGCTTCTTGGAAGGATTTCCAAATTCTTGACACGAACCTTCCGTCTCTATCAGAGATGATTGAGAGAGGCACTCCATGGCGTGTAACAATTTCTCTCATGTAAATTTCGGCTAATTTGCTCGTGTTATCTTTCTCCCTGATAGGTAAAAAGTGCGCAGATTTCGTTAACCGGTCCACTATTACCCAAATAGTGTCATGACCTCTTGGCGTTCTTGGCAACTTTGTAATAAAATCCATTGAAATTTGTTCCCATTTCCACTTGGGAATCTCAGGTTGTTGCAGAAGTCCCGAAGGCTTCTGGTATTCAGCTTTAACTTTAGCACACGTTAAACACTTGCTCACATAAACAGCAACGTCACCTTTCATCCTAGGCCACCAATAGCAATCTTTAAGATCCTTGTACATCTTATCCGCTCCTGGATGGATAGAGTACCGTGATTTGTGTGCCTCATCAAAGATAACTTTCCTCAATCCACCAAACAGAGGAACCCAAATCCTTTTCATAAAACATAACGTTCCTTCCTCATTTGGCACTAATTGCTTCTCCATCCCACGGAGATATTCTTCTTCAAGGTTTCTTTCCTTAAGAGCTTCTTTCTGCGCGGCACGAATGCGCAGAGAAAGGTCTGTCGAATCTCGGTTGGCGTCTTTGGGGTCTCCCAATTCTTTATCGCTTCAATCTTTGTGGGGTCCACATGAATTCCATCCCCATTTACTACATGTCCAAGGAATTGGACTTCACGTAGCCAAAACTCGCACTTAGAGAACTTGGCATACAACTGTTCTTTCTTCAGCAACTCCAAAATAGCTCTTAAATGTTGTTCGTGTTCAGCCTTCGTCTTTGAATAAATCAAAATGTCGTCAATAAACACAATCACGAACTTATCCAAGTACGGCTTGCAAACTCTGTTCATTAGGTCCATAAAAACAGCTGGTGCGTTAGTCAACCCAAACGGCATAACTAGGAACTCGTAGTGTCCATAGCGAGTTCTGAAGGCTGTCTTCGGGATACCCTCCTCTTGTATCCTTAGCTGATGGTACCCAGATCGTAAGTCAATCTTAGAGTAAAAGCTTGAACCTTGGAGCTGATCGAATAAATCATCGATTCTGGGCAGAGGGTATCTATTCTTGATCGTTAACTTATTCAACTCCCGGTAGTCAATGCACATACGAAAACTACCGTCCTTCTTTTTGACAAATAAAACTGGAGCTCCCCAAGGTGAGAAGCTTGGTCTGATGAACCCCTTGTCTAGCAACTCTTGGAGTTGTGTCGACAATTCTTGCATCTCAGACGGGGCAAATCGGTAAGGTGCCTTGGCTACAGGCGCGGCGCCTGGAACTAAGTCAATATGGAACTCTACTTGCCTCTGGGGTGGCAATCCTGGCAAGTTTTCTGGAAAGACTTCCGGATAATCCCTCACGATAGGAATGTCTTCGATTTTCGGCTCAACAGCTTTCTTGTCCACGATGTGTGCCAGGAAGGCAACACATCCCTTTTGTAAACACTTTCGCGCTTTCCGGAAGCTGATAATTCTTAACGGCGTATCCCGCATCTCCCCATGAACCACAATTGTTTCTCCATCTTCGGTTGGGATACGAACGACCTTTTCGTGACAAACAATTTCTGCCTTGTTGCTTGATGACCAATCCATTCCTACTACCACGTCGAAGCTCCCCAGCTGGATTGGTAGTAGATCCAAAGCAAACTCACGCTCTCCCAACTCGATTACGCAACCTCTGACAACTTCATTAGCTTTTACTAACTTTCCATTAGCCAATTCGATTGAGTATGGGATATCTAATTTACTAGCGGCTAACCCAAGCATATTCTTAAACTCTAACGATACGAAGCTATAATCGGCACCAGTATCAAATAAAACGGATGCAAAGCGTTGGTTTATAGGGAACGTACCAGTAACAACATTGGGATCCTGGCGCGCTTCCCTCGCTTCGATATTGAAAACCCTTCTACGTGCTTGGTTTAATTCCAGGCACTTCCTCTTATAGTGCCCGATGTCACCACAGTTAAAGCAACCTGGTCTTTTCCCGTTTCCACCTCCATTCCCAGCTTGATTGTTGTTCTGATTTCGATTCACATTACCAGCTTGATTCACATTGTTGCCTCGATTCCCATTTCCTCCATTGTTCCCCTGTGGGCGATTCCCAATACCACCACGATTATTGTTTCTATTCCCAAAACCTCCTTGGCCTTCCCGGCCAGCAGTGGCCCAACAAGAATCCTTCGAGTGGCCAGCCTTCCCACAAGCTTCACATACTTTTGAACCACACCGGCCAGAATGGTGACACTGGCAGGTGTTGCACTTGGGATGTGTACCCATATATCCCTTTCCTTTCCTTCCATTAACAGTTGTAGCTCTCGGCCGTAAGTCAAGGAGGGAAAGAGGGGAGTGAATTTTTGTTGTGGTGATGTGAAGTGTTTAAGGATCCTAGAGGTATATTTATAGACCATTCAAGCAATATTATCCAAAGGAAATTATGTCTTCTAGATCTTAAGCATATGGATTATTATAATCATTCAAGGACACATTGTGTCACCCATATGGTGACCGATTGGTCAAGGGGGGTGGGGCACTCGGTTTGTTTTGAACATTGTTGTTAAAGTTTAGTTAGGCTAGTTAGGAGGGTTAAACTATATAGTAGTGTGTTATGTATTATAGCGGGTGTTAGGGTACTCGGGGACCCTAACTAGCTCAGAAAAAGAAAAACAATGTCAATGACAATATTTTTGTGTTCCAGGTTAAGTCCGGTTGTTCGGTTGGATACTGATCCGTTAACGTGCTTAACAAAGCTTTAAAGTGTCATTAATATTATTTTTAGTGACACAAAGAATTCCCGACACTTTGGAAAGTGTCTAGTATTATTTTTCCCATGTTTTTGCACTTTACTAGTTTGCTAGAATGCTGAATTTTTATATTAAAGTGCAGGATTTGTGTTTAATTCATATTTTAGGTACATCCGGTCACTATAACTATCACCTAGTGACGCAGTTCTACAACTCTCTTATCCCTACACTCTCTACTAGTGTAGTAAACTATCTCTGGCTCATACAGGCCTTAGAGGCAGTGTTTGCCTGATGCTGGTTATATCAGCATGTTTAATGGGTTATCCGTTCATTGTGCTACTGTGCTTTTGTGCATCAGGTTTGTCACTAAAGTTCATGTGTAAATAATGGAGTGACAGTTAATATAGTATGATGCAAGTAAGTGTATGTATCAGTATTCATGTAGCAGTTTATCCACAATTGAAAGCAAGCATAGTAATTAAGCAGTAATTAAACATTAATTAAGTCGTACGGATACCTGGTTTGGTGAGGGTTGTCACACATTCCTCACATTTGTTCTCATTCTTGCTCTAAGTTGAAGCTCTCAAGCTTCATACCTGAGCAAATTGAGTTCCACACTATTATGGTAAATATTTTTTCCACCAACACCACTTTAGAAAAAAAACTCAAGTAAATGAAGCATTCTTTTTTATTTAAATTTCTTTTTTTTTATTTTTACGAAAAAAATCTTCTCATTTAAACTCTAGTAACATATATGACTTCATAAAATTTGTGAAAAAAGAATCTAGCTAGTTTAGTATTTAAAATAACAAGGAAGTAAAAGTGAAAAGTTAGAAATTTAGATGATAGATTTGTTATTGTGTAAGTTTTAGGAGGAAAACAGATTAGTTAAAAAAATGAGGGAGACAAAATGAAAAATTTTGAGGGAGCCAAACTGGAAATTATATGAAAGGACAAAATTGTAATTTTGAGTTAGGTTGTCGGTGGCCTTTGTCACCGACTTTGTACTTTAAGTAACAATAGAATGTCATGATTTTCATTGCCGAATTTAAAAGAAATTTACTAATGACTAATATAGGTCATAAATCCAACAACAATTATATATATACATTATTGAAAGTAAAAAAGAACAAATCATGAAGTGACACGTGGCGTATGTTACTATTCACAAGGTTCTCTTTTTAATATATAGGGTAATTTACTAATGACTAATATAGGTCATAAATCCAACATCAATTATATATATACAGTATTGAAAGTAAAAAATAACAAATCATGAAGTGACACGTGGCGTATGTTACTATTCACAAGACACTGTGCGTGGTGGGTGTCGCCAGGAACAAGAAGGGAAGAAGGGTTTTCCCTCATCTTCACAAAATCAGGAAAATTGAAGGGAAATCATGGCTTAAATCACTGCATGAACACATAGAATCGTTCATCTAAGCTAGTCTAACAAGAGGTATGTTGAATTTTATGATTTGATGAACTTTCATAAGTGGGTTACAATCAATCAGTAAAATTGAATGAAGTTAAGTATGAACATTTGATAGAATCATTATATAAAAGTTGAATTATACTTGAATTTTGATGTTCTTTATGATTAGAAGTGAAAACCCCCTTAGAGTAGGAGTGTTATGAGATGTAATGAGGAATTCTTGTGTAAATTAGTATAAGGGTTATGTATGATGATATTCATAATGATAACTTGTTAGTTGGAATTGAATTAGATGGAAGGATATATGAAATTCAATTGAGTTTGATGTTCTTGTTAATCTTGATGTGATTTAGTAAAATTATGCATATGATACTTGTACATTATGCTTTGAAAATGGTATGCACACCAAGTATTTGATGAAATGCATAAGTGAGATTATTAGATGAGATTGAATGTAAATAACGAATGAATATGCATAGGATGTAGACATGATGTATTTAGTAATAAAATATCATGAGAAGTATGTTC
This sequence comes from Helianthus annuus, assembly GCF_002127325.2. Taxonomy (NCBI): domain Eukaryota; kingdom Viridiplantae; phylum Streptophyta; class Magnoliopsida; order Asterales; family Asteraceae; genus Helianthus; species Helianthus annuus. The sequence goes on from NC_035435.2 coordinate 120,989,281, forward strand.
TTGATGAAATTCCATATGTGAAAGTAGTTCATTTGTGATTAAGTAGAAGTATATTCTAAGAATGTGCTATATGCTTGATTGATGTAACGCTTTAATCGTTTGTGGGGTTCGGGTGATGAAACAAAATCTATCAAGAAAGTTACAGCCGAATTTAATTGGCTGTAACCGGGTCAAATCTTGTCAAAAACTGATGTTTATTGAGTTTTTGATGAACTTCCAGGAAAAACCTTTCAAACCCAACTGGAATTGCATTTTTCGACAAAAAATGAACGTTTTATGAATTTTTCCGTATCGAAGGTCAGGTTGCGTTTTCTGGCAGAATTTGCAGCCCAATACGAATGTCATAACTCAATTTAGGAATTGAGTTATGATCTCAAATTTTTACTGTATGTAGCTTCAGGTGATTAGAAAAATCTCCAACTGGAATTTCGTCAATCGGATAAACGAGGAATTTTAAATGAATTTTTCCGTAAGCTGTAGTTAGAAGTGACGAATCTGATTGCAGCTTAGTAAATGAATTTTTATAAATTTTTGGTAGAGAGTTAGACTCTAAAAATTTAACACAAGGATAACCCCTCCGAGGGGCACGTCGCATAAAAAGATTGTAATTTTTGCAAGCTCGTAAGTATAGTAAACGGACGTCCCCAAACAACCTATTTTCAGTGAAATAAACTATACGTGTTAGTGAATGAATGATTAATGCAAGTTGAATATGAAATTATGCAAATGTATGCTCGTTATCAAGTACAATGATGTATGCTAACAAGAATGTGTTGATGATAACCTGAAAGCGTAGGAGCCATGTCAACATAGACACGAGCATGGAAGGGCAATGGGTCAAAGGTAAATACGGAAGCTATGCATGAACTCGGACGCACGAGGTAAGTGATTTCCATAATCACTTCTTATTTTGTTTAAGTAAGGTAGCGTTAGTTAATTGAGCATGGTGATGATTGAAGTTTGATATGGTTTTGGTTGTATGAAATCGTTAATTTTAGCTAAGTAGACTGAACGGGACAATATAAAGTTGTAATGATATGACGGATTGATGTCTAAGTAATGCTACGGTATTGTAACCGGGTAATGGGTAGAATTGCACATAAATGCGCCAACCGAGAATGGGGACTTAGGTTAATGGTCAAAAGACTTAGCTTTTGACCTTAAATAAAAGAATGGTTTAACAAAATGCGAACGTGTCGAATAAATGTGCATAAACTTCATAATGCTAATGAAACGCGTAAATATTAAGGACCAGGGTAAGGACGTTTAACCCATAATGTAAGGACAAGTCTTACGGGCAACTAGAAATAATTGTGAGCAATTTGATTAAGGAATGTCCGAGATACGCAAGTTTTAATAATAAAAATATGAATGGGTTGAATAGTCGAAACGAGTATGTAGAGCCGAAGGCTTTAAGTTAAGATTTTTCCTTGTTTGGATATTATATTACAAGCTCATATGTTAGAAAATCGATTTACCAATGCATAGGAAAAAGAATCATGTTAATCGGATTCGTAGATCAAAAGTTATGCAAATTGTAAGTCGAAAATACCCTTGGAATTCATAGCTAGGAATTTACAGCTGCAAATTGAAAGTTTCTGTCGAAATAGGGCTGTCGCGCTACGCGACGGCTGTCGCGCCCCGCGAGCGCCAGTCAGCTGGCAAATTTTGGTTTTCTTGTTTGATTTCGCATCCGGAATCGATGTTTTAATGATTTTCGATGTCCCTTAACTTATATTAAAGCCGGTTTGAAACACGAGTGATGTTATGAGCCTCCGGATAATGAAAGTATGTATTTTTCTTTTGTGTTAGAGAAGAAAGATTATAAGTAATCGAGACTAGAAATAAGTGGGCATGCAGTATAGTAAGTATAAAACTTATATCACGGAAGTTGTGATTATGATAAGAAATGCGAGATTAAGTGAATAAAAGTAGTAAGCGAGGGCTCGCGTCTATGTGTGTGTATGTGAATGTGTGCGTATGTATGTAGGTGTATATGTTGTATGTATGTAGGAATTAGGAAGATATACGTTTGTGGATGCGAGATGTTATAAGTATATGAAGGAATGGTATGGACTGGTTACATTATGTTCTAGCATTAATGATTGCTAATCGTGTGTTTGAGATTGGAATGAAATGCAGGTACATGAACACTGGGTTCATGAAGTATCAAAGTCGAATTCGGAACAAGAAAATACGAAAGGATAGTTGAATGAATTAGAGTTCCTACTGTTAAATGTTATTCAATATTGGACTATATGAGAATCATGTCGTATGATGTTGTTAATGACTAATGGTTACGATGTATGTGATGTCCACAGGTATTGCACGGATTACCGCTACCACTACCGAAGATAAGCAAGCGTTGATCGAGTCACGGAGCAAGGGTTGTACGGAAATATGTATTGTCTTGAAGCGTTAATTTAATGTGGTTATTGTAAATCCCTTTTGTAAATGTTTATCATTTGTATTTGAGCCTTTAAGTAAGTAATGTGTCCAAATAAGAAAGAAATTTTTGGGCTCGTATTTTTCCGGTGCGTCATATTTAAGTTCTTACAAGTTGGTCTTACAGGGAATCGTTCATTATACGAACGGGTCATGCCCGAATTTTGTAAATAATAATACTTATTTTGGAGTAAGAAATATGGGCGTTACAAGTTGGTATCAGAGCCCTGGTTTGAGAGAAATCAAGTATGAGGAGGTAAATACTTGAACTCAGACCCGTGTGCTCTTGTGACCAGGAACCCGTACAATCCAATACTCGATCAAGATCTAAAGGTAGAAGCGAATGTAAGTGTGTACTCGAATATGCCTATAAAGAAAACTAACAATATGTTGTGTGTAAGGTAACCATGATTATTTGGAGAGGATGATCTGCGAAAGCGGTTTCGACCGACACCAAGGCGTGTAATAAGACAAATTTGAACCCAGGTACGTAAATTCATATGTGGGTACATGTAATGGTAAAACCTATTAAGGGAAGGATAATGATGGAATAGTAATGAAGTTTTGAAATATTACACGTGCTGAAACCTAATTCTTCGGACATAAGGTGATGATTAAATGAAGGCACGAAACTAGTATGTGGATTGCGTACCTGGACAGTACGCGAGAAACATATGACGTTCGTGAGACCGTGATAATTGTTGCATGTCTGTCTGAAAGGATTGGGTATTAGGTGGACGTGTGGGTGAGAATAATAAGACTCTCAAGAAAACTTAAAGCACTTTATATAAATGGAAAGTATGAATTATATTGTTTGAACCCGCGAGACGGATTCAAACATAGAAGTAATGGAATGCATGAATGATATGTTTGAACCCGCGAGACGGATTCAAACATAGAAGTAATGGAATGTATGAATAATATATTTGAACCCGCGAGACGGATTCAAACATAGAAGTAATGGAATGTATGAATGTTTTATTTGAACCCGCGAGACGGATTCAAACATAGAAGTAATGGAATGTATGAATGATATGTTTGAACCCGCGAGACGGATTCAAACATAAAAGTAATGGAATGTATGAATGATATGTTGAAATCCGCAAGACGGATTCAAAACATAAAAGAGGTGAAAGGTAGGAGCGATATGTATGAATCCGCGAGACGGATTTAAGAACGAAAGAATGACCATAAATGGCACGCGAACCTAAATTTGAGTTAAGGAAAGAATTTTTGATTAAGCTACATGTTAGATGTGCTGGTAAATGACTCTTGGGAATCGGAATGAATGACGGGCTACGACCCAAACAATAACTTAAGTATGGACGGGAAGGGGAAGTTTTTGCAAAAAGGATAACGAAATAATTATCAGAATTGAAGAATTATGAGCATTTAAAACACCGAATAAAATAAATTTGGAGAGAAAGTAATAATGACAAGTACCGATGGAAAATGCTAATTTTGATGCTAAGCTTGTTGGCCATGTTCATCTGAACAAGATATGGATGGAAGGATGCTCATGAGCGGAAACCCACTTCATGAAAGGAAGGGATCGAAACGGCTTTGACACGGATTCATTCAGAAGCGGGTCGATCAGGTTTGCAGATCGTTAGTCTATGCAAGGAAATCGAGGTTAGTAAAATGATTAACCCGTGTTGGATAGGTATCATACGGTATGGAATGTTGGGATTTATTTATGGTGATCAAAATGAAATATCGTAGATGATATAACATGATATATGAATAGGATGAAATGAATTGAAGTATTTCAAATAAGTAGAAACATGAGTGTATTATAATTAATTAGAAAGATAGAAACAAGTCGTAAACATAGGTTGTGCAGCCAATAGAATGATGAACGAACCGTTAGTAATGAAATGTGCTAGGAACTAGCACTATGAAGTGTAATGACAATAATAAAGGCTCTGGATAAATTTCTGAACTATTACGTGTATGTTAAAGTAAATTACTTAATTCAATAGGGTAGGAACAATGCATAGAATTATGTTGTTTGTGGATGAAATCTTTAGCCAAGATCCCAAGTGTATCCAGCACGTAATATGCACCTTGAATGAGTATGATGAAAAGATAAAAGTAAGTATGAGAAAGGTTTCGGGGACGAAACCTCCTTTAAGGGGGGTAGATTTGTAACACCCCAAATTTCGTATGTTTTAAAATAATATTATTTTCGTGATGCTAAATAACAGAAAACGGTAACCGTAAAATGGTACCGTAAGAAAATGATAGTAAGTTTAGATATATGTGTGTAATTAAGTTAAACAAAGAAAAGAGACCAAGTTAATATGTTTAAATTACTATATATATATATATATATATATATATATATATATATATATATATATATATATTTCTAAAGTATGTTACAAGAAATAACTAGGAGTGTGAACCTAGTTAGAATGTGAATTAGAACTTTAACTAAAAGGAATAAGTTTTTAGTCATTTAAAAATAAGTCTTCATATGTGAGGGGTTGAAGGTGTAAAGAATGAAAGTTAAATTGATAAAACACTTCAAGCTTGGACCTTTTGTAAGTATTCTTTCATCTTTTGTGCGTTTTCAAGCACGAAAGTCAAACAGTGTTTGACTTTCTGCTTTGACCAGTCAATGGTCAACACGAAGTTCTGTAGGACCGGTTTTGACTCCGAAACGATTGCGAAACGAACGTATAACGTGCGGAATCCGTACACGAACGCGACCTAACACACGTGATGTAATATAAACATGATTCTATATAAAATCTGAAATCGTACAATACCTTGAATCACTTTCTCTCTCTAGATTCTCTCTCTAGATCTAGAAAGCTCTCAATAACAAATGTGACAAAAGTTTTAAATGAAAACCCTAAAGGTTCTATTTATAGGCCAAGGGATTAATGAGGTTTCTCATTAATTACAGTTATGCCACCTTGCCTTTTTGACTAACTATCACTAAATATAACAATGTAAATCTCTTCTGTTTCTCGCTACGGCTCGGATTGACGAAGGCTATAGACATGAATGTACTAACAGACTCCCCCTTGGATATTGCCGCAGTCAATCTCGTAGCATCTTGTCTTTCTCTCTTTGAGTCTTCTTGAAGCTTTAACACGTCTTCATCAACGTAGACTCTCTTTTGATTGAACAAAATCCCCGTGGATCTGTTTTTAGCTTCAGCTCCCCCTTTCGGTAAACTCTTCACTTCATCAGGCTCCCCCTTTCGTCAAGCTTCCGTGCTTTTGGGATCGACACCTGGCTTTCCGTATACAAGCTCTTTCAAGAACGATACCTGGATCTTTGCACGCTTCTGTTTGCGTTGAGCTCGTCTTCAGACTCCCCCTTAGACTCGGCTTTCGGGATCGTAGTCTGGTATAACATCTGCAACACTCAGACATTTATAAGTAACAACGTTCTTAAAAAAAACCATCAATCAAATTCTCTAATCCACTCCCCATATCAACAAACTTTACAGATATGGCAGCGTTAAAGAATCCAACTCCCTCACAGTTAATCGTCCAAGTTCAAGTTAATGACCTCGGAGATATCACAAACTGTTTTTGAAATTTTTTTTATTTTAATTCAAGTATCAAATTAATGAACTTGTTTTATTTTCAGAAACACAATCAGCTTTCTTAGATTTTGAAACTCAGCAACTCAGACATCGGTTGTCGAAAATAACGCAGAAATCAAAATCTTTTTGTATTTTCTGAAAATATAAAGCAGTAAAGAAATATATACAAACGTATTTACAGACAATATTTTTGTTTGAGTATGCGTCAGAGGATCATATCAGTTTTTGACAAGTCACAAGTACCGTTGAGCTTAATTTCACTTTAAGAATTAAACAATTCACTTAGATTGTCGATATACTGATCCACTTAAATTTTCATACAAATTTCAACTGATTCAGGATACGAGTTAGATGTTTTAAGAACTTAAACTCATTCATGTGTCCCACCTCTTGAATATACTCCCGTATCCAAAATCCCAGATATTCAGTATTACAGGTGAGTATACCACAGATGATATCTGTAAGGGGTTAGATGCGAAACCGTGAGAGCTCAGGTCAGAACTTCCGTTCAGCAGAGAGATGACGGCTCGACTTTTGGTGTGTCCCCTTTAGAGGATCTTTTAGTTACAACAGCAGCGACTATCAATTTTATTGTTTCATCAGCTTGCTGAGGGCGATGCTGTGTTTCAAGCATTTGCAGAAAGTATTATTCGGGGACTAGGTCAGTACTTCCAGACAGCAGAAGTCCCGGAATAATACCCCAGATATCACTGAGTATAAAGACCTAGTATCTCAGAATATGGGACCTTTCAAACGAGATTTCAGGGGTGGCCTATATATCCAAGTAGTGTTCCCCACGAAATAAGCAAAGTATTTGAATTTAGGTTTATATCCCGAAAAAGTTTACTAAGTGTATAAAAACCTATCGGCATATCATCAGTGAGACTGTTTAACGCTGTTTAATCATTACATTTCTTTAGCATACTGTAACTGTCTACTGATGTACTATCATTTCCTCTTTTTACACAAAACTCAATTTTTTTGAATTTTATCATGTTTTTGGCTTTTTCAAATTTTCTAATGTTTTTGTATTTTCTAACAATACTTCTCCCCCTAAAATGCAAAACCATTAAAAAAATTTGACAAACCGATACTGATAGCTTTGTCTCGCCATCCATTTTCTGCATCTCATGCTCTGTTTTGCAGAAAATATAACACTTTAAGCAGAAAATATAATGTACCCCCATGATTTACAACCCATTGATTTTGACAGTTAGAAAACCGTTCTTCAACCTGTAACAGTAATCATGCTTGTTCAGCCGTGAGGGTTTCGGCGTAGTCACTCAACACTTATTTTTGAAATTTTCTATTTTTGACAAAAAAAAATTAAAAACAAACATATTTTTGGTTTTTCAAATGGTAACAAACGAAAACATATTTTTGGTTTTTGATTTTCTAATTTTTAGAGTTTTTGAAATATTGTTTATTTATATACAGAAAACACAATAAACTCCCTGTTCAACCAAACCAGGGATCTTCAACCTCTTCCTGTGCAACACTCTCACAATCTTCATCAGCATTTAGCACCTGCACATTCAAACTTTATCAAATACTACACAATAATTTTCATTCACTAAAGATGCCGATTCATGCTTCGCGATAAAGGAAGCTCCGGCAATTCAAATTGTTTAATCAAACATTGTGTCCACCCAAGCCTCATCAGCCTTGGGTGTAACCTTGACTCTAGCAACCTGAATCTTAAAGTTTTCAGCCTTGAGTGGTGGAAAATTTGCATCATAGGAAATTGAAATTGAATCCGCAGCTTTCTCCACCTTAGAAAATGAACTTTCTATTTCTGTTTTCGATTTCCAGATTTGTTTTTGTTTCTCATTTTTAACCAAATCAACATGTTTCTTAACACTCCATGCTTGACCATTTGGTGTTCCACGTTTGTAAAAATGTGAATCTTTTTGAACACTTTGGTTTTGAACAACAACTTTTGGTTTCCAAACCATTTGGGGTTTTGTCATATCAACTGATCTTTTCCAACTTTGTGTTGTTCTGAACCTTGGTGTGTGAGAATTCCAGGTCTGTCTTGAATCAAACCTGTTCAGATTTGATTTCCAATTTTGATTCGAAACAAACTTGTTTGTGTTGTACCTCCAAGTTTGTTTTGAATCAAATCTGGTTGACCTTTGTCTCACATTCTTAGATTTTTGTTTCTCAGAATCAATCTTCTTATTGTCAACATCCACAGGTTTTAGATTTGGACACTTTCGTGCAAGATGTCCTTTTTGATCACATTTGAAACATGTTCTCATGGACACATCTTTGACCTGTGGTTGTTGCTTTTTCTTTTGTGCCTCAAACTCAACATTAGACTGCCTCATTTTGAGTTCTTTCTCTTCAGCTAAACTGTTTCCTTGAACAAAAGTCAATTTAGCCTGATAATTTGGCACTTCATTTTTCTTTCGATTCTGTTTCTTCTTATAACCCAACCCAGCCTTCATGTTCTTCTTTTTGACACCCGGTTTGTTATAAAAAGTTTTGTGACCTTTACCAGCAAACTTCGATATTTCAGATTTCTCAATTTCAACCATCTTGAAAACTTTGTCAATTTTCTCTAAAATCACATTCTGAATCGGGAATACATCATCTAAGAATAATTTGTCCGGTCCAATCATGGTATAAACCAATCCCTTTGAATCATCATTCAAATTTTTCTTGGATTTTGTGTTTTTCAGATATCCATCATGAAAATTTCCTTCATTTTCATCTTGTGATTCAGTTTTACCTGTATCAACCGACTCTTCGTTGAAAACACTTTCAACAACCTTACCTACCACCTCTGAATCACTGATATCATCAGATTTGGTGTAAGTCACATCGATGTTATCGGGTAACTGATCAACCATGGATTACTTTTTCCACTTTTTCGCCATCATAGAATGTATAATTATTCTCCAACGGTGGTGGAACTTGATGGTATTCAGACCCTATTCCCTTTTTGTTCTTTCCAGACTCTTTCTCATCTGGTGTGATGTTGAAAATACGTTCCAGAATATATGAAGATGAATGATAGCTTTGCAATTTATTGACCAACTTTTCTTTGTCTGCCAATTCTTGTTTAAGCTTAGCAACATCATCAATATATTGGTTTAACACTCTTTGTTTATCTTCAAACCTAGCTTCAAGAAATTTAGTGTTTCTTTGACAAGCACACAATCTATCATCTAGACTTTTGACTTTACTTTTTAAAGTTTCATATGCTTCTTTTACAGTTTCATATGACAATTTCATTACATCATATTCTTTTTGCAACTCTTGAATTTTGATGTCTTTTGGAACACATTCGTTGCAATCAGCTGAACACTTTTCTTTTAATTTCTTGTTTTCTGTTTCAAGATCATCACATTTTTGTTTCAGTTTTTCATTTTCTTGTTTCAAAAACTTTTCATTTTCAATCATCTCATGACATTTTTCTTTGAAAATTTTATCTATTTTAGTAAATTCAATATCTCTGTTGTTTAGTTTTTCATCTTTCTCAATACAAGCACTGCACGTTTCCATGCATTTCTTGCATTGTTGTTCAGCTTCATTATCAATTTTATCAGAAGTATCAGTTTGAATAATTACCTCAGTGACTGGCACTGTGGTTTCCTCTACTTTCTGAATCTGATCTTCTTCAGTGTTAGAACCTGAAGGTTTATTCATGTAGGTTAACAATAGGGATTGATCTTGTGACTAGTTTGTTTATGTTTTGGGTTAAACACTTGTGGGTTGGGCTTGCATATGTGTCGCATGGGCTTGACTAGGTTTCGGCCCTTATGTTTTGTATATAAACACCCCTAATCACTTGATTAGGGGTTGTTGATTACTAGTAGAAGGCAGGCGACACCAAGCTAGGGAACCGAGTTCCATCGATCTTGTATCAGTCATCTTCTAAGTTGAATGCAAGTTTCGGTTTGATTGTTCTTTATTGTGTGTTTATTATTTGATCTTTATATTGTTTCTTGAATCACCTTGTGATTGGTTTCCGCACTCTCACAAGGTTAGATTGATATCATTGTGATCCTCACGGGTTTTACAATTGGTATCAGAGCCATTGAAGCCATTCAAGGGCTCGGTTTGATATCAATCGGATTCAAGAAGTATCATATATTACTGATCCGGTTTGTTGAAGTGTTTTTGCAGATCTGTTCATCGACTGTTCTAAAAAAAATTCATTGAAAAATCACTGATTTTGGTTCTGTTGATTTCAGCATTGGTGTTTGCTTATTTTTCGGGATTTCGGTGCAACAGATTCAAAGATTACAATATCTTTGAATTTTGGAATTTGCTGAAAAGTCGGGATTGCGAGACAACAGTTCTTATCACTTTTGTTTTGCAGGTTACGACTCGCAATCTCTTAGTTGCGGTTCATCACGTTTCGGTTACGACTCGCAACAGTTGCTGGTTTCGGTTCATCCTGCCTAGTTACGACTCGCAATCAGTCTTGGTTTCGGTTCATCTTGCCCAGTTACGACTCGCAACCAGCTGTTTGACCTTCACTCGCAACTGTGGTTTCGGCTCATCCTGTTCTGTTACGACTCGCAACCACTTCGGTTACGACTCGCATCCACAGTTTGACTTGACTCGCAACCATCGTCATTACGACTCGCAATCAACAGAAGTTTTTGACTCGCAACCTCGTTTCGACTCGCAACGACACATTGTGACGGACATTTGGACTGTTGACTTTGGACTAAATAAAATTAATTAATTAATTAACTGATTGATTAACAATGTCAACCACCAACAGTGAATTGTCTACCCTAACTCAGCAACAAGAACTTGATTCAAAGCTTGGGACCACATCACGCATTCCTAGGCTAACTGATGCCAACGACTTTCCCGAGTGGAAGTGGCGCTTTGAACAGCATCTTAAGGTTAAAGATTACAAGCTATGGCGCAGCATTTTGAGGGGACCTAGGGAAATCATGATGGAAAGTCCTACAGAACCTGATGTTAAAGTTAAGAAGCCTCGAGAACAATACACTGAAGATGATTTGCTTATTGTTGAAGAAGATGATCGAGCTTTCTCTTACTTGACCATGGGTTTGGGTCCTAATATTGCCATGGGCTTTCGCACCTGCAAATCTGCCAAGGAACTGTGGGACTCTCTGGTAGAAGTGTATGAAGGTAACGAAGATATGAAAGAAAGTCGAAGGAACTTGCTGCAACAAAATTTCAACAATTTCAACCATATTTATGGTGAAACAGTAGATAATCAGATCCAAAGGTTTGTCAAGCTGGTGACTCAAATGCAGATGGAATAAATTCATACCTCAAACGCCTCCACCAACATACAACTTCTCAATGCTTTGCCCAAGAGTTGGGATCATCATGTTGCCATGATCAAGAAGACCAAAGATCTTGCAAGATGTACCCTGTCTGAGATGATCTCGCATATCAAAGCTTGTGAATTGGATGACAAGCAGAGAGAGACTAACTACAAGAACAGCATGCTGGCTGCCGGTTTCTCAATAGCTCCAACCACGTCTAGCGACAGCAACACAGCTCTTCTATCACAAGGAGGATTTCAAATGTTTCGCAACAATTCCTCTGTCTCTCAATCTGGATCCTCAAATCAAATCGTCTCTTCAGCTTCTCCAGCTTCAGTTCAAAATGCTGGAAAGGCTTCTGCTGCTGCCTCTGCTTCTGCTCACTCTACGAACAATGAGATGATGGCATTTTTCGCAAGTCAGTCAAAGGAAAAGCTAGACATAACAGCTTCTGTAATCAACTGTTTGAATGCTTTTCTTGCAGGGAAGCTTGATCCACCAAAGTGGAGTCAAGATGATTTGTCACAGATTCATCCAGATGATGTTGAAGAAATGGATATCACCTGGCAAATGGCAATGGCGGCATTCAGAGCTCAAAAGTTTGTAAAGAAAACGGGTAAAAACAGGTGGGGCAACGCTTGGAATGGAGCTTCTAAAGTGCCCTTCAATCTTCGCTGTTACAACTGTCATGAGGAAGGACACTATGCTAGGAACTGCCCGAAGCCACCCATGAACAGAGATCAGAATCCTACTATTCCTGCACAACCAGCTACTCCTAATCGAGAAAGGGCTCTTGTGTCTACTGCAAGTATAGCAGATGCAGCTGCCTCTGGAAGTCCACAGCCGCAGGGATTAGCACAAGCGCTGGTGGTGCAGCCAAATGTCAACTTTGACTGGTCCTCTGAGATTGAGCGTCTGAACATATCAGCTCCAGATAATCAAGCTGCAACTTCTAACATTGCTTTCATGACCTCAAACGAGCATGACCCTGAGCCACAGGAAGAGACTGCTGCTGACGATTTCGCTTTCATGACTCAAATCCTGTCAGCACCTGTCAAAGGTCTCACCAAAGAAGAGGTACTTTCAGTTTTCTGCACTCCTGAATGTAGGGAACGTGTTGAGGCTTATAGAATACACAACGCTGAGCTAATCGAAGATTACAATGAAATTAAAAGAAAAAATTTCACTTTAACAAAAAATGAAAAACTTTTCAAAGAAAAAGTCGAAGCTCAGCGTAAGGACATCGTTCAACTAAAGGACGATGTCAGTGTAGCTAAAGGCCAACTAATGATAGTCAAAGAAAAATTATGTGAAGTAACTAAGGAACTGGAGAGTGTAAGAGACAAATACCAAATCAATCAATTAAACATCAAGAAATTTGATTCCTCCAGTAAGTTAGTAAAAAATCTGTGTGATGAACAATTGGCTTACTCTAAGAAGAAAGGGTCGGGTTTGGGTTACAATCAGACTCCTCCTCCATACAATAACAATTACACTTATTTGCCAATGTCTGAGGAGGAGATCTTGAATGAAAGCAAAATGACTTATGGCTCATCTAGCAAATCGTCTGTTCACAACAAAACTGTTGAGCCACAAAAGCCCTCGCCTTTAAAGTTTATTCCTAAAGGCACAATTGATCCTAACATCTCGTTGTCATGTGCAGATGATAGCTCAGAAGTAAGATGTGATGATGTTCATGGGAGTGAACCAGTTATTGTTTCAAACATTTCTGAACCTTATTTTGAATATTATTCTGAACCAACTGAGTCAGACATTGCTTTTACCAATTCTTTGTTTGCGTCGTTTTCTGCGTTTGTTTCGTCTTGTGAGCCTGCTGTTTTGGGCAAAACTGATAATGTTTGTGTGGATGATTTGAACAATATTTGTGGTGATGATTGTTCTTCAGCTAATGTTTGTGATGATAACATATCAAATGTTTCAGCTTGTGATAATGTTACAGGTGCGGTCCCCAAGGATGCATTCAGTGAAACCACTGAAACTATTTCTCAAGAAAATCAAGTGTATCCTGATTCTTCTTCTGAACCTGTCTCAGTGGGTGTCCCTAATGTTGAATCTAGTGGGACCCCATTGGAAACCAAATTACCAAATGAATCAGAACCTGTGTCACAAAGTAAATGCTCTGAGGAAATGCATGTTGATGAAACTCCTTCAGGATCAGAAAGTGAACCTGAATCAGTTTCACTGGAGAAATGCATTAAGGAAGTGCAAGTTGATGAAACTTCTTCAGGATCAGAAAGTGAACCTGAATCAGTTTCACTCGAGAAATGCATTAAGGAAGAGCATACTGTTGAAACTTCTTCTTGTTCGGAAAGTGAACCTGAATCAGTTTCAGATGATAAATGTGTTGATAAAACACATTTGGATGAAGCTCATACATGTTCAAATTCGGAATCAAGAGTAAGTGAAAAGGAAAAGGGGGTTGATAAAAGGGTGAAATCATCAGCAGAAAAGTTGATTAAAGAAAAACCACAAATCAAACATGGTCAGAAAACTAAAACGTTGAATCACATGAAATCGAACAAGCAGAGACCTAATGTCAAAAATGTTCAAAATGTGAAGCGTCAAACTTGTTTTAACTGTGGCATTGCCGGCCACATTGCCAGAAATTGTGGTAAACTCCCAAGGACACCAGACAAGAAATCATCAGGGCGAAATCAGAAAGTTACGTCTAATCGATCTAAATGTTCGGAGTCTATGAAGTCTGCTCGGACTAAGACGATGAAGAGCAAAGATCATCATAGGACTAGACCTTCTGATCAGGATTGGAATGCAGCCAAACGCCTTAATCAGAACCGACAAACAAATTTTCAGCGAAATCAGAGAAATTATTTTGGTAACGCTTTTGAAAGTTTAAATTCTAACTGGTCAAGACAGTTTTGGAAACCTAAGGTCAATGGCATGCAATCCAATCAAATGAAGTCATATCATCAAAAGGCCGCACACAGAAATGTTTCAAAATTTCTAAACAAAGAGAATTTAGTGTGGCAAAGAGTAACGTATTTCGATGCTCAAGGGAAACCCAGATCCACTATGGGCTGGGTTCCTAAATCTAACTAATCCCGCTACTCGTGCAGGAACAGCTGTGGAGGACTACCGTGCGCCTCTGGTACATGGATAGTGGCTGTTCCAGGCACATGACAGGAGACTTATCCCAGCTTGTGAATGTCAAAGAATTTAATGGTGGATATGTCTCATTTGCGGGAGGTGAATCTGGCAGAATCACTTTGAAAGGAACTGTTCAAAACGGAGTTCTCAGCTTTGAAAATGTCAATTATGTTCCAGAACTGAAGCACAATCTGTTGAGCATTTCGCAGATTTGTGATAGAGGGAATTCAGTTCATTTTACGAAGAAGGGATGTCATGTTCTGAAGCCTGGGATCGTTATCCCAGAAGACTGGTTCTTGATGACTGCTGAAAGAAAAGGAAACGCTTACGTCATTGATATGAACAAGAAGCCGTGTGAAGAGATCACCTGCTTATTCTCGAAAATTTCAGAGCATGATGGTTTATTGTGGCATCGTCGACTCGGGCACGTGAATATGAAAAATCTGAATCGTCTAGCTAAAGGTCAATTGGTGCGAGATCTTCCGATCAAGGATTTCATGTTGGTGGAGAAGTGTGTTGCTTGTGCAAAAGGGAAGGCTCATCGAAAACCTCACAAGTCTAAACCAGTACCCTCGACAAAAGCTGTACTCGAACTACTTCACATGGATCTTTTTGGTCCAGTGAATGTGCTGAGTATCGGGAAGAAAGCCTACTGTCTAGTAATCGTCGATGATTACTCTCGCTACACTTGGGTGTATTTTCTCAGTCACAAAAACGAAACTGCTGCACTGGTGAAACAGTTCATTACATTGGCTGAAAATCAAGCGAGTACTAAGGTGAAGGTTATTCGATCAGACAATGGGACAGAATTCAAGAATGTTACTTTGGATACGTTCTGCAGTGAAAAGGGAATTGATCGACAGTTCAGTGCGCCTCGCACTCCACAACAGAATGGAGTGGCTGAAAGAAGGAATCGTACTCTAATTGAGGCTGCACGTACCATGCTGGCTGATTCAAAGCTTCCTAGCTTCTTTTGGGCCGAAGCTGTTAGCACGGCTTGTTATATCCAGAATCATGCTTTAGTTAATAAACGTCACATGAAAACCCCTTATGAGATTCTGGAAGGACATAAACCTTCGGTTTCACACTTTCGTATTTTTGGTTGTCCATGTGTATTATTACTAATGGACTCAAATGGAAAGTTTGAAGTCAAAGGTGACGAATGTTACTTTGTTGGATATGCTAAAGGCTCTGCTTATAGGGTATACAACAAAGTAACTAGGAAAGTCGTTGAGTCGTGCAACATCGAATGGCTTGAAGAGAATGCTACGGACGCTAGAGTCGGTCCAGATTGGTTATATGATTATTCTGCTCTGTTTAAATCATTCAACATTTTGTCAAGTGATGTTTCAGTTGCAGGTGAATCAGTTCCAAAACAACCATTGTCGTTTGAAGATACAGAGGACGAAGCACAGATGGAAGAAATTGCGAAGCATCATACTGTTGATCCACCGGGAATGGTGTTCACGCAACATCCTACACCGACACCGGTGATCAATCAATCCCCTGAAGGTGCATCACCCAGTGACTCAGCAATGTTTCCTGATCCAATCCCTGAGGATTGTACAGTCACTCCTCCTGTAATTCACACTACAAGTGCACCTGATGAGGGGGAGTGTAGCAACACCACCACTGAAGAGGAGACGGTACCAGATTTGGCCATACCGACGAGCGTTCAACGCAATCACCCAATCGAAAATGTGATTGGTCCTGTAAATGCAGGAGTTTTGACCAGGAGTCAATCAGGGACCATTAACACTTGCTTATATTCTAGTTATCTTTCTCAAATCGAACCTAAAACCATTGATATAGCTTTGCAGGAACCTGGCTGGGTAGATGCTATGCACGAAGAGCTGAACCAGTTTGAAAAACTTGGAGTATGGAAGCTTGTCAAGTTGCCAGCCGGAAAGCGTAAGCTTGGAACTAGATGGGTTTTTCGAAACAAGCAGGATTCTGCAGGTGTCATTGTTCGAAACAAAGCAAGACTGGTGGTTCAGGGATTTAGGCAAATCGAAGGACTGGATTATGATGAAGTATATGCTCCGGTTGCACGACTTGAAGCCATCCGGATCTTTTTGGCGTACGCGTCATACATGGGATTTACTGTTTATCAGATGGATGTCAAGACCGCGTTTCTCTATGGAGATGTGAAGGAGGAAATTTTTGTCGAGCAACCGCCAGGATTCGTGCATCCAGATCATCCTGATTATGCCTACAAGTTAGACAAGGCACTGTATGGGTTACACCAGGCTCCTCGAGCTTGGTATGCCACCCTAACAGAACATCTGTTGGCTCATGGATATACACGTGGCACTATTGACCAGACTCTGTTCATCAAGAGAGTAGGCAGCGATCAAATCTTAGTTCAAATCTACGTTGATGACATTATTTTCGGATCAACAAGCGAGGATCTATGCAAGGAATTCGAGAAAGTTATGAAGAAAAAGTTTGAAATGAGTGCTCTGGGGGAGATGACTCTGTTTTTGGGCCTTCAAGTCAAGCAGAGTTCGCAAGGAATTCTGATTCATCAAGGGAAGTATGTGGATGATGTGCTGGCCAAGTTCAAGTTCACGGATGCAAAGCCTGCTGAGACACCTATGGCTGAGAGACCATTGTTGACTGAAGATGAAGAAGGAGAGTCTGTAAATCAACGTCAATATAGGTCAATGATCGGGTCATTGATGTATCTCACTGCTAGCCGTCCGGACATCATGTTTGCTGTTTGCAACTGTGCACGCTATCAGGCTAATCCTAAAACTTCTCATCTTATTGCTGTTAAACGGATCTTTCGGTATCTTAAAGGCCGACCTCGGTTTGGCCTGTGGTATCCGAGAGATTCCAATTTTGACTTGTTTGCTTTCTCTGACAGCAATTTTGGAGGTACTGACAGTGACAGGAAATCCACTTCTGCGGGATGTCAATTTTTGGGTGATCGGCTCATTTCTTGGCAGTGCAAGAAACAACAAACGGTGGCGATATCCACAGCTGAAGCTGAGTATGTTGCTGCTTCTGCTTCTTGCTCTCAAGTGGTGTGGATGCAACATCAATTGCAGGATTATGGTTTGACATATCTTAACACTACTATTTACTGCGATAATGATGCTGCAATACAAATTGTTAGAAATCCTGTTTTTCACTCCAAAACCAAGCACATTGATATTAAAGTTCATTTCATTCGAGACTGCTTTGACAGAGGTCTGATTATGCTTGAACAGATCGACACAGATGCAAATGCTGCCGATTTGTTCACTAAACCTGTCAGCAGCTCGAAATTCAGAGTGCTTGTGGATTTTCTAAAAATGATCCGTTTTACTGATTGAGCATATTTTTGTTTTGTTTTGTTTTTCGTAGGTAAATTTGTTCATAAAGTTTTCTATTCTTAGGTAGTTTTTTATTTATGCACAAATTTAGGGGGAGAAAAATCGAAAAATACAAAAAAAATTGAAAAATTGAAAAAATACAAAAAGAGTTTCAAAAGGAAGTATGGCTGGACTGGGAAATGAAATGAATTTTCACTTTATGGTCAAGGGCTGACTCATGTAAGACCAGTATCGAAATTGTTTGACTCTAGTATGATGTGTTGGTAGGCTCTATCCTTAAGATTGGAAACAATGGCTGTTTCTGTTCAGAAGTAAACCAGTACATGACCTCAGAAAAGAAAATCACTTGGATTTAGCTCAAGTCTATTTGAATGTTTGTATGCTTTTCCCGATACACACAATTTTGGTCTGATTCTGAAATCTTATCTGAAAAAGTCGTGTACCTCCTCTGCTGCATCCAGATACATGCTGACCTGGAGGTGCTAGGCAACGTCAGCTTCTGCTGCATCCAGATACATGCTGACCTAGCTGTACGTTGTCGATCTGTAGATCAATTAACACCCGAAAGAGGCCCTCTAGTGCCCAAAAGAAACCCAAGAAACCTATATCAAATTGAGAAAACTCATTTGATCTGTATATTATACCATCTCATTCTAAGATCTATTCTGTTCTTTTCTCAACCTATTCCCAGTTAAGATTTCAGAAATTTGGATTGGGCTTGTGAAATATGTGGTAGGGAAACTGCTTGCATGATAGAGTGAGCTGTGCATAATTCCGGGATTTGATTAGTATTTGTTTGGGTGCTCATTATTAAAATATCAAAACATGATAAAAGAGATACAGGCAGTTATATGGAAAAGATCTAGGGAGATGAGTTTAAGAGGACAAATATACTGGCAATCGTCTAGATCATTCTCTAGTAGATCAGTGTTGATAAGTGAAGTCATGCCCGAGACCCTGTGATTTGATCCCTGAGCATCTATGCAAATTTCCTGTTTTTTTTGTAAATAATATTTTTTATTTATTTTTGGTTAGGTTTTGTGTTGCAAGATAATGCTCAATGGGTTTGATGGGTTATTTGAAAATCAAATTTTAATTGGGTTTGTTTAAATTACTGTTGAAAAACATATTATTAAGCCCAAATTCTGAAAATATTTGCAAAGCCCAAGTCCATGAGGCCTAAGCCCAACAGACTTGGGCCCATGGGAAACAGTGGTCGTATAAAGGCTGATTACGAGTCACAGCCTCATTATTCACTCGCAATCTACTCTGAATTCTCTCTCAACAATTCCGGCCGCAATCAGATTCCGACTCATATTCCGGTTGCGACTCGCAATCAAGTTAGATCATCAACAGGTAAATGTGACGTCATTCTTCAAGATTTTGCAGGTTTGTTGAAGATTCCGGCGAATCTATGAAGTTTCCGATGAAGATTTGATGTTTCCGATGAATTTTCCGATGACATGTTGAAGTT
Organism: Helianthus annuus; assembly: GCF_002127325.2. Classification (NCBI taxonomy): domain Eukaryota; kingdom Viridiplantae; phylum Streptophyta; class Magnoliopsida; order Asterales; family Asteraceae; genus Helianthus; species Helianthus annuus. Next base: position 121,008,475 of record NC_035435.2, read on the forward strand.
TCCGATGAAGTTTCCAGTCGCAACCAAGAACAACAGGACTCGAAACCATTGATTACGACTCGCAACCTCGAGATTGCGACTCATAGTTGCGACTCATTTTGGCCAGTTGCGACTCATTTTGGCCTGTTGCGACTCATAGTTGCGACTCGCAATCTCATGGTTGCGACTCAGTTACCCTGGTTGCGATTCATGGTTTCGACTCAAAACCTTGGGTTGCGACTCATGGTTACGAGTGAACAGTAACAGTGTTTGTTTTATTTTTAATTTTTATCACTGTGCTATTGGAAACTTATACATTTTGTGTGATGTGCAGAAAATGGACCTAAAGTTTATTGCTTCTCACAATCAAGTTGCGTATTTGGCACCTCCACCTGTAAAGCACAAGCAGTTGTACACGTCTTTGATTAAAGGCTTAAATACTTGCCGTATTGTTCACGCTCTTCGAGACAATCCGGTTGTGTATGAAAGTCTTATACGAGATTTCTGGAAGACTGCAAAGGTGGAAATTGTTGAAGGAAAGGGAGCAATAACTGCCGAGATCGACGGAACGAAGATTATCGTGACAGAGCAGGTTATCAGGGAAGCGTTGCAGTTTAATGATCAAGAAACGGATCCAATCGAGCTTGCTGCTGGAGCAATTGAAGCTATCTTGCCACGTCTAAGCTATGAAGGAAGATTTCCTCCTCTGGTCAAAAAGTTTGTTCATCCATACTGGCGTTTGTTATTGCATATGTTTCTATTGTGCATGACAGAGAACCGAGGGGGAATTGATCAACTAAACACAACGCAGACGGCTGCAGTGATTTGTGTAATTACCAATGAGCCGTTCAACTATTCACGATACGTTCTAGAGGCAATGAAAAGGAATGCTATTGGGCTACGAAAGGATAAGTTTTTGATGTATCCTAGGTTTGTGCAGATGATTCTGAATGCTCGTTATCCTGAATTGAGGAGATCGGGTAACACACTGGAGTTAAAGCCCATGGGTCCTTCCTGTTTTGGTACTCTTACAACAAAGAAAGGAACAGAAAAGAAGTTTGAGGGTTTGATTGAATTAGAGAAGTTCGGTCAGTTTGCAGAGACCGAAGATGTTGTTGAGAATCCAGTCAGGGCACAAGCCGTACCTGCACGTGCCATAGTTGCTGAAGAACATGACATTCAAAGGAGTACTGAAAATGAGCCAGAGCCAGAGCGTATCACTATTAACTCTGACGATGAAGGCGTTGAGATTGCATGTGATTCTGATGATGATGATTTTGAACTTCCTCCTGAAGTCAATGCTGATGCTGTTTCTACTGTTAATCCGGTGATTTCTGCTGAGAATTTGGCTCTGTTGTTAAAGAAAGTGGCTGATACGATGGGTAATCCTCCTACCAATCTGTCAGTGTCTACTGAAGAGCCTGAAGATAGCCCAAGGGATTCTGATGATATTCCGCTAAAAAGGAAAAGACGGGATCCTAGACCCGGAATGTTTATCGAACGAAGCAAAGATCAATCCGTAACTGTTGCTGATGATGCTGAAGGTTTATATAAGTTTGATTTCGAAACAAATGTTGATGACACCACCACTACTACAGATAGTTTCTTTGAGTCTGATGCTGGAATTCAAGGAGATGATACAGTTATGGCAAATGTTGAAGCTCAACATGAAGCTGTGCCTAATGTTGAAGTTCAAACTGAAGCTGTACCTAATGTTGAAGCTCACACTGAAGCTGGGCCTTCTGTAATTGTTAGTGCTGGACCTTCTGGCACTATTCATGAAGAACCGAGCAGTTCGAGTGGTAAACGGCCTATTGAACCACTCAGAATGCCTTTCGACAGTGATTCCAGTGATGATGATGAATTTATAAGTATGAGAGATATGAAGAAACGCTTGGTTGTGCTCGAACAAGATTCTATCCATAAAGATGCGAAGATCATACAACTTGAAGACACCATTGTGAAGAAAGATCAACAGATTGAACAACTGCAGGGAGATGTTGGTCTATTGTTTAATATTGTTTATGATCTGCGAGGCAAGCTTGAAAAGAAATTTGGTCAAGAGTTTTCTGATCCCACTGATGTAGAGAACAGAAAGAAAGCTTTTGAGAAAGATAATGCTGAGAAGGCTGCTGCTATGGAAAAGTACTTTGAAAGGGTTACTGATCCAGAAGCAGAGAAAGCGAAAGCAGAAAGGTTGAAGAAGAAGAGAGAGTTTGTAATTCTGAAGAACAAAAATGCAAATCCTGATGATGAAGATGCACGTGCTACACATCATTTGATGGATGTTGGTGAAACTCTCTATGACAAGAAAGGGAATCGATCTGGTGTTGTTAGCTGGGGTTATGATCATGATCGTAACAGGTGGTGGATTAAAAGAAAAGTTGGACCAGTCGAATGGTACAAGCGTTCAGGGCAATTTCAGTCATTCACTAAGGTTGATTTAACAGATTTGGTAAATAAACCTTATGTGGATGATAAGCTTAATGGACCTGGTCATATGTTCTTCGAGAGATTGAAAAGGGAAGTTGCAAAAGGTTTTCCCTCGATGCGTACAGCAGATACCACTGTTAAACCAGCAAAAGGGATCAGGGATCCATATACAAACAAGCGGATGAAGATAGTGCATTGGCCCGCTACTGACAAGGAAAAGACAATTCCATTGGTGAGAAAGATTCCTAAAGGGGCGCTGAAGACTATGCACTTTTGGGCGTATAATGAACGTCTAGGTCAAGCTGTAATTGTTTGTGATGGAGATGAGAGTTACTGTTTGGTGGATCAGGTTGATTTATTAAATCTTGCTGTTGAAGATCTTGAAGTACTGGCAAGCAACCAAATCCGAGCTACAGAAAAGTATGAAGAAATTGCTAAGGGATGGACGTCTGCAGTAGCTTCTGTGATTCGTATTCATAAGGAAGGATTTGGTGGACGTAGTGACAGAGCAAGTGGTGGTCATCAAAGCAGCTGAAGTCGGAAGAACCTGCATGCATAAACCTAGGGGGAGATTGTTAGAACCTGAAGGTTTATTCATGTAGGTTAACAATAGGGATTGATCTTGTGACTAGTTTGTTTATGTTTTGGGTTAAACACTTGTGGGTTGGGCTTGCATATGTGTCGCATGGGCTTGACTAGGTTTCGGCCCTTATGTTTTGTATATAAACACCCCTAATCACTTGATTAGGGGTTGTTGATTACTAGTAGAAGGCAGGCGACACCAAGCTAGGGAACCGAGTTCCATCGATCTTGTATCAGTCATCTTCTAAGTTGAATGCAAGTTTCGGTTTGATTGTTCTTTATTGTGTGTTTATTATTTGATCTTTATATTGTTTCTTGAATCACCTTGTGATTGGTTTCCGCACTCTCACAAGGTTAGATTGATATCATTGTGATCCTCACGGGTTTTACATTCAGCCACTTGCGTTTTCTCTTCAACAACTTCCTCAACTTTCTCTTCAAGTTTCTTCACTTCATTCACCATCTTCTCACTCTCAGTCACAATTTCTTCAACTGTTTTCTTCTTCTTCTTCTCCAAGCTAGCAAATATCACCTTTCGAATACCTTCTTCAACCTGCTCTTTGTACCTCGGAATCTCCCTAAGGCCTTTGCACCAAACACTCACAGTAGGTATTGCCGCAACTAATGCATCAAGATCAACTGTCTTTGGATCAACCATCGGGTTTCCTTGAGGATCAACATAGCATTCTTTTTCTTTGCTCCATCTGCCTGCTCGTGTAGCTTCTTTGTAAGCATCATATACATCATCCAATCTCAGACGTGCATGTCTTTCTTCACGAGTAAGTGTTATTTCAGCAGTCATTGCTTTAATCTTCAAACCTTGAATATCTCGAATTACCTTGAATCGAACAAACAACAAGATTAGTTCAATTACTAACAATCAACTGAAACAAAATAGTACTCGAACTGGTGAATATTCTTGTGCGGACTGAAGGATGACAGACTGTTTAGACTGAAAGTTGACACACCGTGCGAACTGAACTTGATTCGAACTGAGATTCAAATTTTCAAACCGTACGAAGTACTATGACCTGGATCAAATGCAAATCACCTGACCAAATCTCACGACCTGAGACTAAACCACCTTTTGTGAACTAGAATCAAATTCAAACCTTGTGATTTAGCTTTCACTATCGACAAACAACAATCAGACTATACACGAGACAGACAAACAATCAATTGATAAACAAAAATGATTGTGCCACAATTGATAAGGTCAAACTAATCATGATATGACAACAGTGATTGGGCCGCATGACATGTTGAAGATTCAATGATTGGGCCATTAAACATTCAATACTGACATAACATGGGCTTATAGTACAGCCGACAATTATACATGCAACCCTTAATTTTGATTGGACCGAAGTAAAACAAGCTAAGGAAATGGCCGGCACACTTATTTATTCACGTGATTGGGCCTTCAACTCTCACCGTTAACAATGATTGGGCTTATAAAAGTTGTAACATGAGCTGACATTAACCGGTATATTAATTTTTTTATTGAGCCGACCCACTAACACACATCATTTGGGCTTCTTGTGATTGGACCCTTTTTACACTCACATGAAGATTGGCAGCTCACAATCAACTTTAATAGGACCCTTCCTTTTGTTGAATGGACGGCACTTTGAATACACTACAAACAAACAAACAAGAACTGACAACATGGGCGGCAATTTATGGTTATCGTGATCTGACATATTAGTTGTCCAGACTTTGCCGACAATTATCATTCTGTTATATGCACATTTCAAACGATAGACAGATTCAAACGATCAGGTCAGTTTCATTCAAACGGTCACTATTTTTCAAACGGAAGTCATGTTCAAACGATAGGACAGCGTCAGTTCAAACGGGAACCCAAATTTCAAACGATAGTTCAAACGGACATCATATTTTCAAACGATAGAACAACTTTTCAAACGGACTAGTGCTGTTTCAAACGGCCAGACGCTGATTCAAAACGAACTGCGGACCGAAAAACTCGAATATCTCCTAAACGACTTGGAATTTCGATCTGAAACTTGGTAGGGTTTTAGATCAGATGTTTTCGCACCACATATCAAAAAATCAACTGATTCGGACCGTGGAAACCTGTTCAATTTGACAAAAAAACAGTAAAAACGTGAAAAATATGAAAAAGATGAAGAAGAAGATGAAATCGGATCTGAATCTGATGTAATCCTGTGCGAAATCGTGTGATAGATCAGTGCAATCGAGCTCCTGCTCTGATACCACTTGTAGGACCGGTTTTGACTCTGAAACGATTGCGAAACGAACGTATAACGTGCAGAATCCGTACACGAACGCGACCTAACACACGTGATGTAATATAAACGTGATTCTATATAAAATCTGAAATCGTACAATACCTTGAATCACTTTCTCTCTCTCTAGATTCTCTCTCTAGATCTAGAAAGCTCTCAATAACAAATGTGACAAAAGTTTTAAATGAAAACCCTAAAGGTTCTATTTATAGGCCAAGGGATTAATGAGGTTTCTCATTAATTACAGTTATGCCACCTTGCCTTTTTGACTAACTATCACTAAATATAACAATGTAAATCTCTTCTGTTTCTCGCTACGGCTAGGATTGACGAAGGCTATAGACATGAATGTACTAACAAGTTCGGTTGAACTTCGCAACGTGAGCGTAATCACGATGGTCGTAGTCCCTTGTGACTATACCTACTGATTACCACGTTGATTAGGTGTAGTGACGAGTCATAGTTTCGGTCAAAATACGCGTTTATGCGTATTTTGCAACCAAACTATTCTTTGGTATTAAAACCCTTTGTTTTAATATCAAACTTGTTTTCTAACTTCGTTAAACATGTTTAACTCGTCACTTTTAGTTTAGTGCTTATTTAGGGTCGTAAGATAAGCGGTCTAAACAACCGCTTAGACTTTCGAACCCGACCCGTTTGGTGGTTCATTAGGATCCGACCAAACATATTTTGTGACCATAATTGTATAGGGAATAACCTTCCGAGGTTATACCTTATGGTCACTTCGTTTAGTTAGTTGTATGATAGGTGATTTATATGCCTTAGGAAAATGACCAAAATGCCCTTTTCACGCATAAATTCATTTTAAGCATATGTAACCTAAATTTTTATATCTAAACTGATTAGGTAACATTATTAGACATGTTAAGGCATATAATACTTGTCATAAGACTAGTTAGGCATCTCGAACGCGCTTTTGCGCGAACGACGCATTAAAGTAGCGTAAGCTACCTTAATGGGTCGTAAGCACTTAGGGTAGGTTTCGATTTAGTTTGTAGGCTTTGTTAAACCATATCATATGAGTTCCAATACTCTTTTGGTTTACAAGACCTCATTCTATCCGATCTTCCAATTTAGGTCTGGTTTATTTACGTAGTTACTTATATTAGGTGCCGATTGATTTCCGTGATCCCTCTAGCTTTGCTTGGTTGTTATTCAAGACTTCTAAGCATTCTCATGTGAGTACATAGTTCCCCTATTTTACTGTTTTCGATTGTTTTGGGGTGATTCATATGTGTTAAATGAATTCAATGTTTTTAACAACGGTTTCGAAAATGATTAAAATGGTTTATATTAAATTAATAACGAGTTCGATAATGTGAACAAACTTGTTGGTTGTAATTACATAACAAATAACATTCATTAATTTTGGCCGAACCGACCAGTATTAGGTTATGGTACCATAGGATCTGACAAATCCCGTTATCAGACTGCACCCATGGTTATGTGTGGGTTAGGTGGGTAACGACTGAATCTGTGATTGTTAATTTACCCTTTGGTGGTTTATTAATGCGAGATTGGTGATAGGCAAGTTGCGAAGGTTTGGATGTTATTAGCGAGGCGACCAAAAGTAGTTATCACAATTAAAACGAGAATGATTTAAACGCTTTAAACGAGTTAAACGATTTTGGAACAATTTAAACGAGTTAAACGAATTGAACAAACGATTGGTTTTTTGTTAGTGTTTAGATAACGGGATGGGTGTAATGTGATGAAAACATGGTAGATACGCCGCTGGTACTTCTTATATATAAGTGTTTTCATCATATTACATACCGTGGCGTTATTTAGTTCACTTGGGTAAACGATTTTGAAACGATGTCACACAACGATGTTTTCTAAATAATATAAACCATACGAGTTTTATTAACAAATTTTACGAGATGTTTTACAATTTGGTTTACTAAAACAAATGTTTTGGGTTAAGAATCATGGCTACGAGATTTTATAAACTATAACCCACTTGATTTGAGTTGGTTAATTATGTTGCAATACTTTACACTTTTCAAAACAACGTTTTTACTTTCGACTATTGTAGTCTAATGAGGTATTGCAACATGTAAACTAGCCATAAATCCGACACTCTCATAAAACCTATGTGCTCGTCAGCATTTCTTTGCTGACTTTGTTTTTACATATGTTTCAGGTGTTGTTGAATGATGTTGATTGCTAGGATGCATGCTCACATAGGACTGGACGAGGCCTTAGTGACTTAATAACAATGATAGACTATGTTTAACTTGTTTGTTTAAATTTCAAGACAATGTAAATGTTTAATATTCAATAAAACGAAACTTTTTGAATCCATGGTTGTGAAACAATGATTCTGTTACAACACTCCCCGAAGATTCCGCCGCGGTTTGTTGTTTTAACGTGGTCGGGGTGTGACAGAAGAGTTGGTATCAAAGCTCATGGTTATAGGGAATTAGGTTATTAGTAATGCTTTGACCTAGTCTATGACCTTCCTAGGACCCTAACACAAGATTCTTGTGTTTAGATCTTAAAACAATACCGTCACTTATCCTTAGGTGACAACCACAACAAGAACACAAATTTCGAATCCGCTTTGAAAACCAATCATCTGTTCTATGATGATTTATTATAAGGTTTTGAACCTTCAAAGTTTTCGAAATCTCGTCAAAGTTGGGTCTTATAATGTGAACACGTGCAATCTGGAAGGGTGGATGCTTGTACTCTGTGTTTTCTGTCTAAGGCTAGAGTGTTCGTACAAATCCACATAATCGGACCAGTCACTCTTACCTGGGAACTCTTGGGGTGAGTGTCCACTTATAGGCTAAAGCATGTCTTCGCGATACATTAATATGACCCGCTTACTTTGATTAGTCACCGTCTCATTTGTTTGCCTTAGGTAACAAATAAATGATCACAATTTTTATGCGTTGTCATTCTGTTTTGATTATCCGAAAACATTTCACTCGTTTCTTCCTAAGTCTTCCATTTCCTCTAGAATGTCTCTTCATCGCAGCGACGCTCAAATGTCCGAACAGGCTACCAAATTTGCCTAACGAATAAGTGTAGTAATCTAGAAGACCGCTGAATTAGTTGTTGCCATGTCCCGTCTCCAGGATGAAGTCACCCGAGAAGCATCAAAGGAAGCAGAAGCCAAGCCTTCGAAAAGGTCAAAGAAGCGTAAAGCTTCAAAGAATCCTCCAGCCGTTACACCAAATCAAGCAGGACCTAGCCAGGTGGCAACACCACCAGCCAAGAAGCCGTACTTGGGAACTGCTCCTTTCTGCAATCAATGCAATGGCCATCACCCAAATCAAACACCCTGCTTCAAATGTACCCACTGTGGACGATGGGGACATTTGATTAAAACGTGCCGCTTTGCTATCCAAAACAAAGCTGTTGCAAATCCTGCTGCTGCTCAACCTCCTGCAAGGAAACCTTATGCCGGTACTGCACTGATATGCAACAAATGTAATGCACCTCACGTAGCTTACCTACAGTGTCGTCTGTGTGCATCATGTGGGTGACTCGGTCATCTGGAAAATGCTTGTCCATACAACCCAAGCCAAGGTGGTCCAAACCAACCCCAAGTCAACCCTGCTCAAGCTCGTTTCCCGCCTGGTACTTGCTATAACTATGGCAAGACGGGTTATTTCAGGATCAAATGACCAAAGATTGTCAGTGCAAATCTGACCCACGGATGAGCATACTGGCTGATTAGAAGACGTTGCCGCTTTGGATTAGTTTAAATCTTTTGTTTTTGTTTCTTTTGTTTCTCTTGAACTCTGAAACAATGTGGTTGGTTTATAAATAAATCATTGATCACAATTCTGATGTACAAGTGTAGTTACATGTGTGTGTGGCATACCCCTACAATACCTACACCAAAGAACTATGTTCTTTACAACTACTCTTGTAGTTCTCCCATTCTTGTGATTACTCATGATTTCCTCGAAAATTCTAAGTACTCGTTTCATTCTAAGAAACGAAGTACAGAATATAAGTGACACTTTGAGTAATCACTTTAAATCCTTGTTTGGATATTTAAGGGTACTTTTCATAAGTCCTTCAACAGTCTTATATGATATACCCATATATATATATATCATTACATTCTGGTTTTCATAACGACATACTTAGTATATGTTTTTCAAAAACAACCTTCATGATTTCAAAATATTTCATATAGTTTAAAAACAATTTTAACACAGCATATTTACTTAATATATCAAATGCATGATTTCAAAAGCATCATCCATGTTTTCAAAAACCTTATACATAATTTCAAAGTTCATCACACATGATTTTAAAACAATTTATAAACATATTTACCTAATATATCTACCGTATGATTTCAAAAGTATTACGTAAGGTATTAAAAACATTAAACACTTTTCTAAAGAACCCCATGCATAGTTTTCGAAAATCACTCTGCTCGTATGATTGACTTAACATACATAGTACCCAACCTCCAAATTCTGCTTCATATGTCGCCTTGACATATCTAGCGCCTCAACTTCATGAGCATTCTACCTCGTGTATCGACTTAAGCACGTCTAGTGCAAGGTTTCGAAGCGTCTCCTGCTATTCGAATTCCAAAATCCATATAGGATCTTCTTATCTTCACAATTAGATCCTTGAGGATGATTATCGCTCAAATCGGAGCCCTTGATTGGATTCTTTATATATTTTAATACGTACATTACGATCCAATAAAGACAAGGCCGAATTCCTATTAAGATCTTCCTATCTTCATAGTTAGATTCTTGATATGTTTAAAGTGCCAAATGAAATCCACGGATTGGATTTCTGTTGTGCTTTAAATACACGTGTCCAAAGATAACAAATTGAAGGTCAAGTTAAACAATTATGTGATTATGTGTTTATGTGTTTTCTTTTATGTTTTTGTGTGATCCGATTATTCGTTATCCAAATCCTCGTAGAATCTTCCATATCTTCATATGAGGGATTCATAGTAGGATATCCAAAGGTACTACCTTAAATCCTTAATGGGCTTCTAGGTAATAGTTAAAGACCCTTGGATTATATAGTACCATTCCATGATTCGAAAGAGACCCCTTGAGTGGTCTAGTTAAAAAGATTGATTCAAAATCTGGTTGAGAATGTCATGTGATGATATAACTGAAAATACTCCTTGGTGGTCAATTTAAAGAGATCATTTGTTGATTTAATTAATTGGACCCTATGGTGGTCTAGTCACACTCATCATAGGTTCGTTCATTTGGTTTTCCTCTACACATTATAAAATGCACTGTGCGGACTATGCAAGGAATTACGTAATTATGGACGCGTACATAATTATGAAATTCAGTGCACAAGAACCCCAGTAAGATTTATCATGTGTAAGAACCTATAGTGGCAACAATAACGAAACGTGAACAATGTAATGGAGGTACGGTGGACGCACCAATGGCGCTTCATATACTTGTATATAAGTGTCGCTTTTACATTGCAAGCATGATGTTATTTAAAGTTACTAGAAGTTCAGAACCCTGACCAGTGTTGTTTTATCTTTTCGACTTCATGTTTCCTCTAAATAAATTTCGGGACGAAATTTCCTGAAGTAGGGGAGACTGTGACATCTGTGCCTCCACGGCCATCAAACAAATACCAAATCAATGAAATATTGTATTTCATACTTGGGATTTGTATAAATATGTGTATCATTTGCACATATCAATTCTTGTTCGATTTCGAGCTCTAAATCGCTTTCTGGAAAGTTATACGCGAACTGATGCGCAAGCGTAATCAGTTTAACGCAACAAACACTCCAGAACAGTGACATGGGCTTAACATACCTTAAATAACCTTTACATAACTTAGAAATAAGTTTTGGAGGGTTTGGTGTGTCGAAATCAAGTTTATTCGCTTACAGGGACTAATTTCGACAACCTGCGAAAGTATGCCGATTCGTACTGTAACGAACATTCCGGAATATGATCATAAGTTAAACATGCCCTAAATATCCTTTACATAGCTTAGAAATAGGCTTAGAGGTGTTTGGTGCGCAAAAATAAACTTATTTGATCAACAGGGACTAAAAGCGTAAAAAAGGGCACAAGTTTGCATTTACGCGCATATCTTACGTTCTGAACATATGCGGACATCCAAAAATTTATGTAATCATTAAAATATTTTATTTTAGTGATTGGCATGATAAAATTCCATTCGTCGCATAGTTTGGATCGTTTTTCGCGTCCGTTCGAATTTCGTCGTAATTAACCGAACAACGCAACTGTACGACCAAACGAACCGACATCCGAGATATTTTTGAGCATATTTCATGTTCCCTATACTTTAACTTCATTTTAGAGCCTTGAAATGGGGTTAACGGGGTTTAAACGCTTCAAAAATGGCTCAAAGGTGTTGCAGGGACTAAACCTGACAATTTAGAAAAGTTTCTGGTCACTGATAGGTGGTGACGCTGCGCCACCACTATATGGTTTTGCCGTGGCGTGACACCACGGCCTCATCTGGGCAGAAACTTCATTTTGACAACCAGGTTGAACTTAGGGGTCTTTTGTGTAACTTTTCTCAATACCGTGTGATGGTTTTGAGCACCCCTAGTATTCCAAGACCATGTGCCTTACATGTATGGTTGAGATTGAAGCTCGTAAATCAAGGAACGATCCTAACGGTTGTCCAAATCCTATATAAACCCACCTTGTTTCATCTCATTCCTCACATTTGTTCTCATTCTTGCTCTAAGTTGAAGCTCTCAAGCTTCATACCTGAGCAAATTGAGTTCAAATCTTCAAGCTTGGAACTTTTGTAAGTATTCTTTCATCTTTTATGCGTTTTCAAGCATGAAAGTCAAACAGTGTTTGACTTTCTGCTTTGACCAGTCAATGGTCAACACGAAGTTCGGTTGAACTTCGCAACGTGAGCGTAATCACGATGGTCATAGTCCCTTGTGACCATACCTACTGATTACCACGTTGATTAGGTGTAGTGACGAGTCATAGTGTCGGTCAAAATACGCGTCTATGCGTATTTTGCAAGCAAACTATTCTTGGGTATCAAAATCCTTTGTTTTGATATCAAACTTGTTTTCTAACTTCGTTAAACATGTTTTAACATGTTTAAGTCGTCACCTTTAGTTTAGTGCTTATTTAGGGTCGTAAGATAAGCAGTCTAAACAACCGCTTAGACTTTCGAACCCGACCCGTTTGGTGGTTCATTAGGATCCGACCAAACATATTTTGTGACCATAATTGTATAGGGAATAACCTTCCGAGGTTATACCTTATGGTCACTTCGTTTAGTTAGTTGTATGATAGGTGATTTATATGCCTTAGGAAAATGACCAAAATGCCCTTTTCACGCATAAATTCATTTTAAGCATATGTAACCTAAATTTTTATATCTAAACTGATTAGGTAACATTATTATACATGTTAAGGCATATAATACTTGTCATAGGACTAGTTACGCGTCTCGAACGCGCTTTTGCGCGAACGACGCGTTAAAGTAGCGTAAGCTACCTTAATGGATCGTAAGCACTTAGGATAGGTTTCGATTTAGTTTGTAGGCTTTGTTAAACCATATCATATGAGTTCCAATACTCATTTGGTTTACAAGACCTCATTCTATCCAATCTTCCGATTTAGGTTCGGTTTATTTACGTAGTTACTTATATTAGGTGTCGATTGATTTCAGTGATCCCTCTAGCTTTGGTTGGTTGTTATTCAAGACTTCTAAGCATTCTCATATGAGTACATAGTTCCCCTATTTTACTGTTTTCGATTGTTTTGGGGTGATTCATATGTGTTAAATGAATTCGATGTTTTTAATAATGGTTTCGAAAATGATTAAAATGGTTTATATTAAATTAATAACGATTTCGATAATGTGAACAAACTTGTTGGTTGTAATTACATAATAAATAACATTCCTTAATTTTGGCCGAACCGACCAATATTAGGTTATGGTACCATAGGATCTGACAAATCCCGTTATCAGACTGCACCCATAGTTATGTGTGGGTTAGGTGGGTAACGACTGAATCTGTGATTGTTAATTTACCCTTTGGTGGTTTATTAATGCGAGATTGGCGATAGGCGAGTTGCGAAGGTTTGGATGTTATTAGCGAGGCGACCAAAAGTAGTTATCACAATTAAAACGAGAATGATTTAAACGATTTAAACGAGTTAAACGATTTTGGAACAATTTAAACGAGTTAAACAAATTGAACAAACGATTGGTTTTTGGTTAGTGTTTAGATAACGGGACGGGTGTAATGTGATGAAAACATGGTAGATACGCCGCTGGTACTTCTTATATATAAGTGTTTTCATCATATTACATACCGTGGTGTTATTTAGTTCACTTGGGTAAACGATTTTGAAACGATGTCACACAACGATGTTTTCTAAATAATATAAACCATACGAGTTTTATTAACGAGTTTTACGAGATGTTTTACAATTTGGTTTACTAAAACAAATGTTTTGGGTTAAGAATCATGGCTACGAGATTTTATAAACTATAACCCACTTGATTTGAGTTGGTTAATTATGTTTCAATACTTTACACTTTTCAAAACAAGGTTTTTACTTTCGACTCTTGTAGTCTAATGAAATATTGCAACATGTAAACTAGCCATGAATTCGACACTCTCATAAAACCTATGTGCTCGCCAGCATTTCTTTGCTGACTTTGTTTTTACATATGTTTCAGGTGTTGTTGAATGATGTTGATTGCTAGGATGCATGCTCACATAGGACTGGACGAGGCCTTAGTGACTTAATAACAATGATAGACTATGTTTAACTTGTTTGTTTAAATTTCAAGACAATGTAAATGTTTAATATTCAATAAAACGAAACTTTTTGAATCCATGGTTGTGAAACAATGATTCTGTTACAACACTCCCCCACGATTCCGTCGCGGTTTGTTGTTTTAACGCGATCGAGGTGTGACATAAACCCACTACCGTCTGGATTAGATGGTTACGGCTTCCCACTACTATATGAAAACCCTAAACCCAAACCCAAACCAAATCTGAACGATGACCACCAAATCATGCACTTATTTAACACAAAAATGAGTCGCCTGAAAGCATAAAACTAGAAGTTCAGATATGGACTAAAGTCGCTGGATCTTGTTCTCGCCGGAAAGCCGAACCGTATAAGCTTTGTTCTTGCCGGATTTTTTTAAGCAAAAAAGATCACCGGATCTCGTTCTCGTGTCTGATGTCACCGGGTCTTATTCTCGTGTCTGATGCCAGAACCAAAAAAAATCAAACATATGTGATGCGCAAGTAAAACAGAGACTATCAAACAGGGCTTGATATATTTTGATGAAAAATGATTGATTGGAGATTATAATTTTTGAACAATCTTCAAGGATTGAACAATCATATTATCAAGATGGTCAGGATTAATTTCTAATAGGGATGTTGAGAGATAGTACAGGGGGGAGAGAGAGAAATGGAGAGAAATGTGTTTTTATAGATTTTTATATGTGTTTTTTAGTTTTGAAATGACCATTTTGTTCTCACATGGGGTGCACATGTCCTCGGTTAATTGGAATTTCTAACCAAGTTAGGGTCAAAGGACGTAGGGTGTAACATGTTTTACAAAAAAAAAAAGACTGTGACTGTAATTAGGTAAAAGTCATTCATTGCAATCCAGTACAAACATAAAGGACGAAAACTGTAATTTACCCTAAATATTTAAAACGCTAATAAGTGAAAGTGATGGCGATCTGTTATGAATGTATTTATTATTAATGTGGTTATCAACACCTAAAATAGATTAGTCTTGTTCCACAAGTTTTCCTCTATTATATATAGTCTTTTGTACCTCTTGTAATATACACCTCAATCAATGAAATATTAGATCTCTTCTCCCTATTTATTTTCTTCTTCTTTGCTATTAGGTTAGTTTCACAACACGTTATCAGCACGACCAAAATCTTAGAAGGGATATCTTCGGTTCCTGACCAAAAACCAACTATAATGGGAGAAACTATTACAACATGTTGGCTTGATGTGGATTAATGTTATCGCATATTTAAAATCACATCTAATCAAATTTAAACATAATTCTTTTTCTCTCATGATTATTGGCTTTGCAATCAATCGTAGACGTTTGGTTACCGTCTTCAACAAAAGAAATTTCGTGTATAAATATAAACTATATGAAGTTCAACATTTATTCCAATAATCATTAATAACTTGGGAATTGAATTCATCATTATTACCAAAATAAATATACCATTCTGGATTAATATGCTTGCTATCACATTAACTAAGCCACAATGACACAAACTTCAGGTTGTGGATTTGATAACCATTTAGACGATGCATCGATTTTAAAACACTAAATGGTATCATGTTGGGATATGCATATCCTTTAATCACTTCCAGAATATTTAGGGATACACACCCTCCTTTATTTGGCAAATATAAAATTTCCCTTGAGAGCAAACATTACATGCTAATTATCAACTTGAAGAATCTTCTAGTTCTTCATTATGTTTCACATCATCATTGACTCGGTGTGGTCTAACCGGTCATGCCAACTAATTAAATAATTATGATCCATAAACTTCTGGTTTATGATCGTATGTGTATTACTTGCTCGTATGTAATACAAAACATATGATACGAGAGATTATATTATAACTTCAAATTCAAACCATCATGTTATGCAATCACTCATTAGTTTGCCATTTTTATGGTCCATTTCATTATTAAAATAATCATCATTACAAATTTCTCAATTACGTCCATGATCACAATGGTCAATATATAAATCTTTCATGGATCGGAGTAAAACCAAACAAGTTTAATGATTTTTCATTATCTTCTAAGCCATCCATATAGATATAAAATCATATCAAGCCTTTCATGGTTTTAACGATATTGCTATTTTATGAGCATATCTCAGGCATGCCAAATGGAAAAACTTTTATCAAGTTTTCTTTATAAATAAACTTCTTTTCACATTACATCACTAAGAAGTATTTCAATGTTCAGGTCATGTAAGATTTATTGGTCTAACATCTTATAACCTTTTATAACTTGAATGACCATCAGGGAGTATGACACCTCGTGTGTCATGTCTAAGCGTATCTATGCTCTTACATGAGATTGATAGTAAACCACACATTTGGTTTAACTGTTCCATTAAATACTATCTATATAATAAACATAACATATAAAATAGAAGGTGTACACAAAGTAAAATAATTCATGACATTATAAGACATCACTATATAAAACAAGTTATATTAAGACATTATGAGATAAGATATTCTATTCATTAATAATATCAAAATATATATAATTTACGTATAGTCAATTGCAAGTATATCTCATATAATCTGTCACTTAATTTGAAACTTAAACAAATATCTCTTTCAAATACTCAACATGTGTTCATTTGTTATTTTTAAATAACTATTTCTTTATAATAAATTTTGTTGTTACATAAAGGACAAAACCGATATGTGAGAAAAGGCAATACCGAATCATACATCTTGAATTTTACACATATATGCATGGGTATGGAAATATATAGTTGAATTTTAACTAAAACTTTTACACAAATCACGTTGAGACAAATCAAATCTCATATTAAATAGTTGGCCTAATGTTTCAACTTTTCATTGAACAAAAGAAAAATAATATCTAAACTTTTGGTTAAACCGAACTCTTATAACTTTTGAATCAAAAGGACGCAAGTACTAGACAGAAAATATCAATAAATATATGGAAACAAAAAAAAAATCATAAGCGATTGTTATCACAATTTATATTACGTCATTCTCCTTTGATCCATCAATAGTATGTATATTTTATCGATTTTACAAATATAATATCTTTAATCATAGAAAATATACAGATGCATTTCTAAGCAGATCCACAGTTTATAATAATAAATATGCAGTACATATTGACATATTAATTCATGACTAAATAACAATAAGAAATACGTCGATCAAAAATGCTACTGAAATCCAATTTGAACATCACGCGAAAGAAGGAATACTTTAGGGAAGATGAATTGTTTTTTAAAGAATTGTTCACATTTGCTTCGATGAAAAACAATTCAGTTATTTGGTTCCAATATAAAAAAAATATATCTACTCTAAATAAGTTATCCTTAGTCAAATATAAGTTTATCTTTTCAACCATTTTTTAATCTATTATCATTATAAAGAAAAGAAAATTGATGATATCTAATCCACAAATAATATACAATCTATATCCAATTAACAAATAATACACTGTAAAAATAAACAACAACTATTAGTTAAATATTCGTATGATAAAACACACGTTTCAATATATAAAGATATATATTGAAAACTTGAAAATAATTAATGGGACTAATCAAGGTTGAATTCATGAAATAGTTATATTGATTGTCCAAGTAAAAATTACATCTTAACATAATGAAAATTCATAGTAACATTGCCGATAGATATAACAACCCTCCTAAAAATTCTTAAAACACCCATATATGTCCTAAAATACACCCTGTATACGAAAATGGACCCGAAATACCTTTATTTTATCAAAATCAAATAAAACAAAATCCCAAGGCCGCTTGATATGCGCAAAATGCAACATATAAATTATATCAATTGTGGCATAGAACTAATCCTTTTTAGTACTAATGTTGGAAAAAGTGTGCTTTTGTCTTCCTTTTGTATTTTCAGGATTAAATGAGCTCAAATTAACAAAAGAAGCAAAAAGACAGCTAAATCTAACATAAATACAAGAAAAGGAACAAAAATGGAATGCCCGACCCCTCAACAGCATCTTCCCAAACAAAACAGAAGACTGAACACGCCCCGTGCTCAGCGAGCACGGGGCCGTGCCCAAGTAGCAGCAGAAAAGACAAACCTTTAGAAGCTTCTACTGCCCACCACGGGGTCGTGCCCAGCGGACACGGGGGCATGGTCAACTTCCTGTAGGCGCATTTATTGTAATTGCGAATTACAATTAATGAAGAGAGAGACAAGGATGGACATGGGGCCGTGCCCGAGCTTCTGTTCAGCCTATAAATAGGAGTGTTTGGAGCCATTTCAACTCATCCCTTGGCACACCACCTCTCTCACACTTCACCCACCACCCACCACCACCATAACACCATCATCCACCACCATCATCCATTGTCCATCATAGAGTGTGTGAGTCGTCTTGGGATCCAAGATTGATCGTAAGAGTTCTTGACAATCAAAGGCCATGTTTGCCTAAGTCTCTCACATCACTTGGTGAAGACAAGTGTTTAGTGTAATACTTTTTATTTTTAATCTTTTGCACTTTTTAATTGGTTTTGTATTAATGACTTTAATTACTAGTTTCTTATGTTGAAGGTGATTCTTCCTTATCGTTTGTCCGTGGTGTCTTGGCATTATTTTACTGTCTATATAAAATAAAAGATTTTCACCATTCATATCTTCACGGTCTATATGGAGGTATGTGGGCTTCCTGGTCGGGGGTTAAGGGAACGGTTTGGTAAGAGTCTTGCCATTGTTCAGTGTATAGATCCTGCAAAGGACCTGGGTCAAATTTAGTAGGACCTCCTTCAATACCCAAAGGTATTGGATGGCGGGGGTCCAAACTCTTTGATCCCCTCATAAGTTAAACTACAATTAAAACTTTAACCCAGCTACTTAGGACTGTATCCCTGCTGACTCAGACTACTTAGCTGAGGGTAACGTCGCCTTCAAAAGAGGGGCCTACCACATTATGCATTAATAACTTAATTAATTATCTTTCAATAATCCGACCCTTTAGGATTGTATCCTTGCTGACTCAAACTACTGGGTTGAGGGTAACGTCGCCTTCAAAAGAGGGGCCTACTACAATAACTAAGATAATCTCTTAAACAAGTGCAAAAGTGAGAAAATAATCAAAGGTTACACTAACACACGAGTCGGATCCAAGTGATTCATCTTGTCTATCTGTTTTTATTTTTATTTTATTTTCAGCATTTTAGTTAGTTTAATTTTCTTAGTTTAAAAAACTTTTTCTAACATTTTGATTTGATTAGACGTTGAGGATAAACCGGTACTAAAAGCTCTTGTGTCCTTGGACGACCTCGGTATCTTACCAACACTATACTACGTCCACGATGGGTGCACTTGCCCATATGTGTGTTTAGTGTTAGTAAATATCGTGTTCTATAAATTTAAAACTTGGCTAAAAGTGTAAAAAGGGCATAAAATATACATCTAATATATATAAAACCTAACACGCATCACCGCTCGCGGGGCGCGACGACGACAGCAGAAGCTGTCGCGGGCCGTGACAGTTGGCCACCAGACCGCACCCCCTGCCGCCACGTGTCGTGATGCGTGTCGAGGCTAGTCTTTGAGTCAACAAATCTAGGGCATACTCTATACACCCTCGCGGGCCGCGAAGCCTTGTGCTTCAGCTCTCGCGGGGCGCGGGCCGCCCCTGTTTCCAGCCTATAAAATAGACGATCGAGCTTCAGTTTCAAATCGTTCACAATCAAACTTTCTCTCTCAATTTTTGAATTAATAAAAATTCTGCTCGGGTATAATACCCACTAAAAAGCGAAGATCTGCCTCGTTGTAAGTATTATAACACCCGGTTACGTATTAGTTACTCTGCCCGATTGATCTAGAGCTCTGTAACGCATGTCTAGGCTCTGCCCGACTCAGTCGTTGGAGTTCTGTCTCGGGGGGAGGGTATAGCTAATGTAAATCGGGTTATTATACTAACACGTGTGCATTGTTTATTTTAAATAGATTATAACCAGGAAGTCACCAGGAATTATCTAAAGTAGCAATGTGAGTAATTCCTCTTTTTGTAAACTGTTTTTACAAAACCTCAAATTGTTTTTAACAGTGATTGAGTATTTGTGATTCTACAATTACTGTTGGTATGTTGGGGTTTTTGTTTAGGTCAAAAATCACACAAGGATAATGCAACCAAATCTGATTTTGTGAGGTATGATGCTTGGTTAATTGGTCAAATGTATGAATAACAAATATATGAAATGAGTGGTGAACACAAGGATTTATACAAGGAAAAAGCCCTTGATCAATGAATGATCTCCAGCATAAAAAACCTCGGGTGATGGAAACTACTGATCACCAACTATATTAAACAAAGTAAGTTTACAAACCGGGATGATAACAAGCTTGGTACAAGGATCACTAGTGTGCAAAAGTGTGAAATCGCCAAGAGTTTGTAGAGAGTTCGAGAGCTGTTTCTGTGTGTTGCTAATAATAATTAAATCAAGCTTGTATCCCCATTTAAAAATAGAAATTATCTATGCTAACTAACTATCCGCAAATGGTGCAAGCCCCCCACGATCACCATAACGGTCGAAGAGTTCATGCACGTGCAGAATCACCAAGCATATTCCCTTAGAATCTCGGTTGAACCAAGTCATATTCGAATACACCTGCAAAACAAGTTCAAAAATGATGGAAACAATTATTAGTGTTAGGATAATAATGAGGATCCTGGATCCTTAGTCTTGCAACATCTTCTGAGGATCCTTAATTCAAACTGAACTGAGGATCCGTGATCCAAGCTGCACTTGAGGATCCGTGATCCATAAGCTGTGAAATTCTATCCCTAACAGTTTTGTATACATAACTTGTTACTACACTGTGAGTAGTAACATTACCACAAGTCAGGATTGACGGTACCGTGGGTGGTAATTAAAGTTGATGTAAACAAATGTAATTGCGGATGCCCTCAATGCTGTAAAATAATAAAACTTGTTTTGATTAAACTGGGATTCACTCGCCAGATTTTCTTGCTAATAAAACTTTTTAAAACGTGTTTCATGTAACAAAATGTGAAAGCCAAATAGAAGCCAGCTGGAGAGCAATCAAGGCTTGGAAAAGTGGCTATAAAAGTTACCTAAATAAAGAAGAAGTTTTATTTCAATAATTTAGGGTTTATCCCTATAAACAGATTGTAATGGAAACTTGGGTTTTTCCCATGTATTTATTTTTATAAAAATGTGGTGTTTTACTCTGATAAACTATTTCCTAACTACGGTCCTGATGTAATTTCCGCTGCCAAATTAACAAAACACTGATACCACCGAATCTGCGTGCCGTGGCCGCCCGCCTCCCGGGGCAGGGGTCGGGGTTGCGACAGAAGGTGGAATCAGAGCTACAGCCACTGATTTCATCCACAGAAGTGTACTGCTGACACCAACATTTTAATTATGTTAGGAAATAATTACATATCAGTATACTATTGTTTTGTGTTATTTGACAATTTGTTAGTTTACAGTATGAGTGATCAAGGTCCGTCTGACGCCTATCGTCACCTAGCTAGTTCTCCCAAAAGTGAAGGAACTTCCTCACAGCCTACTCCTTCGGGGTATTCTGCTGATACAGAAGAGGGAATCTTCATATTTAAGGTGCAATCCGAAGAACCATTCCCTTTGAAAAAGAGAGGATGGTTCAGTCGGGGAGCATATGAGCGCAGGAAGTGAATGAGAAAATTGCAACAACAAAGGGCTTTAGTAGCAGCCAATAGAGAAATGAACGCCCAGACCCAAGACATAGTCAATAGGCGATTGGCCAACTTTCACATACTAACCACCACTGCAGCAGACCCAAACCTAGAACAGATAATTGCACCACAACCACTACCACTATTCCCAACCCAACCAATGGAGATAGAACTGAAAAAGGAGACCAAATTCCCATACCAGCGTTCGACCCAAACGAAATACCTAGAATCCCAGCACCCAATCCTTTAATGTATAATCCATGGGAGGATGACCATAGGGATTATCAGGAACTCTATCCATAGGGAAACCCAATGCCAAACCCCATAGCACAATATACCAACCTTAACCCTCTAGATCCATATTGGAATGCCGATCAGTATGTCCAGGAGATACTAGAAAACCCATACCCATATGGAGAACCTATGCCCCAGTACCCTGACCTAATACCCGCACCATTGCCAACCATGAGTGAAGCCAATATGCAGGAACTCCGTACTTTTGGTGAGGAGTTAGTTGAGGAAGGAGAAAGAATCAAACAAATAGGATAAAAGCTCGTTTGGAAATACGACGAGCGTGAAATGCAATATTGGAACCACCCCTAGCAACGATAATATATATATATATATATATATATATATATATATATATATATGTGTGTGTGTGTGTGTGTGTGTGTAGTCTGAAAAAAATCATAGATAACCTAGTACCTATTGATGCATAACTATTAGTATGTTTTAATTTCCGTTGTAGACTGTAACAGGTATATATATATATATATAGGGTAAGGTTCATGCGAGAACCACCCTTATTGCGAGAACCGCGAGAACCAATGTGAACACAAAATAAAATCTAAAAAAAAATCAAAAAAGCACTCAAAATTTTTTTTTATTTTTTTTAATATTTTTTAACAAAAAATCGCTATATTTCGTTCCATAAAAAAAAAAAAAAAAAAAAAAAACTTTTTTTTTCGAGTAACATTTATCCATGCACATGTGCATATGTATCATTACTTCAACAAATTCGGTAATACATTATCAGGAATAGACAATTGCACTTTAATTTACAATACCATTAGTAATACACTACTTTTTACATTACCAATATTCAAAATGCACATGTGCATAATTAGGTATAACCATGATATAACGTGTTTTGGTACAAAAAGTTTGTGATTTTGAATGGAGAAGTAGACCCATATACATGTTTTTTGGTTAGTTATATCTAGTGGTTGATGGTTTGGTTATAGTTGTCAATTTTTTATGTAATATGTTGATTGGATGGTATAAATGGTGTTTACATACATGTAATAAAGTGAAAATATTGTTAATGGTATTGTATTATGGATGGTAGGAGGTAATGGTATTGTATTATGGATGGTAGGAGGTAATGGTGGTGTATTATGGATGGTATGATAGATGAAAAGGAAAGTGTATTCAAAGTGGTGTACCAAAACACCTTATTTCATGTTGATACATATAATGCACATGTGCATTTCTAATATTGGTAATGTAAAAAGTAGTGGATTACATATGGTAGTGTAAATGAAAGTGCAATTGTCTAATATATGTAATGAATTATGGAATTTGTCAAAGAAATGACATAAATGCACATGTGCATGCTTGTGTATTATGGATGGAATGATAGATGAAAGAGAAAGTAGTGTACCAAAACACCTTATTTCCTGTTGATACATATAGATGCACATGTGCATTTCTAACATTGGTAATGTAAAAGATAGTGTATTACACGTAGTAGTGTAAATGAAAGTGCAATTGACTATTATTTGTAATGAATTACGGAATTTGACAAAGAAACGACACATATGCACATGTGCATGGATAACTGTTACTAGAATTTTTTTTTTTTTTTTTGAAATTTTTTTTTTATTTTTTTTATTAACAAAATATAGCGATTTTTTCAAAAAAAATAGTAAAAAAATAAAAAAAAATTTTTTTGGGTGTTTTTTAGATTTTTTTAGGAATTACTGTTTGTGTTCACACTGGTTCTCGCGGTTCTCGCAATAAGGGGTGGTTCCTAACGGATCTTTGTCCTATATATATATATATATATATATATATATATATAAAGAGTAGAATGTCGCAATGCTCGATGGTTTTGATTAAGGTGTTTGTGTGATTGTTTACATTAAATCTTATTCTATGATATTAATACCTGATAAATATTTGTAATCCAGATGGACAACGAAGCGAATCAGGAAAATCAGAATAACGATAATAATGGGAACCAAATAGATAACAGTGCTATCCAACACATTGTAGCACAAGGAATTATAGATGATATATCATATATCATCAAGACTGTTAAAGAAGCAGAAATTAATAAAACTAATAGTGGAAGTAAACGACCACCTATTGAACCCAGTCACAGCGTGAATAATGGACTGTTACTTCAAATGCCTATTCCAAAAAGAAGAAGAACCATGTCATATGGTTGTTCTTACAAAGAATTCTGGTCTTGCAAACCAATAGAATTCTCTAGCAATGAAGGAGCCATTGCAGCTCTACGTTGGATAGAAAAGACTGAGGCAGTCTTAAAAATAAGCAAATGTGCAGAAGAAGATAAGATTATGTTTGCTTCCAATCTTTTTAAGAATGCAGCCTTAGAATGGTGGAATACTATTCTCCAATCTAGGGGAAGCGACATAGTCTATAATATGGAATGGACTGATTTTAAGAACATGGTTGAAAGAAAATTCTGTCCTCCCAATGAAAAAAGAACAAATTACTAATAAATTCTTAAACCTTAGAATGACTGGAGTAGACTGTAAGGGTTACACAACTATATTCTTCGAATATGCTATAATAGTGCCAACCCTAGCCTCACCAGAACCAATATTAATCTCCAGTTACATTTGGGGATTAATTAGTGAGATCAGACATGTAATCAAGCCAGCTAGACCAAAACCATAGAAGAAGCCGTAGAATTAGCCAATACCTTGACTGATGAATTAGTACGTACACAAGAAGAAAACCAGAGGAAGAACCTAGTCCAAAAACTTACCCAGGAATTTCGCTACGGTAATTCCCACCGTGGGAAAGGCACAGGTTCTACTTCTGCACCTTACTGTAAGTACTGCAAGAAGAAGCATTCAGGAAGATGCTCCATATACTGCAACTTCTGCAAAATATCTGGACACAAGGAAGAAGACTGTAGGAAGAAACCCAGTAATGGAGTATGCTTCAATTGTGGAGAAAACGGGCATATCAAACCGAACTGTTCGAAACTAGCTCCAGCCATGAACAACAAGACTGCTAAGAATGCTAGAGCATTTATTCTGACTGCGGAAGAAGCCAAGATGATTCCGGACGTGATTGCCGGTACGTTTTTAGTTAATGATGTTTTTGCTAAAGTATTATTTGACTCTGGTGCGAACCAAAGTTTTATTAATACCTCGTTCTACAAACTTCTCAATCAACCATTAACTAAACTTCAACAAGAATGTCTGGTAGAAACGGTAAATGGAGAATCCATTAAGATTACTGAAATCTTCCAGGGAGCAAGAATAGAAATTTTAAACCATAATTTTATTGCTAATCTTTATCCAATGAATCTGGCTGGATTTGATATCGCGTTAGGAATGGATTGGTTAGTAGCCAATAAAGCCAGTATTCTATGTGATCAAAAGTCAATACAAGTAAATTCACCAAAGGGTGAAAAGATCACAATTAAAGGAGACAAGCCAACCAGGTCCACAAAATTTTTCTCTGTGATGAAAACAGCAAGCTATGCAAGGAAAGGATCACTAGTGTATATGATTTCCATAATCATTAACACTAAAGGAAAAGAGTTGAAAGATATTCTCGTAGTATCTCAATTCTCAGATATTTTCCCAGAAGAGCTACCTGGACTACCACCAGATAAAGAGGTTGAATTCAGAATTCATCTACTACCAGGGACAGCACCGATTGCCAAGGCACCTTACCGTTTAGCACCAGTAGAAACGCAAGAATTAAAGAAACAATTGGACGAACTTCTGGATAAAGGGATCATATAGCCTAGTTCATCGCCATGGGGAGCACCAATCTTGTTTGTAAAGAAGAAGGACGAGTCAGTGCGTATGTGCATTGATTACCGAGAACTGAACAAAGTCACGATTAAAAATCGGTACCCACTACCGAGAATCGATGATCTGTTTGATCAACTTCAAGGAGCTCGATTCTTTTCTAAGATCGATTTACATTCAGGATATCATCAACTGAAAGTACAGGAAGAGGACATTCCTAAAACTGCTTTTAGGACAAGGTATGGTCATTATGAATTTACAGTCATGCCATTTGGTTTAACCAATGGCCCAGCCGCATTTATGGACATGATGAACAGAATATGTAAACCATATCTGGATAAATTCATAATTATCTTTATAGATGATATTCTAATTTACTCTAAGAGTAAAGAGGAACATGCAGCGCATCTGCATGCACTCCTTACATTATTAAGAAAAGAAAAGCTTTACTCTAAATTCTCAAAATGTGAATTTTGGTTAGAACATTTAGTTAATCATGAAGGAATTCATGTGGATCCCACAAAGATTGTGGCGATTACTAAATGGAAAGTCCCTGAGTCACCAACGGAAGTAAGAAGTTTTCTTGGATTAGCAGGGTATTATAGACGATTTATTCGAGATTTTTCTAGAATAGCTATTCCTTTAACAAAACTAACCTGTAAATCAGTTAAGTTTGAATGGAGACCAAAACAGGAAGAAGCTTTTAGAATCCTTAAGCAAAGATTAACCAACGCACCCATACTCGCGTTACCAGAAGGAACTGAAGACTTTGTAGTCTATTGTGATGCTTCTAAGTTAGGTTATGGATGTGTGTTGATGCAACGTCAAAAGGTTATAGCCTATGCCTCTAGACAACTTAAGAATCATGAAGAGAATTATACAACCCATGATTTAGAGTTAGGAGTCATAATTTTTGCCCTTAAAATTTGGAGACATTATCTTTACAGTAGCAAGTTTACCATTTTCACCGATCATAAGAGCCTAAGATATGTTTTCGGGCAAAAAGATTCAAATATGAGACAGAGACGCTAGATGGAAATTCTCAGTGATTATGATTGTAGTATCCAGTATCATGCAGGAAAGGCTAATGTAGTAGTTAATGCTTTAAGTCGAAAGTATCATGAAAAGCCAAAAAGAGTAAGTTCTCTTAAGTTAAATCTGCAGATAGATTTAAACGAACAAATTAGAAAAGTACAAGAATCAGTAATCAAGGACGATCTTGAAAAATTAAAAGGAATGATTAAGGAATTAGAACAAGGAACAGATGGAATTTAGAGATTCCATAAGAAAAGAATTTGGATACCCAAACAAGGAAACCTACGCCACCGAATTTTAGAAGAAGCCCATAAGTCTAAGTATACGATACATCCCGGTAGTGATAAAATGTATCAAGACTTAAGAAAGAATTTCTGGTGGATAGGAATGAAAAAGGATATAGCCACCTATGTTGCTAAGTGTCTAACCTGTTCACAGGTTAAAGCTGAACATCAGAAACCCTCAGGTTTATTGCAGCAACTAGAAATGCCGATATGGAAGTGGGAATTAATAACAATGGACTTTGTTACTAAATTACCCAGGACACGAAAAGGTAATGATACAATCTGGGTGATTATCAACAGATTAACCAAGTCTGCTCATTTCTTACCGTTGAAGGAATCTTTCAGTATGGAACAATTAGCCAAGTTGTATGTGAACGAAATAGTTTCACTACATGGAATTCCTTTATCTATTGCTTCTGATATAGAAAGCCGTTTTACTTCTCATTGTTTGGACTAGTTTCCAAAAAGCAATGGGAACTAAGTTAAATCTAAGCGCTGCTTATCATCCTCAAACGGATGGACAAAGCGAAAGGACAATTCAGACAATGGAAGATATGCTTAGAGCTTGTGTAATTGATTTCGGAGGAAATTGGGATGATCATTTACCACTACTAGAATTTTCCTACAATAACAGCTATCATACCAGTATCAATGCTGCACCATTTGAAGCACTTTACGGACGAAAGTGCCCAACTCCAGTCTGCTGGGCAGAAATTGGAGAAAAGCAACTGTCTGGACCAGAGATAGTACAAGAAACAACGGACAAAATTATTCAAGTCAAGGAACGACTAAAAGCAGCACGTGTAACACCCCCAAAATTCCACCTGCGGAAACCCCGCGAGGCGTGTTACGCATCAGAGTTCGAGCCACCAATCACATTGAACCAATGGTAAATACTTAAATAAAACATACCCTTTATTACCAATAGAAAATATCAAACATGATATCAATTCTCAAAATGTTGTATAGCGGAAGCATGTAATAAATCGTTTATCAACTGTTTCATAATAATACTTAAAACCAATGTATCAAATGTAAGTTAATCCAAAAGCCTCGATCCATGACCACTCCAGCACTCCCAGATAGCAAGTCCATGTTCCAAATGTTAACGACCTACAAGCATGCAGACAAGTGTGTCAGACGACGCTGGTGAGTCCAAAGTTTTGTTAACGTGTTTTGTTACCATATGTATGTTAATGCGATTCAACGTTGCGATACGATGTTGCTCATGCTAGATACCCTAGGGAGTGTGCCCATATGTATCCGGGGAGTGTTCCCCTTAACAACCCCAATGCTCCTAACCGAGCATTGGTAATGATCGATCCCATGTACAATAACCAAGACCCAATTTAATTGTTTACCCAAAATTTCCCTTCCAAATGTTTACTAGTTGTCCCAAACCACCGGGACGCATGCTAGAAAAATGCAATGAACTCACCTTGGTTTGCTCGGCAGATTATACCAAAGTTACTTGAATTAAGAGTGGTCAATCACGTCCTAACAGGGTTACCATACAAGTCAGGTTTTGACTTCAAGTAATGCACGTTGGTTTCACATAAATTAACACAATATAAACATGTGAAGATCATGGTAAACACGTATTGCACATAAACAGTCAAAAGCATATAACATTTATACTTGTGCAATTTAGATTCAACCCAATAGTAATTAGCCCAACATGTTGTGCGATCCACAACATGTTGTGCGATCCACAACATGTTGTGCGATCCACATAAATCCCGGCCCAGATAGTATAAGTGATCCAATAACATATGCAGCCCAAATATATAACACATAAGCGAACTTGTGCGGTCCGGTTAGCCTTGT
Organism: Helianthus annuus; assembly: GCF_002127325.2. Classification (NCBI taxonomy): domain Eukaryota; kingdom Viridiplantae; phylum Streptophyta; class Magnoliopsida; order Asterales; family Asteraceae; genus Helianthus; species Helianthus annuus. The sequence goes on from NC_035435.2 coordinate 121,037,390, forward strand.
GCGATTGATAGGCTTTGTGCGAGTGACTTGGGCTTGCTCGGCCCAATAACAAAACGATAATCATCCAACATCACTACGGCCCAACTAAATCTCAATTACGGGGCTTGTGCGATCCGTTACGGGTTGTGCGATTGGTCTTTGGGCTTTGAGGCCCAAATAACAAATAACAGCCAGCTTGTGCGATTGAGGCCCAAATAACAAATAACAGCCAGCTTGTGCGATTGAGGCCCCTTGTACGATCAGATCAGATCAGATCGTGTAGGATTTGATCTTGTGCGATCCTGAGCCTTGTGCGACTGGTTAATTATTTCCGGATTTCATGTCATTCGGTTACAATCAATTTAATCCGTTTCAAGGTTTCCATGATTACCTCAATCAATTAACAACTTCTATTCTAACCATCAATGATCAAAACGGTTTTTATTTCAACTTTCGCATGAACCCTAATCCGATTCACATTCAACAAGAACATTATCATAACACTCAAAACATATAGCATGCATCATGAATCATTAGCATCCATCCGATTAACACTTATGCTAGACCGATTAGATTCATTCAACCTTATTCATCACAGCAATCACTTCGAAAACAAAGCATGGCAACATAGTAATATCACATCGGTACTAACTTATTAACATGCAATTCTAATCGGTTTAGCTTAGGCATGAATTCATAATCATCATTTAGTCGAGTAAGCATAAACAAAACACTAACCAGTTAGAATCAAACAAGGAGAGAGAGAGAGTGATCCGAATGATGAACAAGATCTTCGATTGTCAAGAGTTGTTGCCGCCGGGTTGGGAAGGAGAGAGGAGAGCACTAGGGTTTGCGAACTTGTGTGTTATGATTTGCAACAAGTGAGAAAACAACCCCCAAAGGTGGTTGTTTGTTTGCGTAGAAGAGAAGTGGGCCGGCCCATCACGGCTGCCCCCTTCTGGTCCGATTTCATAAGGCACGGCCCCAAGTAGGTGGGCTTGTGCGAGTGGGAGTGTTGTGCGGTTTGGGCTCAAGTAGCATAATCACACAAAATCACATAATCCTAACGTATTACACATAACACATGCAACATAACATTCAATAATTATAATAGTTCACATAAGCATGTATCGTTACACAAAATAGGTTCGAATTGCGTGTTGTCACAGTATCCCCAACTAAAAAGAAATTTCGTCCCGAAATTTGGTATGCACTCACTAACGTAAGCTATATTGTTCACTAGTTTTCCTGGGATGTCACATCATCCCCCACTTGAATGGGAACTTCGTCCCGAAATTCACTAGTTGCATCAACATTAAGTTTGCTAGGTTTTGCCTGATCTTTGGGGAACAAATGTGGATACTTAAGTTTCATCTGGTCCTCGCGTTCCCACGTGAACTCTGGACCACGTCTTGAGTTCCAACGAACTCTCACAATCGGTATGCGGCTGTGTTTACGAACTTTAACTTCCCGATCCATAATCTCAATTGGCTCTTCGACAAATTGCAATTTGTCATCTATCTTCAGCTCTTGAAATGGTACCACTAGTGTTTCATCAGCCAAACACTTCTTTAACTGCGATACGTGAAACACATCATGGACATTACCCAACTCAGCGGGTAATTCCAACCTGTAGGCCACCTTTCCAATCCGTTCTGAAATTTTGAATGGTCCTACATAACGAGGGTTTAGTTTGCCGCGTTTCCCAAAACGCACCACACCCTTCCAGGGTGAAACCTTTAACATAACGCGATCATTAACTTCAAATTCCAGCGGTTTACTACGCTTGTCAGCGTAGCTTTTCTGGCGGTCGCGAGCTGCGGCCATACGGTTTCGGATCTGCACAATGCTTTCTGATGCCTCAAGCACAAACTCAGGGCCTGTGATCTGACTATCACCCACCTCAAGCCAGCAGAGAGGTGAACAACATTTCCGTCCGTACAGTGCTTCGAACGGAGCTGCCTTAATACTTGTATGGTAGCTGTTGTTGTAGGAGAACTCTATCAATGGCAAGTGTTTCTCCCACCCTTTCCCAAAGTCAATCACACATGCCCGCAACATGTCTTCAAGTGTTTGGATGGTGTGCTCGCTTTGACCATCCGTCTGCGGGTGATAAGCGGTACCCATGTCGAGTTGGGAACCGAACGATTTATGCATTGACTGCCATAACTCTGAAGTGAAACGTGGATCTCGATCTGAGATGATAGAAGTTGGTACCCCATGTCTAGAGACCACCTCCTTAAGATACACTGCTGCCAGCTGAGAGAATTTGTCTGTTTCCTTGATTGCCAGGAAATGTGCTGACTTTGTGAGTCGATCCACAATTACCCATATAGTGTCGTTTCCAGCCTGAGTCCTTGGCAACCCTGTAACGAAATCCATGGCGATCTGTTCCCACTTCCATGTGGGTATTTCTGGCTGTTGAAGTAGACCCGAGGGCTTTTGATGTTCTGCTTTGACTTTAGCACAAGTCAAACATTTGCTGACGTAGGTCGCTATGTGAGCTTTTATGCTGGGCCACCAGTAGGTAGTTTTCAAGTCGTGGTACATCTTATCTGATCCAGGATGTACGGAGTAACGTGACTTATGTGCCTCTTCCATTACAAGTTCTCGTAAGTTGCCATAGAGTGGGACCCAGATGCGTCCGGTTACGTAGTAAGCACCGTCTCCCTTTCATTCTAATCGTTGCCTTGAGCCGCGTAAAGCCTCAGCTCGAACGTTCTCTGGTTTCAACGCTTCTAACTGAGCGTCTCGTATCTGGGAAGGAAGATTGGACTGGATCGTGAGTTGCAATGCTCGCACACGCCTAGGTGCATTATACTTTCTGCTGAGGGCATCACCTACAACGTTCGCCTTGCCCGGATGATACTTGATGGCACATTCATAATCGTTCAATAATTCAACCCATCGCCGTTGCCGCATATTCAATTCTTTCTGGTCGAAGATATGCTGAAGACTCCTATGGTCGGTGTAGATGGTGCATTTGGTACCGTACAGATAGTGCCTCCAGATCTTCAACGCAAATACCACCGCTCCTAACTCCAAGTCGTGTGTCGTGTAGTTTTTCTCGTGAATCTTCAACTGTCGCGAGGCATAGGCTATCACCTTCTCGCGTTGCATCAACACGCATCCGAGGCCCTGAATTGTCACACCCCAACCAATGGCGGAAACATCGGGATGAGACGAAGTGTGAAGATTGCTCGAGACATCATAACGCTATTTGTGACAATAATTTAATAATCCAAATTTCATTTCCAAAATAAATGTCAAAACATTACAAGAAAAGCAAATAACAACATTGTTCAACATAACATAAACAAAATTGATACAACACTTTAAACCTAAACGTCTAAGTGAGTATTTAGGCATCTTTGCTATCCGTTTTCATTTCATCATCATCAACCTGTAACATGTTTAAAAATACAATTCAATGCAAAAGCAAAGGCGAGTATACAAGTTTGGTACGTACATAGCATAAGATAAAAAGTGTGAACAATTCCTCATGGCAAGCATATGATTCAAGATAACATTAAATATGGCATGTGTCTAACATATCAAACCAAGAAAACGCAATATGCTCAAGACATAACCTCAAGTTTACGGGCGGGTCGTTAATCCTATAGCGCTACATATGTCAAGGTTTGGCTCGTACGAAGTTAATGATAAGTTCAACACATAAGAATAACCCAAGTTTAAAGTATCAAGCCATCACGTATACAAGCATGTTATAGGAACGTTCATGTGTTTAACAACGTGTTCATGTGTAAGTTTTCAATAAGTAAACATGTTACACCCCAAAAGTGGTAAAAGTAAAAAGGGGAAATACGAGTATACTCACAAAGTTTGCATACGTTTTCCGATTATCCAATTGTTGACGAGTAGAGATTTAGAGTCCGAATGTATAAGGGTTAAAGTTCAAGTATGTTTAGAGTCGAGATTCGGTGTTTAAAACAACATAAAAATAAGATATGAGAATAACATGGAAAATAATCATTTAGTACATATGATGCTTGTTCTTGACACTAGGAAACTCGAAGGAGTTTAGATGTTTTCATGGAACAAGGTTCCATTAGAATCGTGACAAGTTATCATAGTCTAGGATGATGTAATCTAGTACCCCGACATATGAACACTAGTTCATCATCAAAGATTCGATTATTCGAATAATATATTTAGGTTATATAATATATGTCCAATAGTTCAAGCATGAGGTAGAAGATTAAAATCTTCATTTTGGTACCTCTAAATGTCATAGAAGTCATGTAGGAGGTAGGAAGATCAAGTCTTCCATTTAGGCACCTCTATGTGTTCACCACTACACTTGATGTAAAAAAAACAACCAAGGAGGGTCATGAACATACAATAAAGAATAAGAAATATACACACTAACTAAGAGAAATCATCAAATCATGTGAGGATTGTATGTTTGGACAACCCAAGTTGTTCCATAATCACTCATGTATCAAAGACAAAGTTTGACATGACTTGTGGGTTAAAAACCCTAAACAAAACACCAAGTTTATGAGGTTTAATCCTCTGATTTTAAATGTCTCAACCTTGTTTTTAAGCTTAACCAACCATGGGATAAGTTGTAAGCATTAGGACATAGGTATGAGATGTGTTAGACACAAGTTGCATAGGTTTAAACAAGTTTTTGATGAACATAAAAACAAACAGAAAGTTTATGGACTATTTCGGGGCATTTCCAGGTCTGATTTCTCCAAGGAGAAGTCTAGGAATCGAACCCCATGATTATACAAGCAAGTAGGAAAAAGAATCGAGTGAATCGGATAAGAATTGAGTGAGTTATGCTCATTTTCGTGAAGGGGTGTCAATCTACTCGAACCTTTGCTTTCAGCTACGGTTTGGTGGATGTTTTGTGAGTTTTTAGGGTTGCAAAAGTGGTAGGGAGGCTGGTTATAAGTGGTATTTATAGGGGGAAGGATTAGGGTTTCAATGGGTTGGGCTTTGGAAGTGTTTAGAAGGGGTTACACCTTGAAACTAGCCCACAAAACCCAACTATATGGGCTGAATTTTGCTGAATTGGGGCTGCCATATTTCTTTATTTTTTTATTTTTTTAAAACATTATAATGAGTAATTTTGTTAGTTAAGTTGTGTAATAATGTGCAACAATGTTTCCCCTAACTTGTAACAAGGTGAAATATGCAATAAAACATGATTTAACTAAGTAAAAAGTGTAATGTACAAGTTTTATTTACGAAGCAAGTTCCGTATTTTACAACGATTACAATGAAAGAATGGTTATAAGAACACAAGATTTCCAAATTTAGAATTTCACGTAAGGTTTCTAAATGTAGGAAGTTTGAAAACGCAGGGCGTTACAGTCTCCCCTCCTTTAGGAAATTTCGTCCCGAAATTTATTTAAGAGGAAGGCTTGAAAGAGTTTTTGGCATAAAGGTGATCATTAAGAATTGAAACTTGGGAAGTTTGAAAGTTTTGAAAAGTACCAAATTTTGGAGAACATCAAGGTAGATTTGCAAGGGGAAGTTTTTTAAGGATAGTATAAAAAATCATACTTTCGTAAAACCTGTTTATTGAGAGGAACGAAAAGGTTTGTTACTTTAAATAAAGCAATAGAGAGATACTAAGTATAGTTACACAAGAATCAAGAATAGGGAGGCTATTTTATAGGTAATGAGGTAAGTTAGGACTCAAATGTTTAAACAAGCTGGATTGCGAACGAGTTTTGTATAAAATAATACGAGTATAGAATGAACGAATGGCTCTTAAAGAGTACAAGTATGTGAATAGCATAAGTGTTGGATAGATGAACGTAGTGTGTTAAGGATGAAGTCTCGTCATGAATAATCAGATATAATGCGTTTGTGAGTTGCGTGAAGTTGTATTAGGTCCAAAAGGTCTGCAACACACTGAATTTCTCATGGCACGTTTTACGAAAGTTTGGTAACATGGTGAAAACCCTTATATATAGGAAGTACCAGCGGCGTATCCACCATGTTTTGACCACGTTACGTCCGTTTTGTCTTTGGTGTCATGTTACGTTTCGTGTATTACCATACGCAGTAGCACACTCTATGGTTCTCATACGCCTATCACTATAATCCCGTGTGCACCCGTGATTATTTTGATCGTCGCATGGTCCGCCTAGCTTGTACTAGTTGTGTATGAATCAGGGTATACATAAAAAGTTTAGAATGTGTACGTACAAGAATATAGTATATAAGCAAGTCCATGTTTAAGTATGTGTGGGACCCACGCAAGCGAATCCCTCAGGTTACGCTCGCGTATAGGTACGAATGTATGAACCATGAGTAAGGATGAAAGTATGAGCATAAGTTTAAGTATGAATACGCATGTATGTATGAGCATAAACATAAAACGTGTAAGTAGTATGTGTATAAGCAGAAGCGTAAAACGTATAAGTAGTATGCGTATAAGTACAAGCATAAAACGTATGAACATAGGTGTAGTTATAAAAAAATAAATATTGCGTATATAGTGTACGTTGAGGCATTGCGGATTAGAAAGGCTAAGTATGTAGATACGAACGATATAAATGGTGTTATCGCGAGATATCGACTAAAACGTGTATGACGATGTGCATGTATAGTTGTTCCAACAAAACGTTGAGTTTATCGAATCAAAATTAGATTGAGCCTGGTTTGAAAGGTAGAATATAGTTTGTATATGTAAAGGAACATAAAGTACTCGTTGGTTATGCAAAACGTATTTTGTAACAAATAGAAATGCTAATTTTGTTTAAAAGGGTTTACGTAATCCGAAAAAAAATGGTCGGTCCCTATGAAGTCTTCTTGCGCACGTGTTTTGTAAATTGGTGTAGGAAAAAGGTTTTCGTTAAAAAGTAAGTTCGTTTCATCAAAGAAGAAATTATGAATTTAGGAGGTTCTTGTGAAAACTAGGATCCTTAGAAGAGAAATTTAGCAAAAGGACTTAGTGATTAAAAAAATTAACAAATGATTTGTTGATGTTGAAAAGGGTATTTGGTAAAACAATCATATAACTTCTATAAGATCTTATAAGTATTTGAGAAAGGTTGGTTGGATTTTGATTAAAAGTAGAAGGTGAGCATGTTTTAGTGATTAAGTCGAATATGAAGTTCATGGGCAAGAGTTTCATTGAGCCGATTAAATTGATAGGTAGCATTTCGTAAGGTTTTGAAGTTCGAGCAATAAAACGTTTTAAGACATGATTATGAATTTCGCGTATATGAGTTGAGTGAAAATAGATTGTAGAATAAGAAGTACGTTTGATAAAACAATGCATTTTGAAATCGGTATGAGTGGGTATTTTGAATAATCATAAACAATTTGGGTATAAAATATGATCGAGTTTGCATAATAAGATATTTTTGAAGAGATGTTTTGGTAACGATCACCTAGGTAAGGGAATCACCCCTAACTCGTTGGTGAGGTCGTTTTAAGGGAAGAGGGGTGGAGTCAATCGTCAAGGTAAGGAAGTCACTCCAATCTCGATGATACCTCTCCACTAGTTGTTACAAGGAATATGAATTTAAATTATATGAAAATCATGCATATATAAATGTATCGAAAAGGTTCGATATGTTGTGCGTGTGAAAAGAGAAATCAAAGGTAAACTCGAGGTTGAAAGATTGCATCGTATAAAATGAACAATAGAAACACATGTTTGACCAAAGTTTGGAGTGTTCCAAATGGAACTTTGACTAGCCAAAGTGGTCGAAAAGTCTTTTGAATTTGAGAAGCATGCTTTGGCCTAATAGGTAAAATACTCTCGCCGACAAGTCGGTTAACGGTATTTACCCTTCCGGTTACTACATGTCCCAAATCAATCGAAGTTTCGAGACTTGGCGGGATTTATAAAAAAAAAATACCAAGGAGTGGAACTAGTCGACAAGGTGCGGGTTTCACCCCTAACTTGACGATTTCGTATCCTAAGTGTGGTTGGTACTCGTCGGGTCAAAATTTAATTTCGACATGTTGACGAGGGTCCACTAGAATTTGAAATTTGAGTTTTACCATTAAGATGTGGATTTCACTCCTAGCTTAATGGCGATATCTCGTTAAAAAAAAGAATATGTAGATTGAGAGTCGTTCACCAAATTGTGGGTTTCACGCCTATTTTGGTGAATTCGTCTCGAGTGTTTACGGATTTAGAATAGTCGAGTAAAATGCATGAGGGAAAGAGTATATTAAAGGAATAAACAACAAATATAAACTCACAATGAAGCATATTAAGAATAGCACATAATGAGTGGGACAATAAAACATGTATTAGCACATAATAAAGCAAGTATAGCATGTCAAGTGTTAACACATAAGCGACATATATGCTTAAAAGATCAAAAGAGAATAAATAAGAGCAAATAAGGTAGCATGCAAGTAGTTTCAAGTAAAACATAAGAATAAGGCTCTAAAACTATAGACTAGGCTAAAGCATTCCTACTTTTCCTAATTCCCTATAGTTATGGCTCTGATACCAATCTGTCACACCCCAACCAATGGCGGAAACATCGGGATGAGACGAAGTGTGAAGATTGCTCGAGACATCATAACGCTATTTGTGACAATAATTTAATAATCCAAATTTCATTTCCAAAATAAATGTCAAAACATTACAAGAAAAGCAAATAACAATATTGTTCAACATAACATAAACAAAATTGATACAACACTTTAAACCTAAACGTCTAAGTGAGTATTTAGGCATCTTTGCTATCCGTTTTCATTTCATCATCATCAACCTGTAACATGTTTAAAAATACAATTCAATGCAAAAGCAAAGGCGAGTATACAAGTTTGGTACGTACATAGCATAAGATAAAAAGTGTGAACAATTCCTCATGGCAAGCATATGATTCAAGATAACATTAAATATGGCATGTGTCTAACATATCAAACCAAGAAAACGCAATATGCTCAAGACATAACCTCAAGTTTACGGGCGGGTCGTTAATCCTATAGCGCTACATATGTCAAGGTTTGGCTCGTACGAAGTTAATGATAAGTTCAACACATAAGAATAACCCAAGTTTAAAGTATCAAGCCATCACGTATACAAGCATGTTATAGGAACGTTCATGTGTTTAACAAAGTGTTCATGTGTAAGTTTTCAATAAGTAAACATGTTACACCCCAAAAGTGGTAAAAGTAAAAAGGGGAAATACGAGTATACTCACAAAGTTTGCATACGTTTTCCGATTATCCAATTGTTGACGAGTAGAGATTTAGAGTCCGAATGTATAAGGGTTAAAGTTCAAGTATGTTTAGAGTCGAGATTCGGTGTTTAAAACAACATAAAAATAAGATATGAGAATAACATGGAAAATAATCATTTAGTACATATGATGCTTGTTCTTGACACTAGGAAACTCGAAGGAGTTTAGATGTTTTCATGGAACAAGGTTCCATTAGAATCGTGACAAGTTATCATAGTCTAGGATGATGTAATCTAGTACCCCGACATATGAACACTAGTTCATCATCAAAGATTCGATTATTCGAATAATATATTTAGGTTATATAATATATGTCCAATAGTTCAAGCATGAGGTAGAAGATTAAAATCTTCATTTTGGTACCTCTAAATGTCATAGAAGTCATGTAGGAGGTAGGAAGATCAAGTCTTCCATTTAGGCACCTCTATGTGTTCACCACTACACTTGATGTAAAAAAAAACAACCAAGGAGGGTCATGAACATACAATAAAGAATAAGAAATATACACACTAACTAAGAGAAATCATCAAATCATGTGAGGATTGTATGTTTGGACAACCCAAGTTGTTCCATAATCACTCATGTATCAAAGACAAAGTTTGACATGACTTGTGGGTTAAAAACCCTAAACAAAACACCAAGTTTATGAGGTTTAATCCTCTGATTTTAAATGTCTCAACCTTGTTTTTAAGCTTAACCAACCATGGGATAAGTTGTAAGCATTAGGACATAGGTATGAGATGTGTTAGACACAAGTTGCATAGGTTTAAACAAGTTTTTGATGAACATAAAAACAAACAGAAAGTTTATGGACTATTTCGGGGCATTTCCAGGTCTGATTTCTCCAAGGAGAAGTCTAGGAATCGAACCCCATGATTATACAAGCAAGTAGGAAAAAGAATCGAGTGAATCGGATAAGAATTGAGTGAGTTATGCTCATTTTCGTGAAGGGGTGTCAATCTACTCGAACCTTTGCTTTCAGCTACGGTTTGGTGGATGTTTTGTGAGTTTTTAGGGTTGCAAAAGTGGTAGGGAGGCTGGTTATAAGTGGTATTTATAGGGGGAAGGATTAGGGTTTCAATGGGTTGGGCTTTGGAAGTGTTTAGAAGGGGTTACACCTTGAAACTAGCCCACAAAACCCAACTATATGGGCTGAATTTTGCTGAATTGGGGCTGCCATATTTCTTTATTTTTTTATTTTTTTAAAACATTATAATGAGTAATTTTGTTAGTTAAGTTGTGTAATAATGTGCAACAATGTTTCCCCTAACTTGTAACAAGGTGAAATATGAAATAAAACATGATTTAACTAAGTAAAAAGTGTAATGTACAAGTTTTATTTACGAAGCAAGTTCCGTATTTTACAACGATTACAATGAAAGAATGGTTATAAGAACACAAGATTTCCAAATTTAGAATTTCACGTAAGGTTTCTAAATGTAGGAAGTTTGAAAACGCAGGGCGTTACATGAATCGATGCATCACAATAGACCACAAAATCTTCGGTACCCTCTGGTAAAGACAAGATCGGTGCACTGCAAAGTTTCTGTTTTAGAACTTGGAAAGCCTCTTCCTGCTTCGTTCCCCAAAAGTACGCCGTGTTCTTCTGTGTCAGCGAGGTGAGGGGTTGCGCGATTTTCGAGAAATCTTTAATAAACCTTCGATAGTATCCGGCGAGACCAAGAAATTGCCGCACCTCAGAGGGAGTCTTTGGTGCCGCCCAATTCTTAACCGCCTCTACCTTGGCAGGATCCACATGTATCCCTTTTTCGTTTACGACGTGGCCAAGGAAATGTACTTCTCGAATCCAAAAATCGCACTTAGAAAACTTCGCGTACAGTTGCTCCCTTCTCAACAGTTCCAAGATGAGACGTAGGTGGCGCTCATGATCCTCTTTGTTCTTTGAATAAACCAAGATGTCGTCAATAAACACTATAACAAACTCGTCGAGATATGGCTTACATACGCGGTTCATGAGATCCATGAAGACCGCTGGTGCATTAGTCAATCCAAACGGCATGACTAAAAACTCATAGTGTCCGTAGCGCGTTCGAAAAGCCGTCTTGGGAACGTCCTCTTCCCTAACCCTTACCTGGTGATACCCCGATCTTAAATCGATCTTGGAATAGAAACTTGACCCTTGCAGCTGGTCAAACAAGTCGTCGATGCGTGGTAATGGATATCGATTCTTGATGGTTACCTTGTTGAGCTCTCGATAATCGATACACATACGGAACGACCCATCTTTCTTCTTTACGAACAAAACTGGGGCTCCCCAAGGTGAAGAACTGGGTCGAATGAAACCTCTATCCAATAATTCCTGTAGTTGATTAGACAATTCCTGCAACTCCCCAGGGGCCAACCGATATGGAGCTCGAGCAATTGGAGCCGCTCCCGGTGCAAGATCAATCTGAAATTCTACTTGACGGTGAGGAGGTAGCCCTGGTAGCTCCTCTGGGAACACATCAGCGAATTCTCGCACCACTGGTAGGTCCTCGATCTTTCTCTCTTCAGACTGAGCGTTGGTAACTAACGCTAACATTGCAGGATACCCCTTTTGCAGATACTTCTGCGCATGCATGGCCGAGATAATACCAACCATCGTTCCACTACAATGTCCTTGGACTGATAATGACTCCCCGTCTGGGAGGGGAATACGCACAACTTTTTCCTTGCACAGAATCTCCGCTTGGTGCTTGGACAACCAATCCATGCCTACCACTATATCGAAACTACCGAGCGTAACGGGAAGGAGATCAATATCAAACACTTGAACCACGAGATCTAGTTTGCATCCAAAAAGGACATTCGAGGCTTCTATAGTTTTACCATCTGCTAATTCTACTACTTGTTTAACTTCTAAAGGTGTTGGGGTTATCCCCAATCGTCGACTAAATTCTAGGGACACGTAACTCCAATCGGCACCAGAGTCAAATAATACAGAAGCAATATGATTGTTTACAGGAAACGTACCGGTGACAACATTGCCGTCATTCCTAGCATCCCCTGCCCCAAGCTGAAACACTCTGCCCCGAGCACCATTACCCCCGTTGTTGCCATTGTTGTTGTTGTTGTTCCCAGTATTATTATTATTCGGGCGGTTGTTGTCGTTAGCATTCTGGTTCAGCTGAGGGCAATCCCGCTTAAAGTGACCCTCGTCCCCACACTGATAGCACCCCTTTCTGAAGCCCTGATTCTGTTGGGGTGGTTGTCCCTGCTGTCTCTGATTCTGCTGGTTCTGTTGCTGCTGATGTTTGGGCTGTGGGGCCCTACAATCCTTGGCCTCGTGGCCTGCTTTACCACACCTATTACATGTTCGCCCACACGGCCCGAAGTGATGATAGCCACATTTGTTACATTGTGGCTTCCTGTAACACCCCAAAACTCGTATTATTAATACGTAGGTACGTTGCCATGTTAATTAAATGAAATACAATAACTAGGTTATTAAACTTAGTTAAAAGCCTAACAAAATAAGTAAAGGAATGAAACTTGTGGCAACTATGATGGTATGATAAACTTGAGGGACTAGATTTGCCAAATTTGAAACTGAATCTAATTAAAACAAAAATCACACACACACAAGGAGTGTGTGTGCGTGAGATCGATCAGGAGAAAAGAAAGAAAGGGGTGAAACCCTAATTCAAGAAAACCTTCAAATTGAAGGGGGAAATAAGCCCTAATCTGATGCATGGACTTAGATTCTTGATCATCTAAGAGTTCTCTACATAAGGTATGTTGAAATTTGTAATTTGGTGAAGTTGTATGAAGTGGGTTATGATTAATCCGTGAATTTATATGAAATTGAGCATGATTGTGTATTAGAATCACCAAATAGAACTTGTATTGGGAAGGATTTTAAGTAATTTGATGATTAGAAGTGAAACCCACTTCTATGGTGAAGATGATGACATAGGTGTTTCACCCATGTCAAATCCTTGCTTGAATCATCAATGTGTATGTTGTATGTAATGGACTATCGCTAGATAGGTTGAGTATGGTATGTAATTTAGTTTATTCTAGTTTCATTTGATGAATTATGTATGAACTTGGAAGATCATGCATAAATTAGTTGTACATTGTGCATAGCTAGTAGTACGCACGCCAAGTGTTTGATGAAATGTCTAGGTGAAGTTAGGATGTGAGATTGTATGAAATGGCTTGACATATATGAATGAAACATGATAATGATGTAATTAGTAGTATACTAACTTGAGGAATGTGCTTTAGATGGAACTCATACAAGAATTCGGGTTGAATGTATGTGTTGGTCAAGACTATGCATTAGAAGCTTGTACATTGTGCTTGAACGGGCGATGCTCCCCATGTGTTTTTATTAATCACTTGATTTCAATCAAGAAGTGAATGTGTACTAAATATATAATATATGACCATGCTAGTAAAGGATGATGTTATGAATTACGTTAGGTTGTCTAACTGAACAATGTGGTTGACAATTTATGTTGTATGCGTGTTAGTGAAAGTCAATGTAGATAAGAGCTGGAAAATGTGTATTAATATGAATAAGCATGAGTACTAACATTATTATGGCATGACGACATGAAAGGATAGGAACCACACTAGCATGGACCAAGCATGAAAGGCTAACGGGTCGAAATGAGGCAAGGAAGCGGTTACGAACATGGATGCACGAGGTAAGTGATTTCCGTAATCACTTCGCAGTACAAGTAAGTAATAAAGTGTTGTAATGAATTAAATATGATGTTTGAGGTCAAATATGTGTTAAAGTCTTTCGTCGTAAATGATGGGTTTAAGGTTGACCAAAATGCCCATGATGGGTATTTTGGGGTAAACGAACTTAAAAGTGGTTTAGAAGCAAGTTATTCGATTAGAGTAATGTTTAGGACAAGTATGGAAGTGGGGATGATGGTTTGGTCAGTCATAGACCAATTAATGCGCGAATACCCTTAACGGGTCAAATAGTTAGAAAATAGTTAAGTCGAATGTATGTAAGTTAAGGATTTCCGTAATCCGGAAGTAAGATTTTAAGTTCATATGATAGAATGTGAATTTACAAGCATGTAGGAAGAAACGGGAGGTTAAACGGGTAAACGGTTTAAAAGTTACGTGCGTTTTAGTGCGTACGGACGACGAAACGAACCTGCAGAAAACTGCAAAAACTAGAGGGCGTCGCCGACGGGTAGGGGGCCCAAAGGTGGGATCCTAAAGAATATGTAGTAATATGGTACCCAAGGGTGGGATCCTAAAGAATATGTAGTAATTTGGTACCCAAAGGTGGGATCCTAAAGAATATGTAGTAATATGGTACCCAAAGGTGGGATCCTAAAGAATATGTAGTAATATGGTACCCAAGGGTGGGATCCTAAAGAATATGTAGTAATTTGGTACCCAAAGGTGGGATCCTAAAGAATATGTAGTAATATGGTACCCAAGGGTGGGATCCTAAAGAATATGTAGTAATATGGTACCCAAAGGTGGGATCCTAAAGAATATGTAGTAATATGGTACCCAAAGGTGGGATCCTAAAGAATATGTAGTAATATGGTACCCAAAGGTGGGATCCTAAAGAATATGTAGTAATATGGTACCCAAAGGTGGGATCCTAAAGAATATGTAGTAATATGGTACCCAAAGGTGGGATCCTAAAGAATATGTAATAATATGGTACCCAAAGGTGGGATCCTAAAGAATATGTAGTAATATGGTACCCAAAGGTGGGATCCTAAAGAATATGTAGTAATATGGTACCCAAAGGTGGGATCCTAAAGAATATGTAGTAATATGGTACCTAAATGTGGGATTCTAAGTTAAGAATTTCCTTAAGTAGATACGTATGAAGGTATGTATGTATGTATGTGTGAATATAAGTGGTATGTATGAATGAATGTATGTATGTATGTAGGTGTGTATGTAGGTAGTATGTGTATGTGTATATATATATATCCAAGTGAGTATGTACGAAAGTGTGTGCACGTATGTAGGGTTGTGAGAAGGCATGTAATAGGTATGTATGTAGACATGTATGCATGTATGTATGTAGGTATGCACGTATGTAGGAACGTACGTATGAATGTAGGTACGTAGGTTTGTAAGTAGTTATGTGTGAACGGATGCACATATGTAAGTATGTATGAAAGTATATACGCATGTATTCAATGAAATTGAGTATTGACGATAATAATAGTGTGCCTTGTGAACGAAGTGTAACGCAGGTACAATGAGAAAGTCTCACCACGGAATGTACGATCAGATGGAAAGCTGGGATGTAAAGAATTAACGGAACAAAAAGTAAACGTGAATAAATCTTGTATGTTTATAATGCGTACTAATGTTATGAATTTAATGTGGTGAGCGCAGGTAGTACGAGTCATGAGG
The DNA here is from genome assembly GCF_002127325.2 of Helianthus annuus. Taxonomy (NCBI): domain Eukaryota; kingdom Viridiplantae; phylum Streptophyta; class Magnoliopsida; order Asterales; family Asteraceae; genus Helianthus; species Helianthus annuus. Next base: position 121,052,923 of record NC_035435.2, read on the forward strand.
ATCATCAAGGAACAGAGATCGAGGATCGAGTCACTAGTGAGATTGTACGGGAACGTTGATGTATATAATGTAGTAAACATAAGCTATGTTTCTACTTAGTAAATAAGTCGATTGATGGATTTATGTGAAAGAGTTATGTTAAAGTTAATTTTAAAATAAGTTAAGGTGTTTATAATGAAAGAAAGTTTATGGCTTGAACTTCCGCTGCTACTTTTGGTCAAATACGTATTAGGGTCTTACAAGTTGGTATCAGAGCCCTGGTTTGAGGGAATCAAGTACGAGAAGGTAGGTACTTGAACTCAAACCTATGTGCTCTTGTGATAAGGAACCTGTACAATCCATGACTCGATCAAGATCCAAAGGTAGAAATGGAATGAAAACGTGTATGTATTCATATGAAGAAGCTAACGGTTTGCTATGTGCAAGGTAAGCTTAAAAGTTTGGAGAGGATGATCCGTGAATGCAGTCTAAGGTGGATGCTAAGGCAGGCAAGGATGCGAATGGACAGACGGACCCCAGGTACACAATGTTGACATGTATGGGTACCGTTGTTAAAAGAAAAAGGAAGAAGTCTCCTTGGGAGGGTAAGTACTAAACGGAAGACAACGATATTGTCTTGGTAAAATTGTAAAAATGTAGCACGAACTGAGACCCACTAATGCGGACATAAGGCGATGATTACCTGAAGGCACGGAATTAGTATGTGAATTGCGCACCTGGCCAGTACGCAAGAAGCATATGACGTTCGTGAGACCGTGGTAATTATCGCAGGTATATCTGTAGAATTGGGTAGCAGGTGGGCGTGCGGGTGAAGTGGGTAGTAAGGCTCTCGGGAAATTGAGAGTACTATGTAGGAATGAAATGCAGAAAATGATATGTTTGAATATGTGAGACGGATTCAGCACATGTAATGAATGAAAGATGTGAATGGGTAATGTAAATGAAATGTTTGAATCTGCGAAAAGGATTCAAAGCACGAAAGGAAGAAAATGTATGAATAGTATGTTTGGAACCGCTAGACGGATTCAAAACATGAAAGCAATGAAAGGCATGAATGTGACGTTTGAGTTCGCGGGACGGATTTAAAATATAAAAAGGGATGAAATTAATCCACATCACAATGTGTCGACAGTTTGACCATGGTTGTGTCAAACGAGTCATACGGGTAAATGTAAAGTAATAAACAAAAGAATGATCGTAATGGGCATGCAAACCTAAATTTTAAAGCGAAAAAAAGAAGTTCGAACAAGTTATGTGTTAAATGTGTTAGTAATGGACTCTTAGGAGTCATAATGAATGACGGGCTACGACCCGGACAATGATTTAAATACGAACAGGTAAGTTTTGTTAAGAATACCGAAATGATGTAATGAATGTCTTTGCAAGTAAGCATGAATGGAAAGAAGTACGAAGAGTACCTCAATACATCTATGGTAAGTAAGAAATGACAGTCTGACCTGGAAAGGTCCAACTGCAAAGGTTGATGAAATGAGGAACTAGAATAAAAGAATTGCAGGTAAGGAATGAAATGCGGAATGTGTTAAAGTTTGTACGCAGGACGTTGAAAAAGGAAATATAGGTGAGTAATCACCTAGTATAATGAATGCTTGAATGAAATGTGCTAACCGCTAAAATTGTAGATTGTAATGTTAGGAACTCTTGATGTGATGAAACCAAACGAATTGGTGGAAGGATGTGCACGAGCGAAAGCGCATTACGCGGATGAATGAAATCTAGCCTGGTATGGCTAGTACTCGTGAAGAATGCGGATCGATCCGGGTTGCGGATCGTCGATTGATGATATGAGATGAGGTCAGTAAAAAGTTTAACTTATGTTAGATGAGTATGAATTGGTCAATTGGGTACGACCTACGAAATGAATGATGGGATGGGTATGGTATAATATGGGAAGTTTGATTTTTTTTTTTTTTAGTTGACATAAGAAGAAAATTATGTCATCAAGAAGCGAATCTCAAAGGTTTTGAGTGAAAAGTTCGAGTATTGGTTAAACTCTCATGAAATAAATTGCACGAAACGTATGCTTATGCAAAATAAGTAAGACCCGAAATAAGAGGTTAGTAATGTGAAACAAATGAGGTAAGTTGAAGATAAAGTATGAAAAAAAATATGGACTTGTTAGAAAGAAGTCAATTGTATGAATAGTCATGAAGCGGGAATGGATAGTTACTTAGTATTACGATGTATCCATCAAAGTTAAGCATAGAGGTGTATGTATAAATTACGAAGTAAGAGCGTAACCTCAATAAGAATAATACGAATATTGGAAATGAATAAAAAAAAAAAGAAAAGAGGGAATGTTATTAATAGGATGTTGAAATTGTTTCAAGTAAACAAAACGGTGTATTGTACATGATATACGAGTATTAGAATGGGGAAGGAACCATTAGCTATGAAATGGGTTAAAAACTAGCGCTATTAGTGAAAGTGACACCAATAAGAACTCCGAGATGGGTTCTTGAAAGCAGAAGATTGTCACTAAGATGGGCTAGAGGTCGTATGGGGCAAAGTGAAAGAATAGTTGTGTTTAATGGAAATGAGAAAGGTTTCGGGGACGAAACCTTCTTTAAGGGGGGTAGACTTGTAACACCCCAAAACTCGTATTATTAATACGTAGGTACGTTGCCATGTTAATTAAATGAAATACAATAACTAGGTTATTAAACTTAGTTAAAAGCCTAACAAAATAAGTAAAGGAATGAAACTTGTGGCAACTATGATGGTATGATAAACTTGAGGGACTAGATTTGCCAAATTTGAAACTGAATCTAATTAAAACAAAAATCACACACACACAAGGAGTGTGTGTGCGTGAGATCGATCAGGAGAAAAGAAAGAAAGGGGTGAAACCCTAATTCAAGAAAACCTTCAAATTGAAGGGGGAAATAAGCCCTAATCTGATGCATGGACTTAGATTCTTGATCATCTAAGAGTTCTCTACATAAGGTATGTTGAAATTTGTAATTTGGTGAAGTTGTATGAAGTGGGTTATGATTAATCCGTGAATTTATATGAAATTGAGCATGATTGTGTATTAGAATCACCAAATAGAACTTGTGTTGGGAAGGATTTTAAGTAATTTGATGATTAGAAGTGAAACCCACTTCTATGGTGAAGATGATGACATAGGTGTTTCACCCATGTCAAATCCTTGCTTGAATCATCAATGTGTATGTTGTATGTAATGGACTATCGCTAGATAGGTTGAGTATGGTATGTAATTTAGTTTATTCTAGTTTCATTTGATGAATTATGTATGAACTTGGAAGATCATGCATAAATTAGTTGTACATTGTGCATAGCTAGTAGTACGCACGCCAAGTGTTTGATGAAATGTCTAGGTGAAGTTAGGATGTGAGATTGTATGAAATGGCTTGACATATATGAATGAAACATGATAATGATGTAATTAGTAGTATACTAACTTGAGGAATGTGCTTTAGATGGAACTCATACAAGAATTCGGGTTGAATGTATGTGTTGGTCAAGACTATGCATTAGAAGCTTGTACATTGTGCTTGAACGGGCGATGCTCCCCATGTGTTTTTATTAATCACTTGATTTCAATCAAGAAGTGAATGTGTACTAAATATATAATATATGACCATGCTAGTAAAGGATGATGTTATGAATTACGTTAGGTTGTCTAACTGAACAATGTGGTTGACAATTTATGTTGTATGCGTGTTAGTGAAAGTCAATGTAGATAAGAGCTGGAAAATGTGTATTAATATGAATAAGCATGAGTACTAACATTATTATGGCATGACGACATGAAAGGATAGGAACCACACTAGCATGGACCAAGCATGAAAGGCTAACGGGTCGAAATGAGGCAAGGAAGCGGTTACGAACATGGATGCACGAGGTAAGTGATTTCCGTAATCACTTCGCAGTACAAGTAAGTAATAAAGTGTTGTAATGAATTAAATATGATGTTTGAGGTCAAATATGTGTTAAAGTCTTTCGTCGTAAATGATGGGTTTAAGGTTGACCAAAATGCCCATGATGGGTATTTTGGGGTAAACGAACTTAAAAGTGGTTTAGAAGCAAGTTATTCGATTAGAGTAATGTTTAGGACAAGTATGGAAGTGGGGATGATGGTTTGGTCAGTCATAGACCAATTAATGCGCGAATACCCTTAACGGGTCAAATAGTTAGAAAATAGTTAAGTCGAATGTATGTAAGTTAAGGATTTCCGTAATCCGGAAGTAAGATTTTAAGTTCATATGATAGAATGTGAATTTACAAGCATGTAGGAAGAAACGGGAGGTTAAACGGGTAAACGGTTTAAAAGTTACGTGCGTTTTAGTGCGTACGGACGACGAAACGAACCTGCAGAAAACTGCAAAAACTAGAGGGCGTCGCCGACGGGTAGGGGGCCCAAAGGTGGGATCCTAAAGAATATGTAGTAATATGGTACCCAAGGGTGGGATCCTAAAGAATATGTAGTAATTTGGTACCCAAAGGTGGGATCCTAAAGAATATGTAGTAATATGGTACCCAAAGGTGGGATCCTAAAGAATATGTAGTAATATGGTACCCAAGGGTGGGATCCTAAAGAATATGTAGTAATTTGGTACCCAAAGGTGGGATCCTAAAGAATATGTAGTAATATGGTACCCAAGGGTGGGATCCTAAAGAATATGTAGTAATATGGTACCCAAAGGTGGGATCCTAAAGAATATGTAGTAATATGGTACCCAAAGGTGGGATCCTAAAGAATATGTAGTAATATGGTACCCAAAGGTGGGATCCTAAAGAATATGTAGTAATATGGTACCCAAAGGTGGGATCCTAAAGAATATGTAGTAATATGGTACCCAAAGGTGGGATCCTATAGAATATGTAGTAATATGGTACCCAAAGGTGGGATCCTAAAGAATATGTAGTAATATGGTACCCAAAGGTGGGATCCTAAAGAATATGTAGTAATATGGTACCTAAATGTGGGATTCTAAGTTAAGAATTTCCTTAAGTAGATACGTATGAAGGTATGTATGTATGTATGTGTGAATATAAGTGGTATGTATGAATGAATGTATGTATGTATGTAGGTGTGTATGTAGGTAGTATGTGTATGTGTATATATATATCCAAGTGAGTATGTACGAAAGTGTGTGCACGTATGTAGGGTTGTGAGAAGGCATGTAATAGGTATGTATGTAGACATGTATGCATGTATGTATGTAGGTATGCACGTATGTAGGAACGTACGTATGAATGTAGGTACGTAGGTTTGTAAGTAGTTATGTGTGAACGGATGCACATATGTAAGTATGTATGAAAGTATATACGCATGTATTCAATGAAATTGAGTATTGACGATAATAATAGTGTGCCTTGTGAACGAAGTGTAACGCAGGTACAATGAGAAAGTCTCACCACGGAATGTACGATCAGATGGAAAGCTGGGATGTAAAGAATTAACGGAACAAAAAGTAAACGTGAATAAATCTTGTATGTTTATAATGCGTACTAATGTTATGAATTTAATGTGGTGAGCGCAGGTAGTACGAGTCATGAGGATCATCAAGGAACAGAGATCGAGGATCGAGTCACTAGTGAGATTGTACGGGAACGTTGATGTATATAATGTAGTAAACATAAGCTATGTTTCTACTTAGTAAATAAGTCGATTGATGGATTTATGTGAAAGAGTTATGTTAAAGTTAATTTTAAAATAAGTTAAGGTGTTTATAATGAAAGAAAGTTTATGGCTTGAACTTCCGCTACTACTTTTGGTCAAATACGTATTAGGGTCTTACACTTCCTCCCTGCATAGGAACCCTGACTTTGGCTACCCCCTTGGCCTTGATTGACAGAAGACGACTGGCTGGTGCCGCGATTGCTATAGTTGTATGGCCTTTTCTGAGTCTGACCCGCACCAGATGCTTTGTCGTAATCGTTCCACTTCCGCTTGTTATCATTAGCGGACGCAGTGGCAGTGGGTGCAGCAGTAGTAGTGGTTGAAACACGCGGTGGTAACGAGTTACTCTCTACTTCTTGATCCACAATCTTGTGGGTCAAACGGACAATCTGTGTCAAATCATTGAGATGTGCTGCAGTAACCAGACTTTTCACACGCGGAGGCAGCCCCTTGATAAACAACTCAATCCTCCGAGACATGGGCCGTGACAAGTTCGGACACATGTCAGCCAATTCATACGATCGCTTCACATATGCCTCGACTTCAGATCCTACCATCTTCAAGTCATAATGCTCGTTTTCCAACTTCTGGACCTCGTCCCGAGGGCAATACTCCTCCCTGATCAGTTCCTTAATGTGACAACCCGAACTTTCAAGATTTACATTACTTGACTTTTGATCACTAGCTCGTATAATTACGTCTCATGTCTCGTTACATGTTATAACTAAAAGCATGTTATGCTAATCATGGATTAATAATATAAGCTTTTATGTATTTGTGTAACGTAAGTAAGTTATGATGAGTCGTGTCGCGCACCTCATCGGGTCGCACATCATTTAAGGGACCGCACACCCTTCCCTTTCTAGTTGGGTGGCTTTCGACCCAGTTCTCTTGAGCCCGAAAGGAAGCCCAAACAGGCCCGGCTTACACCATGTAAACATAAAACACGTACATCTAGTGGGGGGAACGATTTTTATTATTCCAAGGCATGTTATGGCAAAACCCTAGCCCTCATACAACCGACACCAGTTCCTCTTCTTCATCACCTCGGTTCATCGTCCAGGCAGCCTCCCTCTCCTTCGAAGTATTCGCTGGATCGGCGCAGCCCTCTCTTGTTACAGTCACTTTGCACCCTTGTCCCTATTAGGTCAGTCACTATTCTCATAATCTAGATCCCCCGTTGTGTTGTGTTTATCACGTTATTACTCGTACGAATGATATCCGCTGACTAGTGATTAGATGTTAAGTCATTGGCACGAACTCGAAACCATGCATGATCTTATACCGATACATTAGGGGTTGAAGGATGTGATGTTTTGATTGTTCGTACAGATTTATGTTCTTGATCTAATCGGGATTATTATATGACATGTTGTGGCTGTATGAAAGATAGAGACCCATAAATAGTCTGATGTGTCGTGGGATTATGTTGTTAGAAAGATTGTTATACATGTGTTGGTAGGGTATGGGAATTGAATAGTATGATCGGATAATGATACTGTGTATAATGAATTGGCATATGAAAATTGTTATAAGAAAGATGATATACATGATGATCAGTGATGCATAAACCTGATGACTAAATATTATGCAGCGATGGAATTGGTTTGAATGTTGATAGCCATGATGAGTGTTATTTTTATATGATTGAATTCTTTATATGACCGATTTCGTTTGTGAAAAGTATGATTTAACTTGGTTGATCTACAGGGACCGATATATAATTCTAAAATTGGTCTGAATATAAAGTAATAAATATATGTATCGCACATGTGAATGAATGATGAAATCCACACTGTTTTCAGATCTTGTAAATCAAATGGATATATTATGTTGTTATAGTGGCTGCACATGTATAAGGGTCTCAATATAATTGGCAGTTGCATGTCAGAACCTATTTAATGCATTGGACTCAGCACATGTGTTCGAAATATCTGTACATGTATTCTAAGCACATGTTTCGAAGATGTATGTGATGTTTTAAATAAATATGTTGGCATATAAGACAAGTCTACACATTTCTTTTTAATTGGCTGTACAAATTTGATCTTCAAAGTTGGGAGTTAAATGGTATTTGAAATGGGGGCAGCATAAGTACTCTGTATTTAACTAGTTGCATGATTACAAGATGGGCCGATAAGATATGAATGGGAATAATGTAGTTGGCTCACACATATCACACTTGCCCGCACATGTGCCTAAATCAGGTTGCCCACTTAGATTTAATATATGGTATACATTAATAAGGGGAATCTAGATAATTATTCAAACTAACCGAATATGCATAGAATAATCATATGGAGGTTTGTTTTATCCAAAGATATTTGAGATGTAAATGTCAGAACTTATTTTAGTGATCTAACATTGTTAAATGATGGGTAAATGGGCCGATTTACTTGATTAATAAAAAGTATCAACTTCATCATTTATAAGCGTGTGTAGATTAGTGGGCCGAAGATTTTAGACATGTGGGCCAATACATACTAACAAATGGATGAATTTTAGTCTTGGATGCATGGTATTTGGAATAGACAATATACAGTATTTATATTATAATCATATTTCGATTATTATTTTTATTATGTGCATTGGGTGCCCAAATGTATGACATGATTTCCACATCTACTTATAAATTCTATATCTGACTTAAGGAATCACATGAGTTAAAACTGCATGACATCAAAATCCACTGTTGCTTAAGTTAAACTTGATAGCATGATTACAAAAGTACTGGTTGTTTGGACATTAGCGTATTGCATGACCCATCATACGTATACTTATATCTATTGTACCATAGGTCGCGTGTAACGGACCTAGCAGTTAACGAACACTAGAAGTATACTATCAAACCGAGCAAACTAAGGTGAGTTCACTACATTCGAGCATGCGTCCCAGTGGTTGGGGACAGTCAGTGGGTATCCCATGGGGGGAATGAGTCTTTGGGTAAAAACGAGTATATTGGTTAATATTCTCACCTATCATCTTTTGTAAGTCCCTCATCGGGTATTAGTTAGTAGCGCTACTTAGGTTTGGCACCCTCACCCCGTGCCTGTAGAGGACGGAGGTGAACTAATGACCCAGTCTGGCCCAGTACTA